>NW_024104206.1:1200000-1572871 GCF_003945595.2 Pipra filicauda | reverse complement strand
GCCGGGGATGCCACCTGCCACAGCAGCTCCTTGTGAGACCAACACAACCCCTGGGGTGCTCAGGGCAGGGGGACCCAGCAGCAGGACGGCCAGGCCAGCACGGGTCCAGCAGGGATGGGGTCGCTGCCACTCTCTTCCTGCATCCCAAAGCATCTCTGCGGGCTCAAGGCTAGCGGGGGTGCCCCCCATCCCCTCTCCCCTCTCTGTGCTCTGCACAGCAATAAAGTGTCCCATGGCCACCTCTTGTCCTTCCTGTGTTTCTTGTCCGGGACCTGAGCTGAGGTCCCCAAAGCCTTGTCCCACTGGGGTCACAGGTGCCCCTGACCCTGCCACGGGGGGCTCAAGGGTCCCCAGGAAGGGGCAGATCAAGGGTACCCACAGGCTGGCCTGGGGACTGCCCTCCCTGTTCACCCCTGCAGGGCTCTCGGTCCCCGTGGGTGGGGGGCCTGGTCCTTGTGAGTGACACGGAGCTGGTGGCAGTCTCAGAGTGCTGCTGCCATTGGCTCTGTTCCAAACAGGAGCTCCTGGCTCCTGCCCAAGGCTGCTGGGAGGCACACAGGGCTGGTGCTCCTGCCTGTGGCAGCTGCCCCAAGGCCAGCGCTGACAGTGGAAGTGGCACAGCTCCTGGGGCCTGCAGGGGTGGGAGGGGGCTGTGGGTGCCTGGGCCCCTTACTCCTTCCTGCATCCTGAGCTGAGCCCTTCTCACAGCACCAGGAGCGATGCCTGGTGAGGGACAGACCATGAAAACTGCCCTGGCATCCCCCTGCCCTTGAGGAAGGGACCACAGCTGGGCTCTGCCTGGGGGGTCCCCACTCTGTTGCAGTGGGTCACTGGGCTCCCTCAGCCCCTCGGTCCCCACTGCCCAGTGGGACACTGATTCCAAACCACTGACAGGGTGGCCTCATGCTGGGATAGCGCTTGGGGGGCTGCTCCTGCCAAGGGATCTCTCTAGCTCCTTCTCCTATGCCAGGAGCAGGTTTGGCTGGTGCAGACAGGGGGCAGGCAGAAGGGCAGGCAGGAGTGGTGCCCAATAACAGAGGTGCCAGCCATGCTTGCAGGGATTTATTTGGAAGTGGCAAAGGCCAGTGGAGTTGCTCAAGCTCTGGGAAGGGATCTCACGCCTGCTTGAGGGCTTGAGGCCACCAGGGGTCTTGCACAGACCAGGGGTCTTGCACAGGGGGCTCACCCCAGGGCTCTCCTGGGGGTGTCCATTTTGTGGGGCTCCAGGGAATGGGGGGCTGCAGTCCCAAGCACGTGGGGGTACTCAATGCTGCTGGGGCAGGGATGGGGCTTCCCTGGCACGTATCTGCAGGGAGGGGTGCATGGTGGGCTGACTCTCAGGCATGGACCCATGTGAGTATGAAAATACCACCTGGTAGGGGCAAATCAAACACTGCTGGCCTGAGAAATGCTTCGAGGGGAGGGGCTAGTAGAGCCACAGGACCACCCAGCAAAAAACCTGCCCTCATGGGATGCTGCTGCTGCTGTGGCTCTGCTGCTGAGAGTGCCCTGGGACAATC
This sequence comes from Pipra filicauda, assembly GCF_003945595.2. Taxonomy (NCBI): domain Eukaryota; kingdom Metazoa; phylum Chordata; class Aves; order Passeriformes; family Pipridae; genus Pipra; species Pipra filicauda. The sequence continues at coordinate 1,571,351 of NW_024104206.1, read as the reverse complement.
GGGGTGCAGACAGAGACCCCCAGCTCATGGGCAGCTCTCTCAGGCTGATGGCACTGGGTGGGCACCAGGTGGGCCAGAGCTGCCCCATCCCCTCGCTGGCCGTGCAGGGCTCTGAGGGGCAGCTCGTGGCCATTGCAGTCATGTCGGGCTCTGAGGGTCCCCCAGTGTCGATGCTGATACTGGTCCAGGGCACCCGCCCGCTTCTCAGAGGAGCCAGAGAGTGTGGACAGGGTGGCCAGGCAGGGGGACAGGGCAGCGAGGTGGGCGATGGCGAGTGGGAGGCGATGTGGGGGGATGCCTGTACTTGGGTGTCCACGTCCACCCCGTCCACCCCGCTCAGCAGCGTCACGTCACCCCCTGCTCCCGCCTCCGGCACAGGTCAGAGGGAAAGCACAACCCCAGGGCCGCTGCCATCCCGCTCCCCGCTCTGCTCGGGCACCGACACATCGGCTCTAGGTGCTGGTCCCACTGCTGCCGGGTCTCTTCTCGGTGAAGAAGCTCTTGAGCAGCATCACCTGTCCGACGCTGACCACGAAGAGGATGAGGGTTTCCCCCACCGACCAGTATGAGACACGGCCATTGAGCTCCTCGGCTCTGCTCCGGTCCTGCGCCTCCCGCAGCCGGTAATGGGTCTGGGAGTCAATCACCGAGTTCAGCATCTCATGGATGGTGACGCAGGCGGATTCCATCTGGGGGACAAGGACAAAGGTGCCCTGTTGCTCCTGACACGGAACGACTGAGGGAGCAGGACACAGTCCCAAGAGCAGGACAGCAGTGCCTGTGGCATCAGTTCCCCGCCGGACCCCACCCAGAGTGGTTCTGCACCAGGGCAGAGCCGAGAGCCCCGCTGGGGCACCAGGGTGCCCAGCCCAGGGGCTCACACCCAGGGATGGAATGGCTGATGCAATTCCCTCTTGCAGGATAGACACTGGATGCTGCAGCTGGGGGAGCCCAGACCCAGCAGAGCACCCCTGTCCGGGCAGAGGATGTGGTGGGGCTGTTGGCTGGCGGTTGGCACTTCTGCATCCGGTGAAGGGGAAGGGGGATGAGCCTCCAACCGCTGTTCTGTGAGGCCCTTTGAGGGCTGCAGCAGGACCTTTCTCTGTCCCTCCCTCCCTCCTGGGACCTACCTGTGTCAGGGCAGTGACGCGGTTGTTCATGTCGGGCAGGATGGGTGGCTCGTCGCCCACCTGGAAGTCGAAGTAGACAATTTTGTGGGAGAAGGTGGAAAACTCATTGCTGAAGCAGAAGGTGTAGACACCCTTGACCTCGGTGCGGTGTGGGAAGCTGTCGTACTGCTTCTTGGTCTCCTGGTAGATGGTCTTGCCGTTGGGGTCCTCCACGTAGCAGTCTACGTCATAGTGTCCCCCACTGATCACCTGCGTGGGGAGACAGAGGTGGCACCTGCCCAGTGACGTGGCAAGGGCCCCCTGCCCCTGCCCGGCCCCACAGCTGTTTGAGAGGCCAGCGGGCACCATGCCCATGGGATGGGGCCAGGCCAGGGGAGCCCTGGGGAAGCTGTGCCCCACAGTGCCAGCAGCTCAGCTAGCGTGGCTGAATACAGGGACAGCCCCCAGGGCCAAGGTCAGGGGCTCCCATGGCTGCTGTGGGCACACCCCAGCCCTGGCTCCCAGGTGGACAGTGCTGGTCACAGGGCTGGGGCTGGGAACAGCTCCTGGTGCAGCACGAGGGGAACTGAGGTACGCATGGGAGGGGGGAACTGCAGCCCTGCATGAGGCTCTGTAGGGCTCGGGGCAGGGGCATGGGCAGGGGCATAGGCAGGGGCAATAGGCACACACATGGGCAGGGGCGTGGGCAGGAGGGCACGGGCAAGGAGGCACAGGCATTGGCATCGACAAGACAAAGGCAGGGGCATTGGGATGGGGCACAAGGGGAGTGCAGGCAGGGATGTGCACGAAGGTGCTGGCAGGGGCATGGGCAGGGGCTGCAGGCAGGGCACATGCAGGGCTGCAAGCAAGTACGGGCAGGTACACGGCAAGGGGGTATCAGCAGGGCACGGTCAGGGCAGTACCTGGTAGTCGAGGGTGAACTTGATGCCGCTCTCCAGCTCCTGGTGGAAGCAGCGCCGGTCGCTGTCGGGCAGCTCCAGCGTCAGTTCCGTCCCGCCGGCCCCCAGAGCGCCCAGGAGCGCGGCCAGGCACAGTGCCCGCACCGCGCCACGCACCGCGCCCGGCATCGCGACACGCACCGCGACACGCACCGCGACACGCACCGGGACCGGGACCGGGACCCGCCCCCCTGACGTGGCGCTTCCGCTGCGGGCGGGGCGGGGCGGGGCGGGGGCGGCACCTCCGGCACTGGGGCGGGCACCCACCGGTACCCCGGGAACCCCCCAGGCACCCCCGGCACCCTGGGAACCACCCGGCGTCTCTGTGCCGGGCACTCCGGGAATCCCGCGGGGATCCCCTCGGCACTCCCCGGACCCCCCGGGCCGGCCGGTGCCGGATCCCCGCACCACGAGTCTGTCCATCCAACGGCGAGCGCTTTATTAACGCAGCGATCGTGAAAAAGTCCCCGCAGGGACACGGCGTCACCCCGGCACCTGCCCCTGCACCACTACACACACGGACTCCTGTAAATAAATGCATTAATGGAATCTGTGGGCAGCCACGGCCCACGGCCGGCCCACGGCGCACGGAGCGTGGGATGAGGCGTGGGGTGAGGAGTGCTCCCTGCGCAGGGCGGGCAGCAGAGCGGGGTCCCGGCTGTGTCGCGGTGCCTGCGACTTTCCCGGTGGATGAACCCCTTAGGTAGGCCCGTGCCATCCTCGGTTACTCGGCATCCCGGTTCCCACGCCGCCGGCAGAGGCTTCCCATGCAGCCAGGCTGGGACCTGAATCCTGCCCGGGGATTCAGCGCTTAGAGCTATTCGGAGTGGCGGTGAATGAACGCCCTGAACCTCAGGCGCTTCAGAGACGAGACAAGCCCATCCTGGTCCAGAATCGCGGTGCCGGGTGAGCTCAGCTGCCGGAGCTCCGAAGCTCTCGGGAATCTCGGAGGTGGAGGATTGTCTCCCTCTCCTGCTCCGAGAGGGCACCGACACGGTCCGTTGCCGGGGGGAGTGTTCCCGCTTCTCCAGCCCCCGCAGCACTGAGCCCCTTCCCCTCCTGGAAGGCCCTTCATGAACGCTCGGCCCCAAGGATCACTGCTGGGGGCTTCGGGGGGGATTCGGTGTCAGAACGGGCGGGATGGATGAAAAGTGGATTGTGACTAGTGAGGAATAAGGGAACTGCAGGCAGGATCGGATCCTTGGCACGGAGCCTGGCGATCTCGGATGGTCTGGGATTGGTCTCCCAGGTGGTCATTCCTGATTCAGCCTCTGGGCTCAGGTCTGACCCCCGCGGCCATCAGTGTGTCCCTGGAGCCGGTGACCACTCCATCTGGGACTGTCCCGTTTCTGCAGGGACAGCGTGGCTTTGGGAAGAAAATGGTGACATAGCTACTGGGCCACGACCTCCTCAAAATCAGAGAGGTGCCGCATCTGCTCCGCCTGCATGGAGTGTCTGCGGAGGAGCTTCCTGCGGGCTCTCAGGTCGCCCCGCCTGGGCGAGCTGGGTGCGAGGGGCACCAGGGGCTTCAGCCCAGCAGCCAGAGGGGAGGGAGCTTTGCTGGAGCCGATGTCAGGGATCGGGGGGTTGGGGTTCACATTCAGCGGGGGCAGATATCCCGGCCTCGTGTGGGAGATGTGGTCGAGCAGGAGGGTCCCGGATCCTCGCCTCTCCAGCAAGGCAGGTGGTCGGCGCCGGACAGTGCTGGGTGATGTGCTCGCACTGCCAGAGGGAGACTCTCGTGAGCCATCCAGCAAGGCCAGGTGGGACCCACTCAGCTTCCTCCTCTCCGATGGCCCCTTCCCCATCTCGGTGAGGTGGGGATCTCCGTTGTGCTCCGTGCCTGGCCTCCACCAGTGCAGAGTGTCCATCCCCGCGGCTGAGCCGGCGGCTGAGCCGGTGCTCTCTGGCTCCTCCGGCACTGTGCTGCTGTGGTGCAGGCGCGGGTGGGCAGCCGGGCTCTTCTCCTGGGTGGCTTTCCATGCCAGCGGCCCCAGTGCCTGCTCGTCCACCATAGGAAAGAGAGCGGGGTCCCTGCCCTTGCTGCTGCTGCTCCGAATGAGGGGGATCTTTTTGGAGAGCGAGAGGTCTCCAATGCCCATGATGACATCCTCACCAGCACAGATGTGCGTGTCATCACGGTGTGCTGAGGCTGCCAGCACTGAGGGTGCCACCAGACCCCACGGCTCCGATCGCAGCCGCTTCAGTCGTGGCAGATGGGCTTTCCGGGCAGTACCGGCTCTCTGGCCTGGGGAGGGTGGCTCAGTGTCCCCAGTGTCTCCAGGGTGTGAAGCGTGTGGGGTGAGAATGCTGCTCTCCTTCTCTTCAGGGGAAGGTGCTGAGATGGAAGTTTTCAGGTGGGCATGAGAGGGTGCTGCACCCACCTCGGGGGGGGCTCTCTCTTTGAACTCCAGCACAGGGGGAACATTCAGGTACTGCTTGGTGGTCTTAGTGCCAGAGGCTGATATGTCCATGGTGATGATGATCACTTCCTTCCCCTTGGCTCTGCAGGCATCCAGGAGGTGCTGCAGCACAGCCTTGTCATCGGCATTGATGGCATGGACCAGTGCCGAGGCTCCTGAGCGGTCCTCCAGGCTGGGGTCTGCCCCGTTCTCCAGCAGCAGGGACACCACCTCCCCCCCAGCCCCACGGATGCAGGCATGCATGAGGGCAGTTTTCCCAGACTTGTCCTGGATGTTGGGGTCAGCTCTGTTGTCCAGCAAGTACTTCACCATCTTGGCCTTGTGGATGCTCTGCTGGTCGACGTGTGTGGTGATGCAGGCCACCATCAGGGCGGTCTCCCCCTTCTCGTTGCTCTCGTTGATGTAAGCCCCCCCTTCCAGCAGCAGCCGGGTCAGCCGGAGCCGGCCGAGCCACACGGCCTTCAGGAGGGAGTTGCTCCCCAGCTCTAGCTCCATCACCTCATCCATGGCACTGGCTGCTGCTTGGTGCTGGGTGATGGCAGCAGTGGCTGCTGGCTGCAGGAGGAACCGTGGAGAGGTGAGCCCTGCTCCTTCATCCCCGCCTTCCCGGGATGCCATGCTCCGGGTACTGCTCTGCACCCCACTGCCCCTCTAGCCACATCCACCCACCTCCTGCAGGCAGCTGCCCAGATGCACTGGTTTCCTGAAGAGATCAGAGAGTTCTTGATGGTCTCCACTGGCCTGCTAGGTCTGGGGGGCCACAGCATGAAGCTCACCCGAGACAGTGGGAGCATCCCACATGGCTTCTTGGGCTGGAGCTGGGGTCTCTGCTTTCCTTCTGCTGGAGGGAAGGAGAAGCAGCTACAGTCATGCTTTCTACTGTATTTCTACTGCACCCGGCTTCTACTGCCCCCACTGCCCCCTGCTCCTGCTGCCCCCGCCCCCTGCTCTCAATGGCCCCCACTCCTGCTGCCCCCGACTCCTCGCTCCTGCTGCTCCCCATTCCCTGCTCCTTCTTCCCTCTGCTCCCTGTCCCAGTCCTCAGGCCGTTCCTGGAGCCCTGGGCAGCCGGTGCCCCCAGAATCCCCCCGGGGTGGGCACAAGCCGTCCAGCCCTTCCCCACGCCCCCGTGCCCTCTGTGGGTGTCCTGCAGCCCCTGGACCTGCGGTCAGTGCTCGCACCGGGGCAGCGCCAGCGGTGCAGCCCCGTCCGAGAGCTCCCCACGGCCCCTTCTCGTGGGGACCCCTCGAGCCCGGGGAGACCCGGGCGTCGGTTCTTCCCCACCCCCGCCAGGCCGGTGCCTCCCGGCGCCCCTCCACCCCGGGGCCATCCCGGTCCCGCTCCCGCCGCCGCCCCCGGCTGGTGGTGATGGTGGGAGCGCCCCCCACCCCCGACCCGCTACCTGCTGCCCGGCGCCGGTGTCGGTGCCGCTGCCCTGTGCCCTGCGCCGGGGCTGCTGCCGGTGTCGACGCCCGGTGTCGGTGTCGCTGCCCTGTGCCCCTGCCGGGGCTGGTGTCGGTGCTCGGTGCCGGTGCCCGGTTGCCGGTGCCGGTGCCCGGTGCCGCTGCCCGGCGCTGCGCGAGGAGGAGGGCGCGGGGGGGCGGCGCGTCCGCCCGGGGGTGGGTGCGGGGAGCGGCGGGGCGGGGGTGTCCGCGTGCCGGGGGGCTGGAGGGGTCTGTGTCCCTGCCTCCGGGTGCGGGGGAGCGTGTTCGGGTGCGGGGGTCCGTGAGCGCGGGGGTGTGCGGGTGTCCGTGTGCGGGAGTGTGAGGGGGGAGTGTCCGCACCCCCCGTGCGGGGGTGTCTGTGTGCGGGGGTGGGATGTGAGTGTACCTGCCCTCGGGGATCTCCAGATGGAGATGGTGGGACCCTGCCGTGGGCAAACCGGTCTGAGCCCACAGCCGGCCCCACTTGGAGCCGGGGGAGATTAGGAGCGCCCTGAGCCCCCTCTGGCGTTAGTAACCCTGTGGTCTGAGAGCACATCTGGGGAACCCCGAGCACACAGCTGGGGCACCTGAGAGCACACCTGGGACACTGGAATGCTCTGTGCCGTGCAGGGGAAGCCGGGGTCCCTGCATCTGCTCCTCGGGCAGAGCTCCCTGTGCCAGTGCGATGTACCAGGACTAGCACCAGCCTGCTGTCCCTCCAGACCTCCTTTGTCTCCAGATCTCGTTGTCTCCAGATCTTCTTTGTCCCCAGATCTCTCATCCGTGCAGGAACCTGCTTCCCAGCAACCTCCTCCACTTTCCTCGGTGGCTCTTTTGGAGCAGTTCCAACAGGAAGAGGGAACTGAGGGGAAGGTGGCTCTGTACTTCCACAGGCCGTTGCAGCTGTGAGGGTGTTTGTCATTGCACCCTCTGGATCACGTTAACATTAGGGGGAATTTCTCTTGCGATTAATAAAATATAATCTAGTATTTCAGTGTTCTTCAGTCAGAGATGAGGATGACAATGAGAATCAGAGCCAGCAGAGATATTAAGTCAGTCTTATCACATTAGGGAGCATTTGGAAAACCTTATGGCAGCTTTGTCCTGACTCTGTTAATGCAGAGTTAATGCAGTACCTGCCTAAACTGGCCATAAAAGCCCCAAAAATGTGTCTGTCTGTCCATTTTCTGTGCATGAGCACACCAAGTTACTTGTAGAAAATAAACACCTTAACTTTTAAAAACACAATAATATAAAGACCTTAATAAAATAAACACCTTAAAAAAACCTCCTGAAACCCACAAGTTTAGAAGACAAGCTGTGGTGGCAGGAAGAGCACAGGCTGCCCGGGATTGGGGTTGCTACTCCAGCACCAGAGGAAGCCACCACAGCCCCTGAGTCAAGGAGGGTCTGCCCCACTCCCAAGGCACCTCAGGGTGGGTCAGGGGTGGTCCAGGAGGGCCAGAAGGAGGGAGGGGGTGGTGGTGGAAGATGGAAAGTTCTGGGGCCTCAGCAATTGCAAGTAGGAGATTGTTGGAAGGAAGTGTTGGGGAGCTGACCCCCCTCCCCCCCCAAACACTCCTTCCTCCTCTGCCCCCCTCACTGCTCCCATGAGTTGTCACCCCTGTGCCAGGCTGGCTGTCCTGGCTGGAGAGCAGGAATGACCTGTCCTTGCAGATGTTCAAACGTGAGAGTTCCTTTTCCTGCTCCACCAGCCTAGACTCACCAGCTTTAAGGTGTCTGTGGGGAGGGAGATGCCCCAGCAGGGAGGGCCGAGCATGGTGACACCAGCTCCGTTATGCCAGTCGTCCCGGGCAGCTGGGACCTCCATGGAGGGGAGCAGGAACAGCCCCTGTCTGCTGCCAGGGAGCCTCAGATCTGCCCCAACCCTGTCCCGGCTTTGCAGAGCCAATGTGTCCACCTATCTTCATCCTCCTTGTCCTCCTTGCCAGTATCCCTGCCATCCCTGAGGATGCCATGGCAACGGGGCCGCAGGGATGGCTGCTGGAGAAGCTGCAGCTCCACGCAGGACTCTGAGCCCTGGGTTTGATCTCAGCAGTGCCTGCACAGCCTCGGGGGCAGTGAGATGGGATCTGCACATGGTCAGTTTGGGACAAGACTGGGATGAGGTGGCTTTGAGGTGCCCAAGTGTCACCCCAGGGTGCTCTGCCTGCACAGAACAGCCCTGGCAGGAGGTGGAGGGCTGGGCAGTGACTGGAGGTGCTGCTGGTGATACCAGTACCCTGTGGCATGGGTGGTACTGGTACCCGGCATCCTCACCTGGGCAGGAGGCTCCTTCCCCCTGGCAGGGCAGAGAGAGGCAGAGGGGACACAACTGTGACACTGATGAGAACATCAGAGATGCCAAGTGCTTCGTGGGGCCACCTCAGCACCATCCCACCTGGATAAGCCAGGCAGTTCCCCTCCCTTCATTAGCCTGCTGAGGTTATGATTAGAGTCCGGTCCAGCTCAAAGGAGGGGGAGCTGCTTTCTGGGACTGTAATGGGGCTCTCTGGTGTGTGGCGTGAATGTCCCCAGGGCATTCAAGGGCGCTGCAGTGATGCCTCGGGGGGCTGAGGCCATGGGAGCAGGGACAGGATGGCAAGGGGCTGTTGGCTCCCTGTGCTCTACAGCTCCAGAGGAGCTGCAGCCCCCAGCTGGGCAGAGCCGGGTCTGTCTCTCAGGGAAGGGGTTTGTCCCAAAGCACTGTGTCCCGGCACCTTTGGACCTCCAGCTCAGGCACAGGTGGGATGCCAGTGCAGCCTTGGCAAGGGCTGAGCCGGCACCGTCTCCCCGGGGACACCCGGCGCTGGCGAGTTCTATTTTGGGCTCTTTGCCGAGGGCTGTGTGAGCTATTCCTGCCAGCTCATCCCCACACGGCCGCCGTTTATAGCCGTGCTCCCCGAGCCCAGCACAGGGGTAGGGGAGCTCAGCATTCCGAGGGGGACCACCGGCTCTGCTGCCAACGCTCCTATTGCCTGGGGCACAGCCCAGGTTCCCCAACCTGTGGGGCACAGTGGGGCACAGCGGGGCTGTCCTGGGCATGGGGGGTCCCAGCCCAGGCCATGCCCCTCCATGGGGTTTCATGGACAAAAGTATCCAACTGTGCCCACAGCACCTCACTTTCCCCTCAGACCCGAGCAGGGCTGGAGCCTGGGGCAGGTTTGCCCCTGCTTTGATTGGGACCCTGATTTCTCCTGCTGGAGTACCGACTTCCCACAGTGTGCTGGAGGTTAATCAGCTAAAATCTGGGATGTCAGTGACATTCCTGCCACTGTCACCTCCTGTGGCCATGCAGTGCTGCTGTTTTTGTCCCCTCTGGTCCCTGGCTTTGGCCAGAGGCTTGAGCTGCAGCAGCACCTTGGCCAGGCTGGTGGAGCAGCAGCTCATCCCAAGCCGGCGCACCGGAAGTGATGGATGGATGGAACAGGCTGTGTGACCCTACATCCCATGGCATCGCCATGGGCACGAGGATCTCGCACTCTGGGACTCTAGGACTGAAGGGTGTGTCCAGAGGGACCTGAAGTGGATGATGCAGAGGGTGATGATGGAGTGGGTGATGCAGCAGATGATGCAGTGGGTAGCACAATGGGTGATGCAGTGGGTGATGCAGCAGGTGGTGCAGTGGGTGGTGATGATGATGCAGTGGGTGATGCAGTGGGTGATGAGGCAGCAGGTGATGCAGTGGGTGATGCAGTGCTTCCGGAAGAGGCTGCATCGCCCGAAAGCAGCTGCATCACCCAAAGCAGCTGCATCATCACAGCGAGCGGCTCTGATGTCTCTATAGCAACCATGGGGTAAAAATAGTGCAGCAGCTTTAGGGAGCCATCAGGGCCCGGCAGGGATTGCTGCTGGGATGGGTGCGTGGGGAGCAGGGGCTCAGAGGGGAGCAGGGCTCCCCGTGCTGCCAGGAGCTGCTGCTCTGTCGGGATGCTCCAGGGCCTTCGGCAGCTGAGCGGAGGAGGGAATGGGGCGTGGGGCTCAGGGTGTGGGGCTCAGGACATAGGGTTCAGGAGGTGAGCACAGCAGTGCAGAGCCTCCAGCTGCTTCTGCACCTCTCCCCTGCCTGTCCTCTCTCTCTGTCCTGGCTCTGGGCTGAGGGTATGGTGATGGGCATTTGCACACCAGGGTTTGTAGGTGCCCTGTGCCCTGATCACGCCTGCATCCTCACTGCCATGGTGGTGAACTTGGATCCAGGGCTGGATCCGTGTCAGATTGGCAGCTCTGCAGCTGCACTGGCTATGACAGACCTCGCAGGTGGCTGTGCCTGCTGTCCCCTCCCTGAGCTGAGGAATTCAGTGCCTATCTCCTTCTAATCCACGTCTGAGGCATGAACAAAGTTACAACCTTTTCTCTAAGTAGGAGGGTTTGGAGCTGGGTGGGATCAGGGTCTCTCCAGCCTCTGCTCCACAGTATGGGGTGTCAGTTTGACTTGGACTCTAATGTGGAAAGGCCTGAAAATAGGAATGTGCTGCTCTGTGAGCCAGAGCTGCTCCCCTTTGAGACACCACAACTAGTGCAGTGTGCTGGGCCTTGGAGAATGGCAGCTTCCATCCCTTGGACCCTGAGCACCAGTCTCCAGGGAGCTGGACTGTGGGACTGGGTAGGATGCAGGTGATGGGCTCTGGGGATGCTGTGGGGCCCAAAATTATCCTCTTTCACAAGGAGCAGGGCTGGGAGCTGTCCTGGTGTGCTGAGGAGTGTGGGGTATCTCACCTCCTCCTGCTCTCACTCTCAGCTTCCCGTACCACTGTGCCCATCACCAGAGCCCTGGGTACCCCACTCCTCTGTCCTTCCCTCTCCCAGTCCTGCAGACACTGTTGTCTTGACAACACATCCGTCTCCCTGCACTTCTCCATGCTTTTCCCTTCGTAATCTCCACATTCTTGCACCTTCAAGGTGGGTTTTTCACCTGGATGTGCTCCAGAGGGGAAGTGGATAACCCCTTGGATCGAAAGACAGGAAATGGCCTTGATGCCAGGCTGGAAACCACCAGATCCTGGCAGGAGGGAATATCTGCAGAATGTCTGTGGGCCACGGTGGAAGATGAGGCTGGTTGTGCTACAGTGGGTGAATCACTGAATCTCAAAATGGTTTGGGTTAAAGCTCATCTTGTTCCATTCCCCTGCCTTGGGCAGGGACACCTTCCACTAGACCATGTTGCTCCAAACTCTGTCCAACCTGGCTTTGAACGCTTCCAGGGAAGGACCAGCCACATTCCTGGGCAGGCATAGGGGGAGTGGAGTGACAATACAACTCATGTCATTAATTGCCAATTAAGATGAGAGCAAGTGGTCTGGGGCAGACAGAAAAGATGCTTGGCCTCCCTGTGTTTATTGCTTGTGGCAATGGACAATAAACTCCTTGGGGTTTTGTGAGTCTTTCTGGGGATTTTCTGGTTTCTGGATGGGTGATTCCCTGCTCTGAGCTCCTGGAAGCAATGCTGCAGCTCAGATCCTGGCAGACCACAGTCACTGAGGTCTGACGTGTGCCTTGCCATGGGAAGGGGTTGCAGGCTACAGTGCCCATCCAGTGCTTTTCTGTATTTTGCTTAATATTATTAAACTAAGTTTTATAAATATTCATGACAAGGAAATCAATGTAAAAATATTCCATTCTCTCATTTTGCTTATTTAATTTTAGCAACTTGTTTTCTCTCAAGAAGCTGTTATGTTGCTCTTTGGGTTGTGTTTCACTTCTAATCCTGACAGATCCCCACAGGGAAACATCAGAGCCTGGGCCCCAGGACTGGCAGAGCCTCAGGGCTCTGAATTGAATTGAAAGCCCAGGATCTGGGTAGTTGAATTCTGACTTTGTCAAAGCTGAGGGATGAAACGTCTTCAGCCTGGAGAAGAGAAGGCTCTGGGGAGACAGACCTTAGAGCCCCTTCCAGTCCCTAAAGGCGCTCCAGGAGAGCTGGAAAGGGACTTGGGACAAGCACCTGGAGTGACAGGACATAGGGAATGGCTTCCCACTGCCAGAGGGCAGGGTTAGATGGGATATTGGGAAGCAATTCTTCTCAGTGCTGAGGCCCTGGCACAAGTTGCCCAGAGAAGCTGTGGCTACCCCATCCCTGGAAGTGTCCAAGGCCAGGTCAGATGGGGTTTCGAGCAATGTGGTCTGGTGGAAGGTGTCCCTGCCCATGGCAGGGGGTGGAATGAGATGAGCTTTGAGGTCCCTGTGGTTCTACGTGCCGAGCACACCTTACACCCTCTGCCACCGCTGTGCCGCGTCGCACCCGCCGCTGTGCCAGGCTGCTGGCAGGTGAGGAAAGGTGCTGAGCGGGGGCAGGAGATCTGAGTCTGCACTCCTCGGAGCGTGTGTCGGAAGCGAACTGATCCGTATTTAACGACAGAGCAGAACAATAACCTGCAATTACCTCCGTGCTGTGCCTGCGGGGGCGGGCGCTCCCCGGCAGCACCGGGGGTGGGCGATGTCGCGCTGCGCCCCGGGCTGGGTGGGTGACCCTCCCCGTTCGTGGGGGGGACAGGCCACCCCCACCCCAGTGCAGCCCCCCGTGGGACCCTGGCCTGCCGTGTGCCCTGACAGGGGCTTGGCTGCTGCCCCCTGTGTGTTCCATGCCTGTGGGGTCCCCCCGAGTCCCTCACCCTTGCATCCCTGCTGCCGCAGCGGTGCCGGTGCTGGCACAGCCATTGCTGTCTCTCTCCTTCAAGGAGCTTTCCGAGGGGGTCACTGACCTCTTGGTGATCAAAGGGACATGTTGTGTCCAGTGGGTGGGCAAAGGACCCCACAGTGAACCCCTGTGAGGCTCTGCCTCTCCCCAGAGCTCCCAACTCCACGTGCTCCGTGTGGGATGGAGCACGGAGCGAACCCCTGAATCCACAGGCACAGACATGCTGCCTCAGCAGTGCCGGGCTTTTTCCAGTCGTGTCTCCCCCTGCTCCCACAATAAATGCGGATGTGCTTCCATGCCAGATAGTCCAGGCAATTGTCCCAGTTCCCCATCCCGTCTCCCTCCTGGGAGAAAGCAAGTTGTACCAGTGGGCTTTGCTGGGAAAGCGTTGTGGGGGGATAAGGGCATCGGTGCCAGATTGGTTGTGTTGGGAAAAGACACTTGGCCACTTTGGTCCCTGCCCTTGCTGACAGTTACCTCTGTTACCGAGGCACAGGTGGGCAACGAGGGTGCAGCTCACGTTACCCACAGCAGGCTCAGTGCTGTCACTCTGGCAGCGCCAGGGCTGTGCCCTCAAAGGAGGGGGCTTTGCTTTCCCACTGGGAACGCTGTAGGTGGGAGAGGTGCTCTCTTGTGGGGGCTCTGCTAGACCTGGGGTTACCTATTGCAGAACAAACAGCGGCTGTGGCGGGGTTGGCAGGGACAGGGACAGGAGGGACGGTGGAATGTGCTGGGGCCGCAGCGCTCGCGTGTCCCCGCAGCCGTCTCTCGTCGTGTGCCAGGCCCCGGGAGCTTGGCCCCGGCTGCCCCAAGGGCTACGGCAACTTTAATATCTCTGCTGAGTGAAATTTCCTGGTGTGGCTTTCATGTCCGATGGGACACTTATGAAATATCCGGATTCTGTTTTTTTCTGAAGAAGAGGAATTTCCTCTTCATGGCTTTAATATCAGGGCTACGTGCTCAGGGCGGGAAGAGGTTGCGCGGCAGCGGCACCGGTGCTGGCTCAGCCGTGGCCCCCCCTCGGCCCCGACACCCCCGGCCACGCTGTCCTGGCTCGGCTCCCCACGGCTGGGGCTCGGCTGGGGCCGGCGCGGGGAATTTGGCTGCCTCAGGAGTTTTCCGGTGTTGCTAAGCCGCCTTTTCATGGCTGATCACCCCACCTGCCACGGGGGAAAGCCAAATGCACACTGACAATCCGCCGGCGGCTGTTTGCAAAGGGATCAGATGAGGTCCTGGCCCCCCGCTGAACCCCTCATGCAGAAGAGGCTGTGAGAACGCAGGCACTTGCTTTTGGGGCTCCTGGAGACTCCAGGTGCTCACCCCACACATTTTGGGGTTCCCAGATGTTCCAGCCACTCATCCCAGCTGATCTGGGGCTCCTGGCACATCCAGGTACTCCCCAGGGAAGACCCCCCAGTGCTGCTGGCAGCTGAGCCAGGCCGAGGGATGCCATAAGCATCCCAGTTTGGTCCCTGGACCAGCTAATGACAGGATGCTAAGGAGGACCCTCCTCTTCCCTCGCTTCATTTTGTGGGTCCCCAACCACCTCCCTGGAACGAGAGCAGCCAGAGGGGCTGGGAGGCCTCTGCGTAGAGCAGTGTTCTGCCTCCCTGGCTCCTGAGGAATAGATGGGCTGGGGGACATCCTGGGATCCCCAAATGCTCTGAACCCACTGATGCCCGCCTGCTGGATTGTCTGCCCAGAGCTGTGGTATTGAGGGGTCCATCCTGCCTCCCTTGGCCTGGGTCTGGAGTCAGTGGGGTGGGTGCAAAAGCCATTGGTGAGGGGTCCCTATCTAAGGGATCCCTGACAGAGCCTGTCCCAAATGCTGACATGTCCTTCTCTGCTCCAAGAGGATGCTCAGGTTTCATGGGGAGGGCTGCCTGTGGCAGAGCCCCAGACCCCCAGCTGTGGTGGGAGCTGCTGTTGGGCTACCTGTGGATGGGGGGAGCACCCAGGGCACGGTGCAGCTCTCCCCAAACAGCTGCAGCAGGAGCAGGCAGCCGTGCCCTGCACAAGGCAGCGTGGTCACCAGATGAACCCGGGGGGGACAAGACCCCCACACTGGGGCTGTGCCTCCCACTCAGCGTCTGGGGACAGACCAGGGCGTCAGGATGGGGCCCAGGCTTGGGAGTGGGAGGCTCTGGGATTGGGTGTGTATCCCCTCCCCAGGCCAGCCTGTGCATGCAGTGCCTGATGTGGAGCTGCTCCTCCACCTCGGTCCCTGCCCTGTCACCTGTGCCTGGAAATGGAGGTGATTTGGGGCACCCAGCCCTGGGAGGCTCTGGGATCCCCCTCTAGTCTCTGTCAAGCCGGGGGGCGGGCAGGGAACCTCTGGGTGCCCATGGGGATGGCAATGTGTTGGGGAGCCCTGTGGGGCTGCAGCGGTCGGTGGCTGTGGAGGGTCATGGGGAGCCAGGGCAGCCCTGGGGCACAGACCGTGTGGCCAACAGGTTTTGGCCAGGCCATGCTGTGTTTCCCATGGGAAAAAACCCTCCTCCCAGTGCTGGTGCTGGCTCTTTCCTCTCCATCGAGCCCCACATCCATGGGCAAGCACCCCGGAACACCAGTCTGCTGGCATAGGCCCTGCAAAACACTTCTGTGGAGACAGGGAAAATCTGACTGATGGGAATAGCTGGAAAATTGGGAAGAAGAGGTTGGACATGTGAAGGGATTCCCGGGTCTTTTAGAAGAGTGGTTTGTGATGCAGGAGCAGCCCCCGTGGGACCCCTGGTGTCCCTGGGCTCAGCAGGACATGGGCAGGGTGGGAGTGGGGGGCTTTGCCAAGTGGACACTCCCTTACCTGGGTTTCGCTGTCCTAAATCCCTTGTCCCTTCGGTGTGCTAGTCATTCCCTTCATCTGGTGTGGCTGGAGACAGCTGGCGAGCGCTCACCTTGAAAATCAAGGAAACATTGGGAATAAATCACATTTGATGGAAACAATTCCAGGCACAGGAAAGCACAGCAGTTTTACACTCATTTCTTACTTTATAATTACTCTTTACACCAATTCCAAAGAATTCCAAGCTTAGTCCGCTGAAACACAGGCAAACAATAATGTATTAAATAGCATCTCAAGACCTTTTCCAAAAAGATGTGTTTTCCTGCTGGAGACCTGCTGCAGATGCTGAAAGGGAAAATCCCAGAATGACGGGACCCACCCGCTCTTAATGAAAAAAGATGTTTCTTTATCCCTTGCATTTGCTTTGTGGTCAGTTTATCCAGAGCCAACATCTGGAGCTGCAGAGGCACGGATGCCTGCTGCAGCTGGAGCTGGGGTAGCCCAGGGGCCATCAGGGGCCGGTGTCGGAACGGTCGCTCGGTCGCTCGGTCGCTCGTGTCACTCACATACCCTTATCAGTTCTCCGTCCAACAGTTACAGTGAAGAAGCTGGGCTGGAAAAGTGATAAGGACACGAGAGTGGCCTCAGGAGACGTTCACCCCTGGAACTGTGGGATATAAACTGTAGGAAGCCAGCCAGAGCGGTAACAGGGAATAGAGTTTGGGGTATCACCAGATGTCTCTTCTCCCGGTCGGCGCTGTCTGCGGGGATGGTGGAGGGAGGCATCGTGGGGACCTCGGGGTGCCGCAGCCCAGCCTGCCCGTGCTGCCCGCAGTGAGTGCCCCGCGCCCCTGGGCTCCCTCTGCTCCAGCCCCCCGGACACTCCCCATTCACAACTTTCATAACTCAGTCCCCTCCCTGCGGGGAGGGACCGTCCCCCTGGGCCGCGCGCCCGCGGGGCTGAGCCGGCACCCGGCCGGCGGGGCGCGGGTGGGACCTGCCCGCCGCAGGATTAAGCTGTATAAATCGCGGGGGTGCAGCCGGGCGGATTCGTCTGACGCTGCAGAAAGGCACCCACAGCCACCACCATTCCCAGCCTGCCACTGCCACAGTGCCGGGGGACTGGGGCTGGGGGTGCTCCGCTGCCGAAAGGCAGGAAAACCCCATGGCGGGTGGCCGAGGAGGGGCCTGGTACCCTTGTGCCTGCTCCAGCTGCTTTGGGGCCCCTGTGCCAGTGGTGACATCCCATCCTGTGCCCCAAGGCACCTCCCCCTGTTTCACCATGTCCCTGCGCTGTCCTCCACTTTTCTCCTGAGTGATTCCTCCCATCACATGCTGGAGGAGAGTGGCTGAGCTTGGTCTGTCCCGGTCAGCCACGGGCACTCCGTGCCACCCACTGGAGACAAGGATGGCTGGGGGACCACGGTCGGCCCCGTCTACCAGCACCTCCACCCTGGAGTGCCCCAACCCTGCTGTTTTCAGCTCCAGTGCAGTCAAGTCTGGAGCTGAGGAATCCGGATCTCCACTCCCTGCTCGGGCGTGTGCGAGCCTGTCATGACATTGGGCCGCTCCGTGAGGCGTTAGTGAGCACCGGGAATGGTCCCGCGCCGGGCGTGTGAGGGGATGCTTGGGTTGGGCCAGAGATTCTCCTAGTGTGAGTCAGTGGCAGACAAACCCCGAGACCACTCCGGGGCGATGCCAGGAGGGTTCTCCTGGCTCAACTGTCCCACGGCCACGGTCCTCCTCTCCTTTGGCCATGGACATGCACAAGGTTTAGTGGCAGTGATGAGGAAGGTTGGAGGGAAGGCTGGAGGTGATAAAGCAGCCATTGACGCTGATGCCGTGTGTCCTCACTGATGCTCTGTGTCCATACAGATGCCCTGTGTTGACACCGGTGCTCTGTGTCCTCCCTTTGGGCCACTGTCCTCCTCCCAACCTCTCCTTCCCTCTTACCCACTGCTTCCCAGAGGCTTTACCATGCTTTCTCAAGCATGGAAGGAACACAGGGTGACTTTTCAGGTGGAAATAGCCTTTTTTTTTCCAAACTAAAACATCTCTGTAGTTCCTGTTGTAGGACAGTGAGCTGCAGGAGCTTCTGCATGTGTGGGACGCCAAGGCCTGTGTTCCCTGTGGCCATGGGATCCAAGTGGCTGTGGCTGCAGTTCCTTCTGGTTTTTGTCCAGGTTTATTTGCTGCCCAAAGGACAAGAGATTGTGATGGGGCCGGCACGCTTGGCATGTGGCACAGGAGGCAGCTGCAGCCCCTTGCTGCCCCTTGCTCTCAGGGCAGTTTTTGGGGGGCCGATCTGGGGCTGTCACTTTGGGGAGCAGCTGCTGTCCCGTGACAGGGTACGACAAACCAGGGCAATGCCAAAGGGCTGTAAGAGCATCCCACTATCACAAGGGGTCTGTGTGCAGCAACTCCCTGAGTTGCCCCTGCCCAAGGAACCCTTGTTCAAGCCAGGGCATGGCCACAGCCCTTCTCCTTTTGGTGGCGATGGGTCTCAGGCGGCTTTGGAAGAGCCTTGTGTTCCAGAGAGGAGCCCCAGTCCTGCAGCACTGCTGGCGGCTCTCAGGGTGCTCCCTCCTGCCCCAGCATCACTGAGTCCTGCCCGGTGCCACCTCCCCTGCTCGGTGGGAACCATGGCAGTCAGACAGGGCCTGCGGGGCTGGCTGCGGCCAGAGCCAAGGCTTTGATCTCCCTGAGAGGCCACTGGACAAGCACAAAAAGACGGCATAGCCCCGGGTCCCGTGTTGGTTTTGGTGATTATGTAGCTGAGCAGCTCCCGGGATGTGAATATTCAGTTCAGAGTAAACAAGATTTGCTCCCAAAATGGGCTGCTTGGCAGAGGGTGTTGGCTCCTGTGATGGCAAAGGGGCTGCTGTCCCCAAAGGAGGGCAGAAACAGGGCTGAGGGGCAGAGCAGGTGGGGCTGCCATCAGGTCCCAGATCTGTAGGGCTGGGATTGTCCCATTAGGTTCTGGTTCTGCAGGTCTGGGGTGTCCCATCAGGTCCCAGCAAGCACCTATCACTGCTGCTCCCATCAGCAGGTTTATTTGTGCTGCCTGTCCCCCCACATACCTCTGTTATTAAAGTGTGAGTGTTCTTCCGCTGCCCCTGGAGAGCAGAGGGATGGGAAGGCTGGGGGTGGGAGTGGGGTGGGGTCGGGGAAATCCCCCGGGGTTGGGAGGAAATTGCAAATACCTCCGAACACATCCCTCTCCCAGCGCTCCCTTCTCGGAGCAGCCAGATGGTTTCCCCGGGGGTGTGTGGGGGCCTGGCACGTCCCACCAGCTCCAGAGGTGGCGGCCACCTCATGCGCCGTGGGCACCTCGGGGCGATGTGCCAGGACCGGCAGCAGGCTGAGCTTCCCGGGGCTCCAATTCTCGACTGGTTGGAAGGGACCTCACATACCATCTCGTTCCAGCCCCAGCCACCTTCCACTATCCCAGGTTGCTCCAAGCCCCGTCCAACCTGGCCTTGAACACTTCCAGGAAAGGGGCAGCCACAGCTTCTCCCTTGGCGAGGTGCTGGGGGCCGGTGGCTGCGCTGCGGGTGCCCGTGGTGGCAATGGGGCTGCACTGCTCCCCGCAGCCACTGGATGTCACCTGCAATATGGACTGTGCGCAGCCGGTGCCGCACAGCCCTGACACCGCACGGGTCAGTCACCGCAGAGACCCGGCACCGCACAGCTCCGGTACAGCACAGCCCTGACCCCGCACAGCTCCGGTGCCGCACAGCCCTGACCCCGCACAGCTCCGGTACAGCACAGCCCTGACCCCGCACAGCTCCGGTGCAGCACAGCCCTGACCCCGCACAGCTCCGGTGCAGCACAGCCCTGACCCCGCACAGCTCCGGTGCCGCACAGCCCTGACCCCGCACAGCTCCGGTGCAGCACAGCTAGGGTCTCTCCTGCGGGGGCTCTTTTCAGGGTACAAACATCGCCTGGCCAGGGCTGACCCCGCGGGGCTGGCAAATCCCCTCCTGCCCCCGGGGCTGCCGGAGCCTCTGACTGCACACTGAGACCGGCAGCAGTGCCCACCGACGCCGGCCCAGGACCCCCCGAGCTGCTCTGGGTGCTGGAGCTGAGCCCCCGCCTCGCCCGTGCCCTCCGGCAACACCGCGAGCTGCGGTGACCGCTGTGCGGGGGAAAAAAAGAAAGAAAAGGGAAAACCCAGCACGTGACAGCTCAGGGGCTGCCCAGCCCTTCCCTGTCCCCGCTGCTCCTCCCCATTGCTCTTGACACCTCCGCATTCGCCTTCCCGGCTACTCCTGGCTTGGAATTCCCTCTCTGCTCCCATTGACATGTTTCCATTTGATTTCCCATTTGGGGTTTCCCATTTGGAATTTACCATTTGGGATTCCCACACCTTCTGCCAGCGCCAGGGCAGGTGGTTGTGGTCCCCAGGGCTCTGCCCCGGCAGCTCAGGGGGCTGTTTGCACAAGGGGTGGGTGAGAACCACAACATCTGCAATGACACGGGCTGGGAATACAACAAAACACTTTCATCTGGTATTTTTTTTCCTTAGAGAGCAAATTATTCCTTATTAAGATTAATTTTCCCATCCACATTGTTCTGCTGTGATGGGATGCAACCTTTTAATACTCGGGGTTAGGAATTGCAAGAGAATTGCAGAATCCTGGAATGGTTTGGGTTGGAAGGGACCTTAAAGCTCATCTCATTCCAACCCCTGCCATGGGCAGGGACACTTTCCACTAGACCACGTTGCTCCAAGCCCCATCTGACCTGGCCTTGGACACTTCTAGGGATGGGGCAGCCACAGCTTCTCTGAGCAACCTGCCAGGGTCTCCCCACCCTCACCGGGAAGAATTTCTTCTCAGGATCTAACCAAAACCTGTCCATACCCAGTTGGGTCTGAGCCTGGCATCACCCCAATCTGGTGCCCACCAGCCTGAGGGGGCAGAGCTAATGTACCCCTGGATACACACGCCATCCTTGCTTTTTCCAAACTCAACTGAAATAAGCAGGAGAAAAGGTGTGCTCCTCCTGGGTTTTCAGCATCACCAGGGAAAATGCTGGGTCAGCACAGGTGGGGATTCCCTGTGGCCAGTGTGAGGCTGTGGTTTGGGACACTGGGTGCCAGCAGTGCCGTGCACAGAGGCAGCACCAGGAACCTGCCCTGGGGGCACAGGGAGCCACTCGCCAGGCTCTTGAGAGCAGATGCTGCGTGAGGGAAGGAGGTGAAGCCAGCACCCAGTTCCTTGGGACCATGTGTGTGCGAGGGAGAAGAGCAGTGCTGGGCCGGCGCTGAGCTGCGCGGTGAGACGCAGGAGGAGCCAGAGCCAAGTGCTGCAGCAGAAAGTGCTGGGATATGGGAAAACATGTTTTTTCCATAACCTCCTACTCAGCTGTTCCAGGAGGAAGGTTAGGAGCTGCAGTGTGCCCAGCGCTCAGCCTGCCCCGGGGGAGATACTCCTCTCCTGTGTCAGCCTGAGCATGGTGGCTGCAGAAGGATTGGCTCTGGGAACATCCATGGAAAAAGAAACGAGAGGCTTCGTGCTCAGAGCCTTGTCCCCATGCTCGGAGTCTTGTTCATGTGCTCAGAGCCCCATTCCTGCATTCAGGGCCCTGTCCCTGCACCTGGAGCCGCCTGCCCTGTGCTCAGAGTCCCCTTCCAGCACAGCCCTGTGGTGTTGCCATGGGCAGGCAGCACCATCACCATCCCAGCCTCCTCCCTGACGTGAGCGTCAGGGCATCCTCTGCATTTCTGGGCTTTCCAGAAGAATGAAATTTGAAGAGAAGATCAAAGGTCAGTGAGCAGGAGAGCAGAGTATTTGTGGAAGGCCCGGGAGCGGCGATTGCTCACAGCCCGGCGCACATGGCCAGCGCTGGCCGGGCACAGCTTGGCAGCGGGAGGGCACTGGTCGTGGGCCTGCCCCACAGCAGGGGTGGCAACTTGACCTGAGTGGTGACAGTGCATGTTGGGGCAGCTCTGGGGTCACACAGGGGTCAGCCCTGGCCTCAGGTGGGCATTTGGAAAGTGAGGTGTGACTTGCTGGAGTGAGTCCAGCGAGGCCATGGAGGTGCTCCAAGGGCTGTAGCTCCTCTGCTCTGGAGACAGGCTGGGAGAGCTGGGAATGTTCACCTGGAGAAGAGAAAGAATTCTTCCGTGTGAGGATGGTGAGGCCCTGGCACAGGTTGCCCAGAGAAGCTGTGGCTGCCCCATCCCTGGGAGTGTCCAAGGCCAGGTTGGCCGGGGCTTGGAGCAACCTGGGCTAGTGGAAGGTGTCCCTGCCCATGGCAGGGGTTGGAATGAGATGAGCTTTAAGGTCCCAAACCATTCTGGGATTCTGGGATGTAATCAGCTGTTTTCATCTCTCCCTGCAGTCACACTGCAGGTCTCTCTCGAGCGGAGCTGAGTGAGCACTCCCTGCACTTTCCTGATAAGAAACTGGTTTAAAGTGGGGTCTAATATTCTGTAGAGTAAAAGAACATCTTGGCAGTGGCCCCAAATCATGAGAACCCGGTGCAATCAGACAGTCCCTCTGTAATTCCTCATGTCAGATGATGCTCCTTGGCTCATGTGTCATTTTGATTCCATTTCCCAGTCAAAGCCCCCTCGTCCCCCTGCCCAGCAGGGTAAACACAGTCAGGCCCTCCAACTGGGCATGGGGCTGGGCCCGTGATGCCATCCAGGATGGAGTGACTGTCGGGCCAGTGCCCTTCCACCCCTGGTCCCCCAGTCTCCGGGGACTCTGGCTGTGTGTGGGCTCAGCCCACGGGCACTTCTCCTTGGTAGCTTTGGCGGGGGACAGGCTCCTCCTCTTTCCTCATTCCCATTTATTTTTGGCTTCCAAGTTGTCATAAATGATTTGAGCTCAACAGTTTTTAAAATTTGAACTCCAAATAGCTATTTAAAGCCTTGACAGGATGCAAGAGTGTATTAAAAGCTTATTTTTAGCACCTTTCTTAGCGTGAGAGGCTCACTTGGCAGCAGTTTGGTCCGCCTTGCTCCCCAATGACAGACTGAGACCAGCCTGGGAACCCCACCAGGCACCATGGGGCTGTGAGGAGATGATGTCCTGGGCAGCGGGCATAGTGGGACCCCTGTTTCTCAGTGCCAAGAGGAGCCAAGTGGGTACAGAGTGCCCAGTTACCAGACTCTTGGGATTAGCCATTGCAAAGCAAAATGGATTTGAATGTGCCAGTGCTCAAAGTTCTTGTGATTAATATAGCAATTAGTTAGCACATTGCAGATTTTAAAACTTCTGTTAATTAGAGTCTGATGTTACTTTGTATTCCAGTGCATCAGGATGGAGGAATCTTGCCGAGCAACACACTCTTTCCATGCCCTGTTCCATTCTGACCTTGTGCGGGTGGATTCCCCTCCTAGTGTGCACCAGTTCTGGTGGCCTCACACATGCTATTTCCCTATTTTATTTTGCTTAATCCTGACTATTGTTCTGATCCGGGATATTTTTTTGGCCTGCACCTAATTAGTCATAATTCAGAGGTTTTCATAAGTTGCACACTGCACATGCTGAAGTGCTAATGAGGCATTTCCATGCTGAATCACCAACTAATGATTTACCACGATGATTTTGTTATTAAATCCGCAACCCCTGGCTCCAGCGAGCAGCTCTGGGAGATGCCTGTTTGCTAATACACAGAGACAGTGGAATGCAAGCAGAAAATATTATGAACTCGTCATTGGAGTGCTGACATATTGATGTGGCACCTGCACCTGCCTGCAGGGTTTTCCAAAAAACGCCAGGGAAGAAACCTGACAGATTGGTTATTCGCAGATCCAGGCTGCTTGTTTAACGCACTGCAGCCAAGCCCCTGCACACCCAGAGACCCAGGGAGCATGTGGAAAGCACGCTGGCTGTGGGAGTGGGAACTGCTGCTGCTCATCCACTGCCCAGCCTGGACCCCACGGACCCCCAAATCCCCAGCCTGACCCATGGGAAGGAGGGTTTCACAGGGGCTGGGCTCTGCACCACCCTCCCTTACCACAGTGTGATTTCCAAGTGTAGGGGTACCTGAGCACATCCTGGTACCTGAATGCATCCTGGTGCTCAGGCACATCCTGCCCAGGCACAGGGACCAGCCCCACTGCTCCACGCTGGGGTGGTTGAGGCATGTGCCGTGTGTGCCGTGGGTGCTGTGTGTACCGTGTGTGTTTTGTGTGCCGTGTGTGCCGTGTGTGCCGTGTGTGCTGTGTGTGCCGTGTGTGCCGTGTGTGCTGTGTGTGCCGTGTGTGCCGTGTGTGCCGTGTGTGCCGTGTGTGCCGTGTGTGCCGTGTGTGCTGTGTGTGCTGTGTGTGCCGTGTGTGCCGTGTGTGCTGTGTGTGCCGTGTGTGCCGTGTGTGCCATGGGTGCCATGTGTGCCGTGTGTGCCGTGTGTGCTGTGTGTGTTGTGTGTGCCGTGTGTGCCGTGTGTGCCATGGGTGCCATGTGTGCCATGGGTGCCGTGTGTGCCGTGGGTGCTGTAGGTGCCGTGTGTGCCGTGGGTGCTGTAGGTGCCGTGTGTGCCGTGTGTGCCGTGTGTGCTGTGTGTGCCGTGGGTGCTGTGTGTGCCGTGGGTGCTGTAGGTGCCGTGGGTGCTGTAGGTGCCGTGGGTGCTGTAGGTGCTGTGGGTGCTGGGCTGCCTGGCCTGACCAAGGCGGTGGGAGCAAAATGCTCACACCAGGTTTTGGCCCGTGCTGCCTGGGGTACTCAGCATATCATGGTAGTGATGGGGAAGGGCTGGGGGCTCAACGAGGCCGGATGGGGTGGGGTGGGGGCTCCCACCACCTTGTGGTGCTGCCCGGCCTGTGGGCTGGGAAGCTGAGCCATATTTCCCAGTGCCTTCCTGATGCTGCCGTGCAGGAGCAGCATCTCAGATGCTGGGGTTATTTCCTGCTGGCAACAGCACAGAAACGATGCCACTTGTCTCTTCATCTTTTCCTTGTCACTGTTGCTCCTTTGACAGGCTGAGGCCAAGAGCCTCTCCCAGGACGGGCGCCGGGAGCCAGAGCCATTTTGCAGGCTGCAGCACAGCTGGTGCCTGGCGCCCAGAGCCCGGCGCTCCAGCTGCCACACTCCGTGGGAAGGTGAGCAAGATGGAATTTTTAACCAATTCACTCGGTGACATTCACGTACCGCAGCCCAGCGGTTTCTGCTTGTGGAAACATCTCCACAGGGGATCAGGGAAGTGATGCATTTAGAGGGATTCTAGCAAGAAATTGCAAAAATGCCTCCCCGGGGCCGAGGTAAAGCGGCTGTTAGTGGTGGTGTTTATTCATGAGCGGAGTCGGCCAGGAAAGGATGGATTTTGGAATCGCTCCGGGAGCAGAGCGGGGAGGTGCATCCATTTGTCTCCCTGCTCTACTTGCACTGCCAGCCCCATGTTTGAGTGAGAGCAGGTCCTGTTCTACTATTCCAGGTTGCTCCAAGCCCCGTCCAACCTGGCCTTGGACACTTCCAGGGACCCAGGGGCAGCCACAGCTTCTCTGGGCAACCTGTGCCAGGGCCTCCCCACCCTCATCAGGGAGAATTTCTTCCCAATATCCCATCTGTCCCTGCCCTCTATCACTGTGAAGACATTCCCCCTTGTCTTCTTCCTCCAGGCCCTTGTTCAAAGTCCTTCTCTAGCTCTCTTGTACCTTCCCAGGCCATGGAAGTTTGGAGACCAGTGGCTGTGCCTGATGTGCCTGTGCCCTGAGCTGCTCTGGTCCTGCCCTGGCACCTCCAGCTACACCACACATTCACCTTCTGCTTCGGGAGAACTTTGTGTCTCTTTTTGCTGCTCCTGAAAGTCTTGGACTGGGGCAGCTCCCAGACCTGGGACAGGCTGCCAAACCTGGGTGCTGGCACCATGGGTGCTGTGGTGGCTTTAGGAGGACCCTGAGCCCCGTGGTGGCTTTGGTAGGACCCTGAGCATGGCAGTGGCTTTGGAGAGCCTCCCTCCCTGGAATGGATTAAACCCTTTCCCACAGCAGTGCTGGCACCCCGTGTGCTGCAGCGGTAAGGCAGGGTGTGCAGAGAGTATAGCAGGAATGCGGAATGAGATGAGATGTGACAGCCCATCTTCCTGGGAACATCGATGTAATCTGCACCAGAATGCACTCAGCCAGCTGGAATCGCCGTCAGCCAGAGCTCAGCCAGGGCTCAGAGCCCGGGCGGGACCAGCCCTCCCTGGGGCACCCCAAAACGCGTGGGGTGCTTGGTGCTGGCCCCACGGATGGTGCCAGTGTGCCCTCCCGTGTCCAGGGTAAGGCCAGCAATGTTCCCTGCTCTGAGCTCTTGGTGCTGGGCTCAGGTGGGCCCTGTTCTGGCTCTCTTGGCCCCCCAAAGCAGGTGGGTTTGTGCCGAGGCTGAGCTGAGGGCTCACAAACACGGGGCTCTGCATCCCCTGTCACTCTGCAGGGACCAAAGTGTCCTGGGCAAGTCCTACCTCACACTGCAGGGGGGGTGGGTGCCCATGGATGGACCCACTGGGCTTATTTGGGACAGGGCTTCCCTTCTCCAGCCTCAGGAGCATCTCCAGTGGCTGCTGGGAAGGATGGGCTGGCAGGGGGCTGGCAAGGGGCTGGAAGTGAGGCAGGCAGTGGGCAAGCAGCTCTACCTGCAGGACTAGACTGCCAGGGAGTGCTCACTAGTGTCACAGGGCTCCTCAGCGTGTGATCCTGTCAGATCAGGGACAATCCTGGCCCAGGAGCCTGGGAACTGTCCCAGCAGAGCTGCTCAGGGCTTGGCCGCAGTCCCTGTGCAGACACATGGTGTGAGTTTTCATCTACAACAGAGAAGCTGCGGCTACCCCATTCCTGGAAGTGTCCAAGGCCAGGCTGGATGGGGCTTGGAGCAACCTGGGCTAGCGGGAGGTGTCCCTGCCCATGGCAGGGGGTGGAATGAGATGAGCTTTAAGGTCCCTTCCAACTCAAACCAGCCTGGGATTCAACAAAACTTCCCAGGCATTGGTGCTGGAGCCTGGGGCTGGCAAGGCTGGGAGCAGCCAGAGAAGGAAAGCCATTCCTGGTCCCACCAGGCTGCTGGGGAAGGCTGTTGGGAACATGATGGGGCCTTTGTGTGTCCCGTGCCACCACTCCAGAGAGAAGGATGCACAGAGCAGCAGGGAGGTGGATGTGAGTCACCATGGCAACCAGGATGGAAACATCATCAAAATGTGTCAAACAAGGGGAATTACAAAAAATAGAAACCCAGCGTGGTGTGGGCAAACATGGTACCTTCACAGGGCTGCTCCTGACAGCACCTCAGCTGCTCCCTGTGCGTGGTCACGGTGCCCCCTCCAGCCCCAAGTCACGCTGTCACTTGGGGTGTCTCGTCCCCCCAGAGCATCCCTGAGTGGAGCCCCCAGTCCCTCTGGCTCCTCACCAGCACACAGACAGGAGTCCTGCATTTGCAGATCTAGTGAGGACACAGCCAGGCATGGACACGTTCAGCACATCAGCCTCTGTCACCTATGTGCCCCCCCAACTAATTAATTTGTAATAATAAGCCACGTGCTTGTTTCCAGCTTGTTTTCAAAAAAAAAAAAGTAAATGAATTTGTAAAGTATTTGTGCTATTTTATCTGTCACTTAAGCTCCTGGGATTTGCAATTTTAACGCATGACATCAGTTAATCACAATTCTCTTCCAATAACAGTTTTAATTAAACCCACTTTACTTCTTTTTTGGCTAATTCAGTGCTGTCACTGAGGGCTGCAAATGAGATCACAAGCTGGTGGTTGTTGTTGCTGTTGTTTTATGTTCACCACTGACATCAGGAAGTGGGGAGGATCGGGGCTGGAGCAGGAGCCTGCTGGGGCTGCCTGTTCAGTACTGTGGGGCCCAGCGATGGCACCGGGGCTGGGGGGTCCCTGTGAAGTGCCCACGTGTTCCAGAGAGGGGATTGGCCGGTGGAGAGCACAGTTTTTGGTACATATTCTCCTGTTATAAGCAGTTGCAGAGGGTCATAGTGATGCTTTTATGGCCAGGTGGAGGGGCAGAGGGCAGAGTCCCAGTCCTGTGTCTGAAGGCTGTTTGCCCTTGGGATGTGGGAAGCAGCTGGTGGCCTCCCACCAGCCTTGGGGCCATGATGGGTTTGGGGTTTTCTCCAGTTTGGGGCCCTTATTCCAAGGAGTGGGAGCAGTCTGTGAGTCAGCTGTGGAGGGGATCCGTGTCAGCAGCACTGAGGGCTCTGGGCAGTGCCAAGCCATGTGCAGTTTGCAGCCCACTGTGAGTGACCAGGATGGGCTCCCAGTGCATCCAGAGCCACCTGGACAGGGCTCATCCTTTCTTTACCATCAGCACACCCTCACCCCCCCGCCCTCCTCCCTGGCTCCCTGCTGCCCACGTGCCAGTCGCAGCAGGGCCCTGGAAAATGTTACGGCACTGAATCATGCCAGGCTGACTCGGGTCCAAGTCCCACGATGGCTGTGCTGCTCCTCAGGAACAGGGGAGTTGGGGCTGGTTCTATCCCAGGGGCTGGATCAGTTCCAGGGGTTGGTGGGTCTAAAGTGGGGTGTCAGGACTGCAGGGGATGAGGTTGATGAGTATGGAGAGGTCCTGCCCTGCCACTGGGTCTCACCTGCACCTGTGTCCACAGCAAGTCAGAGCAAATCCCAGAAGAGCAGCTGGGATGCTCCTGGGAGTTGCGTTTGCCTGGGGAACACTGGTCCCCATGGTCCTGCTGTCACTGGACCCATGGTCACACAGCCCTGTCCTGTCCCAGTGTCTGTGCTGGGCACTTTGGATTCTGCCTCCCATGGAAGAGGCATTTCCCTTCATCCCCTCCGGACTCCCCTGTCCCAGCCCTGCTCTCCAGGTGAGGGGCTGTCCCCATCGCCCCAGCCCCTCTCCCATTGTTGATGGATGCTGCCATCACATCCCTCCATCCCCTCTGTCCCCTCCTGTGTCCTCTCTCCTCCTGGGAAGTTCTCCAGGCTCTGACAGCCTTTTCCCCATTCCAGCTCTGTGCTGGGATCTCTGGCTGCCACAGCCCATCCTGGGATTGCTGCACAGGGGAAACCTGGAGCAATACCCATGCAGTGAGGTGTGTGGCAGAGCTTTGCTCACTGCGTGTGGGGGACTGAGCCCCCTGACCCACCCACAGGCCCCCCCAGCTGGGGGCTTGGCCAGCACTGCCATCCCCAGCCCGTGCCCTGTGTGGGTGGGAAGAGCCTCTTTGCCCCCAACCCAGTTTTCCAGTTGTTTCCTAACTGAGCCTGGAGCAATCCGCTGCTCCGCAGTGACCCTGCCCTTGCTGAAAGAATCCTGTGCAAGGGCTGGAGCAGGAGCAGTTTGTCAAATCATGAGCTGTAATTGCCTGCACCTCACGGCCAGCTGACATCACATGCTGCTCATTACAGACACGGCTCCTGAATGCCCAAATCCATCCCCAAAACAAACAGCTCTGACACCTGATCTGGTATTCAGATTCACCAGCGCTCCCTGCTCTGACAGGTTGCTAACGACCTTCCCCCGGCAGCCAAGAGCCGGGATTAGCACTGACAGCCACTGCTGAATCTGCAGCAGTGCCGGGATCCAAACCCGGCTCCAACCCCAGATCTGAATCCGGATCCACGGCAGCCTTGTGGTGACAGAGACAAGCTAAATATGTGGTTGCCTCGGCAAGCGGCTGGGGGGGTGCATCAGCTTTGGTGCTCTCCAGCCCACCACGGGCTGGATCCCATCGATCTGCATCCTGGCACGTTCCCACTGCTCCGGGGGTCCCAGACCACAGCTCCTCCACTCAGCCTTCCAAATCCCTGCTCCTGGGTGGGCTGAGCCTGGAGCAAATCCACCAGCAGATCTGATGGTGTTCTGTCCCCAGTGTGGTGGGCTGTCCCCTCCTCCCCACCCCTGCAGGCTTGGGAAGGGGGTCTCACCCTCCTCAACGCTCGCATCCTGCCCGGGCCATCCTCCCTTCCATGTGGCTGTTGAGGGGCAGGTGGGATTTGGCTCCCCACGGGCAGCTCCTGCCCTCCAGCAGCTCTTTGGAGCCCCTCACAGAGCCCGAGGTCTCTCCCTGTGTGTTTGGGACCACAGAGGAACTCGCTACCTGTAGTGCCCGGGGGTGCCGGGCGGTCCCTGTGTCTGCGCCCCCACCGCATCCCGGGAAATCGGCAGCTGGGGAGACGGATGTCCCTGGAAGCATCCTCCTCCCACCGGAGCTGGGATGGGCTCCACCCATCACGGGCATGTTCAGGACATTTTAGGGTTCTGTCACCCTGTGCTGTTGGCACTGTGACCACCCATCCGGCTGCCCTTGTCCCAGATCCTCTTTCCCGGTGGACATTTAATTTGCTCCACTCTTGGCTGAATAATTTGTTGGTTTTTTTTTTGTTTTTTTTTTTTTTTTTTTTTTTTAATCTTCCTTGTTTTTTCTAAACTGCATTTTAATTAGCCAAGGTGCAGCGATGCCGAGGTCAGATTTACACCTCCCCCAGTCCTGTTCCCGGCCTGGTGTTCCTGCTAATTGTGTGCACATACAGGGATGGGTCCAACGGGTGGCATTTGGCATTCAGAACATTTTTAGCTTGGAAAATGGGGAAAAAATCAACCGATGACAAGCATATTTATTTGTGCAGTCAATGCTGCCAACGGCTGGGGTTTGAGGCGTATTTTTGCCATTTGCTGAAGTCAGTTGGAACAGAGAGACCGAATCCAACGCAGTGACACCTCCGACGGCTTGGAAGGGCTCCTTCAGCTGCAGCAAAGCTCAGCAGGTCTGACATTTGAAACTCCCTCATTCTGCTGCCAGGCAAAACCTCGGGCCTTTTCAATGTATTTTTCCTGCTGTTCCTCAGCGCAGGAATTCCTCCTTTTTTAGGTTTCACACCATTATGAACAGTCCAGCTCAGAAAAAAAACCCCAAACCTCTACTGTAATGATAAAATTGGCTTTGGAATAGCAGAAATCTGGCTTGTTCATGTGGTGCCAGGCTCCAGGGAGCTCTTGGATACTGGCACTGCAGTTATTGTGTCGTTGTTCTGAACACCGAAACCACACAGAAAGTGAGATTTTAAAGGATCATTTGATGTTTGGCTTTTCAGGATTAATTCCTGAACTAAATAACGATCCCTGAGGTGCTGCCACAGATGGGGGGAAGCTCTCCCCAGTATGTGCTCCCACGTTCCTGTGCTGCTGCTCCCCAGAACCTGCTGCTGGAGAGGACAGAGTTTGTCCCCCCTAACCCCAAATCCAGCAGCTGGGGGCACTTGATCCTCTGAGTCCCTTCCTGCTGCCACAGAAGTTGCCCCTTGTGGGTTCAGCCCAGGACAGGGGAAGGGATATAGGAAGAGGATCCACTGGGAAGGATGCAGGAGGGATGCAGTGGAAGGGATGCAGGAGGAGGGATGCAGGAGAAGGGATGCAGGAGGAGGGATGCAGTGTGCACCCTGCAGCCCCTCTCCAGCATCCTGACCTTCTAGGGGCTCCACTCTCCAGCCATTTCCTGGGTTCTCCTCCTGGGACTGAGAGGCCCTGCCAGCATCCACAGGAGTCTGTGGACTTCAGTGCCAGTGGAAAACCCTGGGATGGGGGGTGAGTGGGTAGAGCAGCTAGAGCTGGGAAGTCACAGAGTGAGAGCTGGAGGCTCATTAGCCCCTTTTAGCCCTCATTAGCCCTCATTAGCCTTCATTGACAATGGGTTCCCAGGTACATGAGGGGCACTAAACAAAGTGCAGGCGGTGTTGCTGTGGGTGTTTCTGGGCCATTTTCAGGCACAAAAGGGGCAAACTCTGCTTAGAGTGTGCAGTGGGTCTGTGGGTCTGGAGCTACGACTGAGAGGCTGCAGAGGGACCACTGAGGCCAAGAGCTGGGGATTCCCAGGGTCTCTCTCTCTGCAGCTGCAGTTCCACCTGTGCATGAAGATGATGAGGAACACCAGTGGTTACTCCTCGAGGTGATCTCCAGTGCAACCTGTGCAGGGCCAGGTGAGCTCTGCGCTGCACGTGCTGCAGAGGATGCTCATGCTGGGCACAGCTGATGTGCTGGGGCAGCTGGAATGTGCTGCCAGGTAATGCCAGTGCTCTGAGCCAGTGCCCTGCTGGCACCTACTGCTGCTCTGTCTTTTTTTGGGGGGATAAATAATTTAGAGGGAAGCAAGGTATTGCTGCTGAGGCTCCTGGGTTACATAAATGCTGATGGGGTGACCCAGGTTGTGCAAGAGCCTGGCTTGTCTGAGCATGTGTTGTGGTTTGGAGAAATTGTGAAGGCAGGGAGCTGGAAACAGGTCAGTTTAGGTTAGATATGAGAAAGAAATTATTCCCTCTGAGGGTGGGCAGGCCCTGGCACAGGTTGTCCAGAGAAGCTGTGGCTGCCCCATCCCTGGAAGTGTCCAAGGCCAGGTTGGATGGGACTTGGAGCAACCTGGGATAGTGGGAGGTGTCCCTGCCCATGGCAGGGGGTGGAACGAGATGAGCTTCAAGACCTCATCCAAGGCAAACCATTCTGTGATTCCATGAAACAAAGCTGCCTAGTAGCAGGGTGCACTGGGAAACATCCCTTAGTGGGGAATGGCAAACCTGGAGTCTCTCTGGATGCTGCATCTGTTAGGAGCTAATGCAGCCCTGCGTGTGTGAGGACTGTGCCCAGAACTGGGGGAGGATCTGGCCTGCTGGTGGAAAGCAGGTCTGGCTTCGTGTGTCTCTGTCTTGGAAGGGATCCCTGACAACAGGAAGGGGCTCGGGACAGACCCACGGAATCCTCCTGCCACGGGCGGGCAGCACAGAGGAAGGTGAACCGGGACCCGTGCAGGGGCTGGCTGTGGGTCCCCGGGAGAGCAGCAGGGAGGGAGGGACGGCTCTGGTGCTGCTGGATTTGAGCAGGCTCTGCTCTCCCAGAGCCGCATCTCGCTGCTGCTGGTTCTAACTAGGTCAGGCAGGACGAGCTGTACCTGTCCCTGCGGCAGGGCTCAGCACTGCCACCGGCTCGGCACTGCCACCGGCTCGGCACTGCCACCGGCACGGCACTGCCACCGGCACGGCACTGCCACCGGCTCGGCACTGCCACCGGCACAGCTGCCACCGGCACGGCACTGCCACCGGCTCGGCACTGCCAGCGGCTCGGCACTGCCACCGGCTGCCACCGGCACTGCCACCGGCACGGCACTGCCACCGGCTCCGGTGCCACGGCACTGCCACCGGCTCGGCACTGCCACCGGCACGGCACTGCCACCGGCTCGGCACTGCCACCGGCACTCTGCCAAGGCACAGCACTGGTGACTCCTGCGAGCTGGAGCATCCCTGAGGGTGACAACAGAGGGTGGGGGGCAGCTGCCTGTGCTGGGGGCGATGTTCTGTGTGAGCCATGCAGCAAAGCCGTGGGGTGTGTGGTCATGCAGCACTGCAGACCCTCGGGGACTCTTGCAAAGCCTTCGGTGCCCCCGCCGTGCCTGCCCGTGCGCGGTGACGCAGCGAGCAGGTCCCCTTCAGCCTCCTCCTTCTCTTCGGGCTGAGCAATATTCTTGCTAAAAGGAGGAATTCAGCTATTTTAAATACCAGCTTGTGGGATGATTCAGTGTCTGCTCAGGCAGACATGAGACAACGAGGATGTCAGTCTTCAGGCCTTATTTGAGGGGGAAACCTCTTCCCTGTGTGCTGGCTGCCCTCAGCGATGCCATGAGCCAGCAAACAGTGGGACGGGGGCTGGGGAGGGGCAAAGACTGGTGGCTCCCCTGAGTTGGGACCCCAAAGCACAGCATTCTGGGGAGGGGAGAAGGTGCTGAGCCCTGCAATGGGGTGACCTCTCCAAACCCTCTTGGCCAGCGGCCTGCAAAGCCTCCAGTGTCCCTGCAGCTCCAACAGTTTCCTGTACCTTTGGAGCTGGATCTTCCCTGCTGAGTTTTCATCCTCTTGCTGTTTGTCCTTTCCCTGTGTTTCCTGCATGTGCTCCTCCAACTAGGAAAGGGAATGTGCTGGGGTGCCCCAGCCCTGGTCCCTGACCCCTTGCTCTCTGTCCTCGGGTAAAATCCTCCCCCCCAGATGCTGCCAGAGCTCCTGCATGGATAATGCCACTGGGAGCAGTAGGATTTAGTAGAAAATTCCCTCTTTCAGATGTGATTGATTTGGGTTCCCCCCAGTCCTGGTTTCCAGGCACCAGCGGCTGCTGGAAATGCTCCCCTGGTGACAGAAAATCCATGGGAAAGCAGGCAGCCTGATGAAGTATTCATGAGGATTTTTATCACTGGTTTTCACCCACTGCAGAAAAGTCAGCTTTATTTTTAGTGAGCGATGGATCCAGCAGTAACATGGGAAAAACACTCCATCTCCCTTCGAGCTGCATGGGAGGCGTTGGAGAGGGCCTATGCCTGGGAATGGGAATTAAACAAACCAACTCCTAAGTGCTTCCTGACTAATTCTGGGATCATTAGAACACCTGAATGAGCCTGTGACTGATCCTCTGCTGCCCTGAGTGCTGCAGCCTGTGGCTTCCACCGGACCCAGGCGGCTGCGTCTGCAGCAGCGCCGGTTCACGCGGCCGCAGTGTTCCAGTCGCCTCCCTAATCCCCAACCTGCCTCTGTCCCAGGGAGAGCACAAGAATGAATCACAGCTGATTAATTTGACTTATCCAGAAGAATCTCCCTGAATTAGCAAATATTTTGTTTTATTTGTTTCTATAGTGGACAGGAAAACATCCCTCGGTGCCGGGCAGCTGCACCCGTGGCAGCGCCAGCCCGGGCAGCCTGTGGGGCTGGGAGTCCCAGTGTTACTGAGCCCTGACAGGACACTGACATTTGGCTTCAAGTGATCTTAAAACATATCCCTGAGCCAGCCAAGCTTGGGCGCTGCCTTCCCGCAGTTTTCCTGCTGCCTTTCCCCCATGGGCACTGCTCACTGCCCGGCCAGCGCCGAGATGTGCTCTGTCAGCAGCAGATGCTTAATCTGTTTAAAAATAAATCCATCACTTTCCTGTGACTGATGGGAATCTGTTACAGCAAATCCCACTGTAATGCAGAACCCAGCTGCGGCTGCCAAACTTCAGCACTTTCTCCCTGTTGGGCTCCAGGGAAGGGTTTTGGTCCCTTTTGCCATGGATCTGGGGCAGCTCTGGGGTCATCATTCCCTGCCTGTGTTCATGCCCATTTACTGACACAGCCATAGGTAACACCCAGCAGGGATGAGAAGACCTGAGGCCTCTCCTTGCTCTGAGAGGGATGTGTGACCTCGGACAAGTCTGTGTGCCCTCACTGTGAGGGTCAGGAGCTGCATCTGTCTAAAGCTCTCTGTGGAAAACATGGTGAATGAGAAGGGTCCCCTGTGTCTGTGAGTAACCAGCTCTGTCCAGCAACCAAAAAAACCCCAAAAAACTCTCTGAGGCACTATTACAGTGTGCAAAATTTCCCTGCTGGAAACAAGGGCAGTGCCAGGGGCTGTGGGTTAGGAAGGGAGTTCAGTGGGTACAGGGCAGTGGGGACAACACTTTCATCCTGGGAAGGTGAACTGGGGTGCAGAGAGGGTCTCTGCCTCCCATCTAATTAAACAAGCTAATGAGCGATGGAGATGTGTCTTGGGTTGTCTCTGTTCCAGCAAATGGGAGCAGTGGAAGGGCTTGGTTCAGGGAGACACCTCCATCCCTGCTGCAACACCTTGGAAGGTGCCACTGCGAAGGTCCTGCCTGTGGGAGCTGGGGTTCTCTCCCTCCCGAGAGGTGAGGCGAGTCACGCTGGTGCAGCTGCATTGGGAATCTGGTGGGTTCCCAAAACAGGACCAAATTCCTCTTCTCAGCACAGTATGA
This sequence comes from Pipra filicauda, assembly GCF_003945595.2. Lineage (NCBI taxonomy): Eukaryota > Metazoa > Chordata > Aves > Passeriformes > Pipridae > Pipra > Pipra filicauda. The sequence continues at coordinate 1,536,336 of NW_024104206.1, read as the reverse complement.
GCCCTTGTACCCCCATGGGTCTTTTTCCCCCCTACAGTGCCACGGGTGCCAGGGCTGGCAGCTACTGTGGCATCGAGCCCATCCCTGCATGGATCCTGGGAGTGGAGGAATGGACACAGCATGTGCTGATGCATTGCACAGGCAGCTACAGGAGCAGCCACGTGCTGTCTGGGGCAAGGGCCAGTGTGGGCCAGCATGGGATGATCCCCCACGGGATGATGAGGGTGCTGGGGGCACATGGGCACCATCACTGTCCTGTCTGTGGCCGCTGCACCGTGTGCTGGGGGTGGTGCTGTGGGCAGAAACCTGCCTGGGGTGTGTCCCCCAGCCCCTGCGGCCAAGGGGATCCCGGCTGGGCAGGCTGATGGCTCCAGATGGGGAAGCTGAATTACCCCAATTTACTCCCTCCCAAGGAGGGAGAAGGACCTCTTGAAGCCTGCTGGGCTTTCCCACTCCCTGTGGGTGATGCTGCCTGACCCTGAGATTCTTCCCTGGCTGTCAGAACACTCCTTGGCAGGGGATTGGAACTGGATGGTCCTTAAGGTCATCCAACCCAAACCATTCAGTGATTCTGTGATCTCGGGCTTGCCTGGCTCCTTCCCTGAGTGCAGCCAGATGCTGTCACAGAGCCCCGTGGTGTAAATGACCCTGTTTGACTGCTCCTGGGGCAACTGCTGGGCAAACAGCTGGCAAACCAGCTCCAGGGGGATGTGGTTCCCATCTGGGAGCCCTGGCTGCAGCGCAGTGTCCAGGGATGCAGGAGGACCTGCTGTGGCTGTGGGTGTCCCCACCATGCCCTTGAGGAGGATAATCCCAGCACCTGTGTAAGTGGCTCATGCTGGGAGTGACTGCAGAGCCTTTGCCATGGGGCAAGTGGGGCAATAACTGGTCTAGTGAGTGACACTCTGTCCTGCCCAGGGCCTCCTGTGTCACCTGGTGTGTTGGTAGTGTCATCTGTGACTGGGGCAATTTCGTCGTCTTCCAAATCAGCTGGTAGAGAGACAGGGAGAAAGGATTTCCCCACAAAAATAAGGAATGAATCGCTTCCAGAGATTTGGATATTAAATCTTTAATTAGTGATGGACTTTGGCATGTAAGGACACATGACAGAACCTGGCTGGGCTGTTCTCTCAGGAGTGCTGGTGCTGACCTTGCTCCCCAGGGCTAATCCCAGTGTCCCTGGGGATTACCTGCTTGGACATGGCACATCCAGCCCCAGGACGGATTGTCCAAGGTGATCCAGCCATGCCACCAGCACCTTCTGCACAGGCATGCATGCCCAGCTTGGAGCCAGGTGATACAGTCAGACACAGGGAGCAGGGAAGGTTGTGCCTGATGGTACTTTGTACCTGTAGGGACAGGAAATGACTTTAAAATCCTGTGGCTGCAGTGTCCAGGGGGATTCAGTGCTGTTCTGTCCATCAGATGGCAAATCCTGTGTGTAACAGCAGGGACCCCAGCCCATGGAGTGCAGCATCACACGGATATAGAACATCCCTCTCGGCTGTAACGCATTTCAAGGGCTTGTAAAACACAGCAATGCCTAAAAATAACGTGGGTTGCCAAATCCCTGCTGTGGGTGTGCTCGGCGAGGCGCCTGCGGCAGCTCGGGCAGCCCAGCACGGGGCTGCTCTGGACACAGGGCCTGCAGTGGCAGAGCTTCCATCCCCACCCTCGCTCCCTGGTGACCCCAGTGCCCGTCCTGTCCCTGCTCGGTGCCCAGCAGCAGAGCCATGGCTGTGTGCAGGGCAGCCCTGCTCCCTGTGCAGGACACAGCCCTGTGTGCTCCCTGGGAGCTCTCCATGGAGACAGGAATGATTCGTGTCAGGCCGTGGCAAACCTGAGGGTGGGGCAGGCACAAGCCTTGGGTGTCCTCCTGCAGCCCTGGGGACAGTGCTTGGGGTGTTGCAAGGGCTCAGGGTGACACAGGTGCTCGGTACCTCTCCCCTCTGCCTCACCCTGACTGTTCTCTGTGCCCGGGTGCTGTTGCTGGGCTGGGCAGATGCTGTGCCACTGTCCCAAGGGACCAAGGTGGCACAGGGACAGCTGTGGCCAGCTGGGATGCATAGACCCACTGGAGCCCTACAGCACTGGTGGCCCCAGGAAGTGACTGTCCCCACGGGAAGAGAAGCTGCCCATCGTGGCCAGGGCTGCTTGGGGATCCTGTGCCAGCCTTGAAGCAGGCAGGGATCACCCGATGCCATGGAAGGCAGGTCTGACACCTGGAATGCTGCTGTGCCTCATGCTGCCCCTCGCCCCTGCCAGGGGGGAAGGGCTCCAGCAAGCCTTGGCTTGATGTAATGTGGGGACACAATTCTTCCCCTCTATCTCTCAGGTGAGGAAGCCAGCACCCCAGCCAGGAGCCAGGAGCGGTGCCAGAGCCCTCTCCATGGGCTCAGGAACAAGCGAGAGCTGCTGGCATAAATTACCACGCTGTCATCCCTGGCGCTGAGATTCCCAGGGAACAGCTTAGCGGTTCAAAGGGCTGCTGAAACAATTTCACATCGCATGATCACAGTCCTGGAGCTCTCCAGCTAAAAAATGTCAACAAAGAGGCCATTTCCACAGCGCGGCTGCCCATGGCCCCAGGGGCTGGGCACAGCCAGCCCCTCCCTGGCCCCTGCCGGTGGGTTTGGTGCTAAGTGACAAACTGGCCTAATGAGCTCGTGGGCTCCTCGTGCTGGTGAGGAGACCGCAGTTATCCATCCCTGTGCCCCTCCAGCACTGCACACAAATGGGGCCAAGTGTGCTCAGCTCCGGTGGGACTCAAGGGATGGAAAGGGACATCCATGGTGATGGTGGGGCTGGTGGCACAGAGAGTATACAGCCACCACCCTTAGTGGGTGCTCCCCACCCTGCCCCAGCTGCACCACCAGATTTTGTTTTAGCCCCAAAGGTGGGAGAGTGCTTTGGGTGAGAGCACTGAGAGACCTGTCCTGTGCCACACCGGCGGGTCAGACACCCCCTGAGCCCCTAACACACCACGGGTGCCACGCCTCCCACTCCTTTTCTGTCTCCCTGCTGGCTCAGCATGTGCTCTGCCCTGGTCCCCCAGACCCTGTCACTGCATGTTCAGAGCTCTCTGCTGGTGACTGTCCCCGTCCTGGAGCCCCCCCACTGCCGATGTGCCCCCTGCAGTCCCCCCCTGTGCTGAGCAGAGTCCTGTGCCAGCAGCCCTGTGCCCTCAGGTGCTGTGCAGTCCATGGTCCTGCTGCCTGTGGATCTGCTCAGGCTGTGTGCAGGACAGATGCCCACAGGAACCACTTAAACACTTAAATGAAGAGCAAAGAAACCACAGCAACTAAAGCACTCGGAAACGTTGGAAATCTTTACTCTGGACAAACTCCCTGTCCCATGGCCAGCGTGCCAAGGCTGGCTCTCCTGGCTCTTGGGGGCATGAGGATCGCTTCCCTCTGCTACTGGAGCAGGAAGGTCACCCTGCAAACACCTCCCCATCGACTGATGCAATGCTACCCACAGGAAACAAACCTCTCTTTGTTCCAGGAATCAAACTTTCCATGTTTGTTTGAGCCTTGAAAGCTGTCAGTGATATTTCCATCACCCTCATCATCTTCCACAGGGAGTCTGAGGTGAACAAACACCATTGGAAAGCAAAGTCCGGCTGCCGTGTCTGGCATCAACCCCACCACAACCTGTCCCTGGTGCCATGGGTGCTGCTGTCCTCAGGACAGTGGGACCCCCTGGGCAGTGGGCACACTGGGAATGTCCCTGGGCACACAGCATCCCCTGGTACACCACATCCCCTGGCACACTGCATCTCCAGGCACAGCCCCATGGCTGGCCAGAGGGCTTGGCAGCTCCCAGGGCATCAGGCAGCTTCCATCCAGTACAGGAATTATTGGCAGTGCCAGCTTCCCAGCTATTATTTCATCCAGAATTTTGCAGACTTCTTCAAAGTGCCACTGCACTGTTTCATACGAGACAGGTTGGGCACAGAGAGCACCTTCTGCTCCATGCTGGGACCCATCCTTCACCCCAGCTGGAGGCTGCAGCAATGGAACAGGATGGGGGATCTCACAGATAAGGCTGGACAAATGGAAAAAGGGAGAGCCCTGGCCACAGAGGGAAGTTGGCTGTGCTGGTGGGAAACCCACCTGCATCTGGACACAGTGGGCACACAGCTGGGGAAAGGAGTGGGAGGGCAGGGGGCACGGGGGGCCAGGGCAGCGGGTGGCCCTGTTCCTGCTCTGCCCCTCTCTGGCACTGACCTGGCACACAGCAGGCCTTGGGCTGTGTCCCTCGAGGTGGCGATGGGCACGTGTCCCAGCAGTACCCAGGCCAAGTGGCTCCATCCTGGCAATGCCAGCACCCTTCCCAACTCCAGCCCGTTCGCTCCCGTTCCCATGGCAACCCATGACCTCACTGGGTTCCTTGGAGCTCTGCCAGCATTTTCAGCAGAAATAAAGCAAATGACCAGGTTGTTCTGCTGCCCTCCCTGTCTGTGGGGGCTCTGTCACACTTGGGGCTCGGGTCAGGGCCAGCTCCTCTGCGCAGGGCTCACGTGCCACCTCGCAGCCACCACAGGTCTCACACGTGCCCATCACCACGGCCTCTGGCTGACCCAGTGCTCCTGGATGCAGGAGCCTGCCCGGGATACGGGGAGCACCAGGGCACTCCCTTCCCTGCACAGGCTTCAGGTGCAGCCAGTGCCCATTTTTCCCAGTTTTGCCCTGCTTGGCAGAGCACACAAGCCAGGATAGAGGAGAGGGATCAAGAATGAGACAAATGGAAATAAATGGAGAAACTGGTTCGTCTGCCCTGTTTGGTGGTGCCACTCATCCCAAGGTCCTTTCTGGCCAAAGGGTCTCTTTTGGCCTGGACCCCATGTTCCCAGGGCTCCCCATGCTCTGGGGTCCCTCCTGGCCTGGGGCTATGGCTGTTCCTGGGGGGTCCCATGTGCCCAGGGGCCCCTCTTGTCCTGGGGGTCCTGCGTGTCTGGGGGTCCCTCTTAGCTCAGGGCTCTAAGTCTGGGGTTCCCTCTTAGCCTGGGGCTCTGGCTGTGCCCGGGGGTCTCATCTGATCTGGGGGTTCCTCTTGGTCCAGGACTCTGGCTGTGCCTGGGGGCTCTCCCTTGGCCCGGGACTCCAGTTGTGGATAGGATTCCATGCTGGCCCGGGGTCCCACGTGTCTGGGCGTCCCTCTCGGTCTGGGGATCCTGCGTGCCCGGGGTCCTGCGAGCCCGGGGGTCTCTCTCGGTCCGGGGTTCCCTTGCGGTGAGAGCGGAGCGGTGGCGGTGCTGACGGTGCTGGCGGCGGCCCCGGCATCCCGCGGCCCGGGGGCGGCCCCGGCGAGCGCAACGCGGCGCGACCACCCCCGCAGCCGGCGGCAGCGCGGGAGGCAGGGAAGGAGGCAGGGAAGGAGGCAGGGAAGGAGGGCCGCGGCTCCGCTCGGCTCGGCGCGGCTCCGCTCGGCGCTGACGGTCCCCGGTGCCGCCGCCGTCACTCGCCCCGCCCGTCCGCGGCTCCGCGCGGCGGGTGCGGGACGCGGCGCTCGCCGGCACAGCCGGGGGAGCTCAGCGGGGCCGGGCCGCGGGATGAGCGCCCGGCAGCTCCCCGGGGGCAGCGGGGGCCGCTGATGCTGCGGGGGCCGCGGGGTCTGCGGGGACCGCGGGGTCTGCGGGGGCGGCGGGGGCGGCTCGGCGCGGCCCCGCCCGCGGCGGGGGCCATGTGAGCGCGGTGCCGGCAGGATGCAGAAGGGGATGCGGCTCAATGACGGGCACGTCGCCCACCTGGGGCTGCTGGCGAAGAAGGACGGGGCCCGGCGCGGATACCTGAGCAAGCGGAGCGCCGACAACACGAAATGGCACACCAAGTGGTTCGCGCTGCTCCAGAACATGCTCTTCTACTTCGAGACCGACTCCAGCTCCCGGCCCTCGGGGCTCTACCTGCTCGAGGGCTGCGTCTGCGACCGCGCGCCCTCTCCCAAGCCCCCCCTCTCGGCCAAGGACTCCCTGGAGAAGCAGGTGGGCGATACGGGGGGCCCCGCGGAGGGGAAGGGGGGGATGCCCCGCGGTGGTCCAGGCCTCGCATCCCGGGGCTTCTGTCGCCCGGGACCTGCCCCACGCGTGACCGGGGCGGGGGTGAGGATGAGGCCGGGCTGTGCTGGGGAGGGGGAATGCTCCCGGAGGCTGCAGTGCCAGGGCAGCGGGTGGGTCCGTTGTGGGGTTGTCGGGCTCTGTCGGGAGCACCCCCACACCCCTTCCCATCCACCTCCAGCTCTCGGCTAATTAACTGCCGGTAATTAGCGCGGGGCTGCGGCGCGGGGCGCCCCCCGGCGGCCGCTCGTGGCGCTGCAGAGCCCCCGCGAGTCCGCGGCGTGACCCCCCCGGCCCGGCGGGGTTCGGGGCAGCGGCCCGGGCGGGCGGGGGGACCCTGGGGCTCCCGGGGGGCGGCTCCAGCCACGTCGCGGTTCAGCCACGCGGCTTCACTGTTTCCCGCTCCCCGTGTGTCCCCCGTGGTTTGCCCGGGGCTGAGGGACAGCTCCCCCCCGGCCCCGCGGGGTGGGCAGCCTGGCGAAGGGTGTGCGGTGCTCAGCGCGGGGGGGCGCAGGGCCTTGTTTTTAGACAGATTTCACCCTGTTCCTACTCCCCACGTGAGCGGTTTGTGCCTCTATCCCTTCCCTGGGCAAGGGGAGAAGTGGAGTGGGGTCCCCCAAGCCCCCCATGCCCCCGTGCTGGCGCTGCTCTGCAGTGCCCTTTGCCAATGCTGATGTCTGCGGGTGATCAGCGCGGAAACACCAAAGCCTTCGCGAGGCCCTGGGAGAATCTGGATCCCTCCCCCGACCCCAAGGCTGCTGGGGACTCAGCCGTGGAGACCACAGCCCCAAACGGGCCCGGGGTGGGTTTCCCCCCCCCTTCCCCCAGCTGCACCTTTCTCAGGTGGGCAAAGTGTCCTGGAGCAGTGTGTTGTGGATGCTGGCAGCCCCCAGCGTGTTTGTCTGGGGGTGTTTGCTGGAGCTGGGATGCGCTGGAGCAGCCAGGAGGGATGGGATGGAGCCAGACAGGGGGGAGAACGGCTGGCTTCCAGCCTGGGGGGCAAATCCCTGGCCATTGCTTCCAAAAACACCTCCAGTCTCATTAGCGTGGACAGGAGCCAGCTGGATTCATCTCCTGACCGTGGTGTGTGGAGCGTGGCCACGCGCCCCGTGGGTGCCCGTGGCACGGTGGCACCGGGAGCCTTTCTCTGGCAGCAGCCAGAGGGTCACGGCACTGCCAGCCCGGGCTGGGCACGTGCGGGAGGCACCGTGTGTTTTGGGTCCAGCTCTGCAGGTCTTGCATAATTCCTGCCTAAGCAGGCTCCGGAGAGGCAGTGGGAGCACTGCTGGCAGACTGCAGGAGGGGACCCATGGGCACCCACCGGGCACCCTGGGGCACGGGTCAGCCTGTGAGGAAATCAGCCCCTTAATTCTGGCTCTTCCTGGCACTTGGAAAGCCCTGCCATGAGAGCCAGGCACCACTGCTCCCTGGCACGTTCTCTCCCTCCATCCTGGCTGGGAGCACGGGAATGTTTCCCTGTGCTTTGCCCAGCTGAGGCTCCTCACAGCCCAGCACGTGCACCGGAGCAGCCCTGGTGTGTGGCACTTCGGGGGCTGCGGCTGCCAGGGGGTCACACTGCTGTGGCTGTCACTGCTGTCCCTTCAGTGACAGATGTTGTGGGTTCCTGGTTTGGCGTCCATCAAGTTTGCCAGCCAGGTTGCAGTCGAGCTTCCTGGCCAGATTGAAATCAAGCTCGAAATCAAGGCTTTGACTCCTCGTGTTTGTGCAGGAGGAATTTTCCACGATGCAAACACTATGGGGAGGATATCACATCCCCTTTCCAGTTCAAAATGCACTTGCAGGGTTGATCCTTGATCTAAATGAGGGGCTGCTGTCAGAGGGAGCTCCTGCCATGCCAAATATTTTCCCGGCCGCTGCTCCACGTGAATTTGCTGTGGTTTGGCTCCTGGCTCGTAATTCTGTGTAATTCCTTTGGCCAAATGTAACTGGAAGCGCGGGAGCGCTGGATGCCCACTGCTCTGCAAGCTAATTAATGGCCCAGGGATGAGATAAGCAGTGAATATTGATGGTGCAGATCTGCAGCCTGGCCAGGCGGGAGGAGCGGGTGGTACGCGGGGCCGGCTGCGCTCCAGGAGGGGTCCATGTTCCTCACTCCAGGGAAAGCCCTGCCTTCCACCTCACCTGGTACCCAGCTGTGCCCAGCATCCCGTGAAGGGAAGGTGCTGAGGAAATTTCTAGCATTGCCTGTGATCCCCATTAATTGTGTTTTGAGGGTATGTATCTACCCGGGCAGTTCCAGCTGGAACTCTGAGGACAGCGTTCCCTGCAGCAGAGGAGCTCCAGGTTTGGATTCCTTCCTTGCTGGAGTAGAGCCTGAAAGGTTCCAAATTCACTGCAAAGGAGAAATTTTAAGGGGTGGGGCTTTCAAACCCTCGCTTTTAAGCACACATAATGTGCTTTGGGGGGATTTTTTCCATGGAACATGGTGACTTTTAGCATGGGTACATGTGAGAATAGGGCAGCAAAGACATTTGGAAAACTGGAACAACAAAGAGGGATTTGCTGCCTCTGGAAACTTAGTTTACTGCTTTTGCTACAGTTCATTTTTCCACAAATGAATTTTCCTTCCAACCAGTTGGACGTGGAAGATATGTTATTGCTGGGTGAGGCCAGGCTGTGGCCAGGGGAAGGGTCTGTGGGACGGGCCAGCGTGGCCCCTTGGCGCGGGCGCCTGGGATCCGGCTGCTTGGGGTGGTGATGCCAGTGGTGCTGGGCTGAGCCGGGAGGGTGACCCCCCTTTTACCCTGCTGTGGTGTCTGGGCTGTGCCACCCCCAGCCCTGCTGTCCCCGGCCCCCGAGGGTGACGATGCCGGGATGTGCTTTCACGTGGCCGCGTCCACGTGCGTGTGCTGGGGGTGGGCAGGATGAGGGTGCCCCGGGAGGGAGGGGGCACAGCCAAGGTGAGATCCTGGAGGAAGAGCTGAGCAGGTGTGAGGTCCAGAGTTAATCTGACCCCAACCTCGAGGACCAGGAAGGCCCCAGCATTGGGTGAGGACTCTCCATCATGTGTCAGTTGGGCAGCTGGAATCACAGCTGGGTTTGCTCCGTGGATCCAGCCTGGAACTGGATTTAGAGTCACGGAATCACTAAGGTTGGAAAAGCCCTCTGAGATTATTGAGTCCAACTGTTCCCCAAGCACCGCCAAGGCCACCACTAACCAGGTCCCCAAGTGCCACACCTCCATGGCTTTTGAAGACTTCCTGGGATGAGAACTCCACCACTGTCCTGGGCAGCTGTGCCAGTTTCCAGACCTGTATCCCAGTGCTGTTCATTGTTCCTAACCAGGAGCCCTCAGACAGAGCCAGTGTGGTGCTGAGTCAGACAGTGGCCCCCTTGGCTCGAGGCTCTGTGCTCTGGGGTGCTGAGCTGTGTTCCCCCAGGCCAGGGCTGCTCCCATGGATGGCCATTTCCTGCCCCATCTCCAGAGTGCTGTCCAGGGAAGGGGCCATGGTTATGTCTGCTGTCAGGGGTAGGCAGGACTCAGGAAGTGTTTTGCATCACAATGCAAAGCTGAGGTGAGCGTGCAAGGGGTGGGTGGTGTGGCTGTGTTTCCCACGGGATGGCAGAAGGCTTGTGGACACAATTCCCACTGACACATCCTGGAAAGAGTTGTCTCCCATCTCCTGGCAGTGTGTCCAAACCCAGTCCTACTCTTTTTCCTGTAGAGCCAAGGAGGGCATGGGAAAGCCATGGCTCTTCCCAGCCCCAGCAGCACACAGAGCATCGAGGGCACCCTGTCCCATGGCCCCATGGCCCCCATCCCCAAGACACTGGGAGTGCTGGAGGGGAGTGGAGACAGGGAAATTTGGGTGCCTTGGGGATCTGCAGTATCCCCTGCCAGCCCAGCAGCTCCGGCTCTCCCAGAGCCCAGCCCCAGGCCCTGCTGATGGAGCCGTTCCTGGCAGTGGGAATGCTCAGACAGCTCTCCAAGGCATCCAGCCAGGCCCGGCCCTGCGTGGGGGTTCACCTGGCTACCCCCAAAAAGGAGCATCAGCCACCTGGGGCAGGGGGAATTCTTCTACCTGAACGTAATGCCATGCAATCTGATTTTTTTGGGACTATAAATCATAATTTGTGGAACTAAACCTGAACTATTCAGCAGCTTTGGGGGAACGTTGTTTTTTTAATTAATTACTGTAGCGAGCAATGCCATGTGGGGATTTTTGAGTGTGGGGAGGTGTGCTCATGGTGTTGGTTCTGGTGTTTCCTGTGTGCCTGCCTGCCAGATCACTGGTTAAAATCAGGGAAAATTTGATTTATTTGAATTTTTCTACAAATATTTCTGCCCGTGACTCCAGAGCCTGCTCCACATAGGTGATGCTTGCCTCTAGCACCCATTTACGAGCATCCTGACAGCCCATCCCGAAGCAAAGGAGGGAAATTGCAGCCTCTGGGATATTTTTTCTTACTGTCAGCACGGAAATGAGCTGCTGGAGCATCCGACTCCAAAGTCCTGTTTTCCCAAAGCACATGGTATGTAGGTCAGGGATGTTAAGAGCTGCCATAGCTGGCTGTGGATTTTTAGACTCATCCATCCAGAGCAGGAAAATTCTCCTCCTTTTGCCCTTTGTGTCAGCTGGAATAACCATCAGCTTCACAAACAGGCGGACGTGGATCTACCCACTCCGGGAGGATGGAGGGTAGGCGGTTCCAGAGGGATGATGGGGGGCATTCCTGTGGGATGGAAAGAATCCTGTGATGGCACAATAAAACAAGTAAAAGGTGACAGTGGTGTTGCTGGGGGGGTTCCCTTGTGGTCCCCCCACTATCACATGTGCAGTCACCAATGTGGGGATGCAAGGAGAGCAACTCCTGGGAATAACATCCTGAGGGGCCTGGCAAGTCGTTCAGGCAGAAGAATGCCCCGCTCCAAATTTAAAAGAATTCTGGGAATAGGTTGGTTTTCTATTTTGGAAATAATGCATCATTTTAAAGATTATTAGGATTTATTTCTGAGTCTTTCTGCACATCAGGGGCCTTGGTAATAACCCCCCCCAGAGCAGGGAGGGCCCAGGGCTGTGGGTGGCCCGGGGGAGCTGGTGATGGTTGCCTAGGGGGGTCCTGGGGCTGTGAGTGCCCCTGGAGTGCTTTAAAATTTCTCTTGGTGACCTGGAATGTTCCTGTATCATTATTTTGGGCAGAATTGCCGGGTCTCCTGGGGCTTCTTGAAGGAAATCCTTGGGGTTTGGGTATCTGGGCATCCTGCAGTGCTGTGCATCCCACAGCTCCCAGGTCCAGAGCAATGTGCCTCCCACAGTGGGGGCTCAGAAGGCACCACGGAAACAGGGGAGGCTGGAAAACACCCTGTAATGAGGGATTTCCTCAAGGAATCACATCTGCTTATTTTAGCAGGAGCAGAGGGAGAGGGCTGGGGTGAGGGGGGTTCGTCCCCAGGGCTGTGAGTTGGTGAGGTCTGAAATGAGCAAAAAGTGGGTGTGAGGAGAAGCAAAGGGATGCTGTGGGTAACTCGTGCCCTGCCCTGGGCAGCACAAACTGCCCCAGGGACACTGTGCTGGGGCCATGCTGAAGCCACGGGCTCATCCTGATGCTCCCAGAGCTCTGCGTGCTGCTGTGAGTGGCTGGTCCTGTGCTGGTCCCATATGTGGGTCTGGTCCTGTCCGTGGGTCTGGTCCTGTCCGTGGGGCTGGTCCTGTGCTGGTCCTGTCCGTGGGGCTGGTCCTGTGCTGGTCCTGTCCGTGGGGCTGGTCCTGGTCCTCAGTGTGTGCCCCGCGAGCGCGGCAGGAAGCGCTCCCGGGCTGTCGGGTGTGATGTGTCACTGTGATGGCAGAGAGGGATCGTCGTTTGGGCGTAGATAAAAGGTGGTGGGAGTTTTATTATTCAAATATAAAATAACTTCCTCCTTCCCACCACGCTGCACTTCCTGGTAATTGTGTGGGGATAAACGGGAGCAGCACGAGGAGTGTGTGCTGGAGGGAGCCAGCTTTGGATCTCTGGCGGAGCAGAGGTGGGGACTGAGGGGTCCTGGCTGCAGCCCCGTGGGGGTGGGAGGCCTTCACCCCTCATCATCCAGCTCTGCTGCCAACAGCACTGAAACTGCCATTGGAAAAACCTTCCTGAGTTTTCGGGTTTAAATTGGATGAACGAGGAACTATCTGACCAAACCTTTGGGTGCCGGTGTGGGCAAAGAGGGCAGTGGGGCAGGGTGGGCACCTGTGCAGGGTCCCTCTCCACATCCCTGCCCCGCTCCCTGTCCTGATCCCTGCCCTGGGCTCTGCACCCCTTATTTTAACCTCTGACAAGCCCCCAGTCTGATGCTCTCCCAGGCCCTGGGGAAGGTTGGGCTGCTCTAACCTGGTGAGCAGGTGAGTCCTGCTTGTGGGTGCAGGCTCTGAGTGGGTGCACTCGCCCACGGGAGCACAAACAGGTGCTGTGTCATCCCCACGGGACCCCAGGAGCTCACATGGATGCTGCATCATCCACATGCAGCACCTGGGAAGGGCAGCCCAGGGCTTGCCATCCCATCCCCTCTAGCCAGGCAGAGACCAGTTTTGGGGACTCCCTGTGTTGCTGGTCCTGTGGGGACCTGGCTGAGCACCAGCTGTTGGTGTTGGTGGATCAGGTGTGGGGAACGTGCACACTGTGGTGCTGGGGTGGTTTGTCCCTGCAGCACCAGGAGCTGCCAGGGGCATTGGGGTGGAGAAAGGGCTCGCCCACACCTTGTTGTTTAAGTGGGGCATTTCCAGCCTTGCCAACCTGATGAGCTCTTCTCGATGCAGTTACAAGTGAAGGGATGTGAGATGGGTGTAAAGGCAGGCACAGAATCACACTGTGCAGAGACTGCAGATTCTGGTTAATTTTCCAGCAGTTGTCAGTAAAAGTCTTTAGGGGTGGGAGGGAGAGGGAAAGGGGTGAAAAGCAAAGAGCTGGGGAGCTGCTGCAGCTCTGGGGGTGTCCCACAGGCAGACACAGAGCTCTGGGCAGCCTGGGCACAGCAGGTTGGGGAAGGAGTGGGTGAGGGATGATGGTGTTTTACCATGGGAATGGCTCCATAAGGAGAAAGCTTGCCCACAGAATCAGCAATAGGAGATCTTGCACCTAAAGGATCCTGGGCAGAAGTGAAGGAGCCGCATCTTCAGTGGGTCCCTGCAACAACCAGTTGCCCCCCAGAGGCGAAAGCTGTGTCTGAAGGAGGGCTCTGCTGTGCCCCTGGGCAGCACAGGGTCCCAGCTGCCCTCTCCTCCTCTGCAGGACCCAGGGGGCTGGGTGAGCTCCGAGGGTGCTTCTCAGGCTGTTATCCTGAGACATGAGCCCTGGGTGGGCGCGGTGCTGGGGGTGCTGGGTCTGTCTGTGCTGCCCGTGCTGGCACTGCCCGGGAGCAGTGCCTGGCTGTGCCCCGGCTCTCCCCAGCGTCCCAGGCTCACCCAGAGCCTCCTATGCCCATCTGGAGGCCCTTCTGCCCAGCACTGCTGGGCCTGGTCAGGGATGGGGAGGGAAGAGCGTTGTGGCACACATCAGTGTCTTCATGGCACGTGAGGGTCTGCGGCTGCCCACGTCCTGGGGGCAGGGGGGGGTGCCAGGCTGCTGCACCTTGGGCTTGGGTGGTTTTTTCCAAGATAGCTGTGAATTCAGGTCCTTCATTAAACCCAGCAGAGGAGCAGATGATGTCAGGATGAGCTCGTTCCAGAGGGTTTGGTTTAGCCCAGTTATTCCGGGCAGTATCCGGCACTGCAGCGTGGTACCTGTTTCCTTGGAGACTGCAGGGAAGCAGAGGAGCAGCACAAACCCGGCGGCGGCACCGCACACAATTAGCACAAACACTGCAAATGTCAAGGGAGGCTAAAAATAGCCCCGTGCCGTGGCCACTCCCCCCCTGAGCCCCCGGGCCGGGCGTGACACGAGGGACCCGGGCTCTGCTCCCGGCACCTCCCGGGCACGCGGGCAGGGACGCAGGCAGGGATCATGGGATCAAGGAATCATTAAGGCTGGAAAAGACCTCCAAGAACACTGAACCATCAACCTATAAATGCAGGCAGGGATGCAGGCAAGCATTATAGAATCATGGAATCATTAAGAAAAAGGTTAGAAAAGACCTCTAAGACTGTCAAGTCCAACCGTTAACATATGGATGCAGGCAGGAATCATGGAATGATCAGGGCTGGAAGAGGCCTCTAAGATCATAAAGTCCAACCATTGACCTATGGATGCAGGCAGGGATCATAGGATTATAGAATCACTAAGGTTGGAAAAGCCCTCTAAGATCATTGAGTCCAAGGGTTAATCTGTGGATGCTGGCAGGGATGCAGGTCCAGCTCAGCATCCTTGCTGCTCTGCCCCATTCCCCAGGTGAGTGTCCCCAGGGTGGCTGCTGCAGGCTCAGGACTGCAGCCCCCTGCACTTGGGTGGGTTGGGTGGGTTTAGGTTTCCATGAAGCTGGATCTTTGCCCCATGGGATTTGCCCTTGGAACGTTTCCCAGCCCTGTCCTCAGTGGGGGCATGGCTGTGCTGGGGGCAGCAGGTCTTGGCTGTGCTCCTGGTGTTTCCAAATGTGTTTTTTAAATGGACCAACCTGTGGCAGGTCAGGAAGCGCTTTCTGCCGGCCCTGTGTGTGGTGTAACTGTACCCTGTGCCTGCCCCCCCAGCACTACTTCACCGTTAACTTCAACCACGAGAACCAGAAGACCCTGGAGCTGAGGACCGAGGATGCCAAGGACTGTGACGAGTGGGTGGCAGCCATAGCTCACGCCAGGTATGTCCCTGTGCCCGCCCGGGGGGGACGGGGGACTGAGGGGGGAGCTGTGCCCAGGGGGCTGTGGGCAGGATGTCACTGAGCTGGGCACTGCTGGTGGGCACAGCAGAACACTTTTGTCCCCCAGCCCTGTGTCAGGGACCCTCATGTCGAGCAGGGGGCTGTGTTCAGCTGTCCCCCCATCCCCACCTCAGTCCCATGCCACTGGTGCTCCCTGTCCCAGCCTGGTTCCAAGCCCATCTGTGAGGGATTCACCCAGAATAGCAAACTGGCCAGGAGGGGGGTTGTTGAGGCTCCTGTCTGTGTGCTGTGGGAGCACTGGCCCAGCCCACCTGTCCTGGAGAGGGGTCAGGAGCCAGCACAGTGCTGGTGCCTCTCCAGGGAAGGAGGGTGCTGGGCTGGCAGCGAGCTGTGGGATCACGTGGGAGCTGTGAGCATGGAATGGGAGAAACACCATCCTTTGCAGCCCCTGATGAGACCAGGACTCTGTAGGAGCTTGTGCCACACGTATCCTTCTCTCTTGGGATGTGGTGGGTGACAGAGGTTCGGCCATGGGTGTTTGGGGTTTCTCTTGTCTCGTACAATTTCACTGAGCTTTGTGTTGACCTGCCTGTTTGCCCCTCGTGGGGAACCCATGTGCTCCCCACACTGGTCCTTTCTGAGCAGCAGCATTCCCAGCTGCAGGAACCACCTCCTGGTTTCTTCCCTTTGCGGTTCCCTGATCCAAAGGGGCCAGAGCAGCACGTGGGCAGCTGGGAAGGAGGACCCCTTGCCAAAGTGCAGCCCCCTATGTCGGGGTCCCGTCCCGGGGCCACGGGTGGCTGTGGATCCGCGGGGCCGAGGCGCTCACGGCCGTGTCTGCTGCAGCTACAGGAACCTGGCGACGGAGCACGAGGCGCTGATGCAGAAGTACCTCCATCTCCTGCAGATCGTGGAGACAGAGAAGACCGTTGCCAAGCAACTCCGGCAGCAGATCGAGGACGGGGAGATCGAGATCGAGCGCCTCAAGGCCGAGGTGAAGCACCCGAGGTGGCCCCGTGGATGCGCCGATGCTCCCGGCGTGGCCTGAGGGCGGGCGGGCGATGTCCCTGTGTGGGCAGGCACTGGGGGGGTCGTGGCTGGCATGGTTCTGCTTGTTTGGTGACCCTTCAGTGCAAAGAGGAGCAAGGGCATTGTCTCCCTTGGGGGTTTTCCTTGCAGCAGTGGTGCAGCAAGTGGTTGTGGCTGTGCTGTGCCAGCACGGTGTGAATGGGGGGCTTGGGGGGCTCCCTGGAGCCAGGACAGCTGCTGTGGAAGGGAAGGATTCACTCCAGCAAGGAGCACTGGAGAGTGGGCTGGGGAGCTGCTCCTTGACTCCTGTGAGAGGGGAAAACAGCCACTATATCATAGAATCACAGAATGGTTTGGGCTGGAAGGGACCTTAAACCTCATCTCGTTCCACCCCCTGCCATGGGCAGGGACACCTTCCACCATCCCAGGTTGCTCCAAGCCCCTTCCAGCCTGGCCTTGGACACTTCCAGGGATCCAGGGGCAGCCACAGCTTCTCTGGGCAACCTGGGCCAGGGCCTCACCACCCTCACAGCCAAAAATTCCTTCCCAATATCCATCTATCCCTGCCCTCTGGCAGTGGGAAGCCATTCCCTTGTCCTTTCTCTCCATCCGTTGTCCCCAGTCCCTCTCCAGCTCTCCTGGAGCCCCTTTAGGCCCTGCAAGGGGCTCTCAGCTCTCCCTGGAGCCTTCTCTTCTCCAGGTGAACCCCCCCAGCTCTCCCAGCCTGGCTCCAGAGTAGAGGGGCTCCAGCCCTTGGAGCATCTCCGTGGCCTCCTCTGGACTCTCTCCAGCAGCTCCATGTCCTTCTGCTGTTGGACTCCAGAGCTGGAGACAGCTCTGCAGGTGGGGTCTCACCTGAGGGGGCAGAGGGGGGGACTCGTTCTCCCCAGTACCCCGGGGTTGCTGTGTGCAGTGCTCTGAACACACGGACACTGCTCTGAGCAATCCCATGGGATCAGCCCCTGGAGCCACTGCCCTCAGCATGTCCCGGGAGCTCCGGCAGCAGTTCCTTCATGGTGTCGGGGTGGGAAGGGTGACACGAGGCCAGGTACAGCAGACAGCAACAAGGTGCACAGATGACTCAGCAGAGGGTGCCGAGGGACTCTGTGTCTCTGAGGCACGGGGGAGGAGGAGGCTCCGTGGGGGGAGATGCCTGGCAGTGGGGGGGACATTCAGCATGGAGGGGGATGCTGAGTGCCATGGGGGATGCTGAGTGCCATGGGGGATGCTGAGTGCCATGGGGGATGCTGAGTGCCATGGGGGATGCTGAGTGCCATGGGGGATGCTCCGTGCCATGGGGGATGCTCCGTGCCATGGGGGATGCTGAGTGCCATGGGGGATGCTCTGTGCCATGGGGGATGCTGAGTGCCATGGGGGATGCTCTGTGGTGTGGGGGATGCCTGGTGCTGTGGGTGATGCTCGGTGGCAGAGGGATGCCCAGTGCTGGGGGTATCCCCCTGCTCCCTGGCCATCCCTTCTGGATCCCTTTCCCCCCATGACATGGGGTGGCCCAGTTCTAGTTCCATTTCCATCTGAGGAACCATTTCCGACATCTTGAAGGATAGGGAAAGGGAACTCCAGCATCAGGGGTTTCTTCAGTCCCTGAGCCTGGAGGGGAGAGGTGCTCTCCCCTCTCTCCACCCACGTGGTTCCATGTCAGGCACAGAGACAGCACACCGGAGTGGAGAGGAGGCAGGAGAGAGTTTATTGTTGGGGGGGTTACATTTATAGGCTTAGGAGGATTCACAGAGTAACCAATTACAGGTTGCAGGAAGGGGTTAACAACCAATAGGAAGGGGTTAAAAGGGGCCAGTGAGAACACCTCAGGATATCTCCTCAGGACATTCCTGCATGGGATAACACTTGTCGTGGGGGGTATTGGGAAGAAGAAGCATGTGTTTGCAAAGAGACCACCAAAAGCCATTTTAAGACATGTTTAAACAAGTTTCTCATCAGATTTACTGCTACAATCCCTGTGCTGCCTGGCCCCCCCAGAACCCTCTCCCTTGGCTGTGGGTGGGTGCTGGTGTCCGTGGAGCAGGGGTGGGTGGGCAGTGGGGCAGGAGCGTGGGGCACCCCGGAGCCAGCCTTGCCACCAGCCCCCTCCCCGTGCCTGGCAGGGGGGTGGGCAGTGGTGTCGGGGTGGAGGCAGCTGTAAGTGGGTCAACACGACTGAGACCTCAACCCCAAATCAGTCAGAACCTCAGAATTGCCCCAGAGGAGGCATCTGGAGAGGCAGTGAGGGCAGAGGGGGGGTTGTCCTGTCCTTGTGATGGGCTTTTCCTTACATTTGGATATTTTGGGTTAAAAAGTGCAGGTCAGTAGCAATCCATGACCCTGTGTTGGGGTGCACTGAAGGTTCTTTTAGTCTCGTGGGGTTGGGGAGCCACAAGCCTTTCCCAGGAGTGCTGAATTTGTGCTCTCCGGGACCCTCTTGGTGGGGTTTCTCCTGGGACCCCAGTCCTGTGCTGGCCAGGAGCTCCCCAGGTCTGCTCCAACCTCCCACTTGGGGTGACCCTGCTCCCCTGAGGGGCAGAGGCAGCGGAATGAGCGTCCCCACGAGCCTGGGCCCGGGGAGGTGGGAAATGTGAACCCTGGAATTAGCTGAGGGTCGGCCCAGAGCTGCTGGCAGAGCTGCAGTGTCCTGTCCCTGGGCTCACATTGGTTTCACCTTGCTTGGTTTGGGCGTTTTCACTCTTTCCCACACTTTGAAGCAGGGATCAAATCATCAGCTTCTACTTTAATGTGCAAATTTTGCTCACTCAATTAAAAAAACCCAACAAACAAACCAAAATAAAACTGGCACTGGCAAACCCCTTCCGTGGGCCCTTCTATCCCATGGGAATGGCTTTGGTGCCCACAAACCCTTCAGTGCAGGGGGTGTACAGGGGGTCTTGGGGACTCAGGGTTCCTTGGGAGAGCACACAGAGAGGAAAAAGCTCTAAAACCTCCTCTAAAATCTGATCCCATATAATGAAATGGGGTGAAAGGGATGGAGGTGTGTAGGAGCTGGATCAGTGACCGTGAGCCCATGGCCACCACCTCCAGCATGTTCCTGCTTTTTCCAAGCAGTCCAGACAGCAAAACCCACCTTTGTTCCTCCTTTCTCTCCAAAATGGGACTTTTTCTCCCCAGGAAAGTCATCTTTCCAAGTTGTTTTCTTACTTCTTTTCTATAAAATCAAAATTCAGATCACATTTTCCCAATTTCCCACGTTCTGGATGGCACATGTGCTGCTTTCCTGCCTCTCCCTGTCACTTTCCAAGCGGTTTTGGCCGTGGGGGCCGGGACACGCGACGAGCAGAGGAGGGAGAGAAAGCACAGGGAGAAGCAGTGAAAGCAGAGCCGGGAGCTGGTGGCTCCGATCCCACGAGTGCGGGGAGCGCGGCCGGGGGGGCTGCTCCGCCTGCACGGCTTGGGGTGCAAATGCTTGAGGCTCTTCTGCCGTTTTCTCTCCACGTTGTGTTTATTGACTCGCTGCGAAGGCTCTTTCAGGAAACAGGGATGGGGTTTGGGTTGGGCAGCGGGCAGGACTTCCAGGTCCCAGTCCCAGTGGTGTGTTTGGGGTGCTGGGGGTGCTGAGGAGTCAGTGGTGCCCTGAGAGCTCTGCCAGGTTTCTTCATCTGCTTCATCCACTTCAATCGAGTCCCCATCCCTGGAGGGATTTAAAAACTGTGTGGATGTGGCACTTGGGGACGTGGCTTAGTGGTGGCCTTGGCAGTGCTGGGGAAGGGTTGGACTCGATGATCTCAGAGGGCTTTTCCATCCTAAAGGATTCTGTGATTCCGTGATCCTGTGTGCTTGGGATTCCCATGAAGGCAGAACCAGCACGATGGGTCCCTGTGTCTGTCACTAAGGCAGAGGCTCGTGCTGCCCCCCAGCACGGTGGCAGCCCGGGCTGCCCTGGGCCCGCGGGCCGTGCCGGGCGGGCGCTCACCCTGTGCCCACAGATCGCCTCCCTGCTCAAGGACCACGAGCGCATCCAGGCCAGCCAGAGCAGCGCGCCCAGCGACGATGACAGCGACATCAAGAAGATCAAGAAGGTGGGTGGTGGTGAGGGCTGCGCTCGGAGGGTCCCAGCAGGCACAGCAAACGTGCTCCATGGGGGCCGGCAGAGGTGTCTGAGCAGGTGCCTCTGCCAACAGGGTTTTTTAGGAGGAAAATGTGTTCTTCCCAGCTGGGAGCCCGTCTGTTGGTGGGGCACTCCCAGTGTTCTCTGGATGCATGAGGCGTTTCTTCTCGTGCTGGCTCCTGCACCAACTCTGACATCTCCCCCTCCCGTGGCCGTGGTCACAGCTTTTATTTTGGCAAAGGCAAAGCCACCACCCCGGCAGCATTCCCACAGGGAGCGATAGACTGGCCCAGGCACCTGCTGTCCCATGCAGGGGATGAGGGGTCAAACCCCGTGCGAGGGGCAGAGGCAGTTGCTGCACGTGGGGCCTGGAGTACTGGGCACAGGGCAGGACGTGCTGTGGTTACCCAGTTACATGAGAAAGGGTCAGAAAGTTTTCTGGGTGCATCTCTGCATGTTTGGGTGCCCAGACACGTGCTGGCTCTGGGGGGGTTTGGTGCCCCAGTTCACCAGGCAACTGGGGGTTCTGGGTAGGGCTGAGCTCCTGGTAGGACAGTGCTTGGCATTGTGGCTGTGTCTGGGAGGTCAGGAATAAATGGGATCTTTGCTTCTTGTAGGAGTCCTGCATCCATTCCTGGAGAGGGGAAAAGGGAAAAGGGGACATTGTCTGCAATAAGAAAGTGCATTTTTAATCATGGAATCACAGAGTGGTTTGAGTGGGAAGGGACCTTAAAGATCATCTCCTTCCAAACCCCTGCCATGGGCAGGGACACCTTCCACTAGCCCAGGTTGCTCCAAGCCCCGTCCAACCTGGCCTTGGACACTTCCAGGGATGGGGCAGCCACAGCTTCTCTGGGCAACCTGTGCCAGAGATTTAAATGAGTTGTAGTTGGATTCCCAGCCTGCAGGGTTCAGAGCAGCACCAGGAGGAGGCACAAGAACACCGACTTTAGCGTGGAGCCAGGGAACCTCCCGGCTGCCCCATGCCGAGTGGGGGTCCCTGCCTGGCCCCCCAGCTCTGTCCATAACTCCCAGCCACTGCTCCCCTCAGGTGCAGAGCTTCCTGCGGGGTTGGCTGTGCCGGAGGAAGTGGAAAACCATCATCCAGGACTACATCAGGTCCCCACACGCCGACAGCATGCGCAAGAGGAACCAGGTGGTGTTCAGCATGCTGGAGGCCGAGGCCGAGTATGTCCAGCAGCTCCACATCCTCGTCAACAACTTCCTGCGGCCCCTGCGGATGGCTGCCAGCTCCAAGAAGCCGCCCATCACGCACGACGACGTCAGCAGCATTTTCCTCAACAGGTGAGCTCCATCCTGGGCTCCAGGAGCTCTGCGGCATCTCAGGAGCTCCAGGCACCCGCTGCCCTCCCTGGGCACTGGGGCACTCGTGCCGGGTGGTCCCCAGGAGCCTGCAGGGACCCCCTGCACCCTGTTGTGCAGCCCCCCGCAGCCGGCCTGAGGGCTGCCCTGCTCCCCTGGGCTGGGGCTTTTGTCTAAATCCTCGTTATTTGCTGCTTGTTCGTCCGTCTGTTCTTGTTTTGGCTCAGTCCGGTCTCGGTTCCTCTTTCAGCGAAACGATCATGTTTTTGCACCAAATCTTTTACCAAGGCCTGAAGGCGCGGATCTCCAGCTGGCCCACGCTGGTGCTGGGTGAGTGCCACTGCCTCCTCCTCCTCTTCCTCCTCCTGCAACACAACAGGCATTTGCCAATCAGCAGGAAAACACATTGCACAGCATGTTGTTGCTTGGTCATGTCGGTCACAGAGTAAAAAATCCCAGAGCACCCCAATTCCTGCATTCCTTGTTCTGCCAGGTGGTGGGATGAAGGGCTGGATGCCTCACAGGGAGGCTGGTGCTGGAGAGCATCTCTGTGTCCCATTAGACCCTCTTTAAACCCAAACTGGGCCGAACTGGGTGCGATGCAAGGAGCGGGAGACCGGGGGGTGCTCTGGGGGGGATCTGGGGGGCTGGGGGGCTGTGCTGAGGCCTGGAGCATCTCACCCACCTCCCCCTGCTCTGCTCTCAGCTGACCTGTTCGACATCCTGCTGCCCATGCTGAACATCTACCAGGAGTTCGTGCGGAACCACCAGTACAGCCTGCAGATCCTGGCCCACTGCAAG
Organism: Pipra filicauda; assembly: GCF_003945595.2. Taxonomy (NCBI): domain Eukaryota; kingdom Metazoa; phylum Chordata; class Aves; order Passeriformes; family Pipridae; genus Pipra; species Pipra filicauda. The sequence goes on along the minus strand of NW_024104206.1, from coordinate 1,514,307 downwards.
CAGAACCGCGACTTCGACAAGCTGCTCAAGCACTACGAGGCCAAGCCTGACTGCGAGGAGAGGACCCTGGAGACCTTCCTCACCTACCCCATGTTCCAGGTGACTGCTGGCGCTGGGTTCCCCCCCAAGGATGCCCAGGGGAATAGGATGAACAGTGCAAACCCCATCCCCACAGCTGGTATCGCATGGTGGGGAGGCAAAGCCTGGATGAAAATGCCCTGGGCATGGACCCTGATGGTCCCACATTTCTCCTGGGCTATCACTGGTGCTGTGGAAGGATGCTGTGCGAAGCTGCTCCCGGGTTGCCCCGCACCTTTGGGACAGGGACAGGGGAGAGCAGGGTCCTGGGCACAGCCCCATGCCATTCCCTTCTTTATTCAGCTTTGGCACAAGGAGCTTTGAAGCTTTAACCTCCTAGCTCAGAGTGTCCCTGGCCATGGTGTCCTCAGTGGCACTGGGAGCAGTCCAGGGCAGGCCCCTCTGACCCCCCACTCTGCCCCCTGTGCCGCAGATCCCCCGGTACATCCTGACCCTGCACGAGCTGCTGGCTCACACCCCCCACGAGCACGTGGAGAGGAACAGCCTGGATTACGCCAAGTCCAAGCTGGAAGAGCTGTCCAGGTGAGAGCCGCTGCCGTGCCCTGCCCTCCTGCCCTGTCTGGGTGGATACTCCCATAATTCCCTCGGTGTATCTTTTGTTTTGGTCTTACCTGGTGCAGTCCCACCACATGACACTTACTTGAGTCCAAAGGGATCCACTGGAAAACTCGTGCAGATCCTATCCCAGCTCCAATTTTCTCCTCTCCCTCCTTCAGGATAATGCACGATGAAGTGAGCGAGACTGAAAATATTCGGAAAAACCTGGCAATAGAGAGGATGATCATCGAGGGGTGCGAGATCCTTCTGGACACCAGCCAGACCTTTGTCAGACAAGGTCTGTGTCAGCACCAGTGTCCCTCCCCTCTGCAGTAACAGGAGCCCCACGTCCCCGTCCCTGTCCCTCTGTGTGCTCCGGTGGGCTATGAAATTTAAAAACATAGCTCAATTCTGAGTTTTCTCTGCCCTGAAGTGCCTCGCGTTCAGGCAGTTTTGGCACTCTCAGGCAGTTCTGGTGCTGCATTTTTCTGCATCAGGGCTTAGAAGGTGCATTTTGGCTGTTACTGATTCCCCTGCCAGGGAAGCTGCTCGGTCCTGGCAGAGCACCCTGTGGTGTGGGTGCAGGGGTGGGCTGGGGGCCGTGCTGGTGCCCACCCCCATGCTGGGCCCCATAACCGGGGGCCGGTCCCAGCCCGTGCTCGGGGGTGTCCCGCTCCTGCTCCCGGGCCGTGCCCGCAGCGCTGACGGGAGCGGCCCCTCCGCAGGATCCCTCATCCAGGTGCCCATGTCGGAGAAGGGGAAGATCACGCGGGGCCGGCTGGGCTCCCTGTCCCTGCGCAAGGAGGGCGAGCGCCAGTGCTTCCTCTTCTCCAAGCACCTCATCATCTGCACCCGCGGCTCCGGGGGAAAGCTGCACCTCACCAAGGTGAGGGGGCTGCGGGAACCCCGGGAAGGGGCTGGTGCTGCTGCTGCTCCCTGGGCATGGGGAGGGGGCAGAGGGTGCCTGGCTGATGTCTGAGCTGGCCGGGCTCTTGGTGACACTGGGGTCCAGGGACTGCCTTGCCCTCCCCTGGGGCAGCCCTGGGGGTGCCAGGCTGGGAGTGGGGGGCACCCGGACTTACTTCACATGGTCCTTGTTAGAGCTGAGTCACAGGAGAGATGAGAAACTACAGGATCCTGATAAAAGAATTTACCCTGATCTGCAGCAGAAACCTTGACAATCTATTCTGGGAGAAACTGGAGTTAGAGCCTGGGCTGTCCATATTGCTCCCGGCTCCTCTGGCTGCTCCCAGGGCTCCTGTGTTTATTTGGGGAAGTTTGGCAGTTAATTGAGCAAGAATCTTACAGAAATTGCTCATTACTGGCATTAAATTATCAGTTTGAAGAATTACAGTCCGTGGCAAAGAGCTGATAATTACAACAACAGACTTTGGGAAAATTAAATTTAAAGCTTCTATTAAATAATTTATAAACAAATTAGTTGATCAGTTCAAGGGAAAACCAGCTTTTTCCCCAGTGAAAGCAGGCACTGTGCTGGGCACGGGCTGTGTGTGCCCACCTCCACCCGGGCTGTGTGTGCCCTCCCAGGGGCATCTACCTGTCCCCATCCCTGGGGTGGGGAATGAGGATGGGGGAACCCCCACCCCCCTGAACCTCGACTCCTGCCCCTGGGTGGGGGGCTGCGATGGGGCTCTGGGTCTGGGGGTTCCCCCAGTGCTGCAGGGGGTCCCCCTGCTGACCCCCCTCCCGCCCCCAGAACGGTGTGATCTCGCTCATCGACTGCACGCTGGTGGAGGAGCCCGAGAGCACCGACGAGGACGGTAGGTCACCCTGGAGGTCACCCTGGAGGTCACCCTGGAGGTCACCCTGGGGACGTGCCCAGGGCCCTGCTCACCCCACTGGTGGGTGTGGGGAGGGAGTTTGGGCTTGTGCATCTCCCAGTGGGGGCTGAGCAGACAGACATCCCCCCAGGCGAGGTCACAACTGCCCCAGGACCCCCTTTGCTGAGGTCACTGGCACAGCTGGTGCCACCAGCACAGCAGTGTCTCTTGCCACGCCCTGTCAGTGATTTTGGGTTTGGCAGTGTGGTCACCCCATGGGGGGGGTCTGGGGAGGTGACAGGGGTGCTTCCCCAGCTGGAGACAGGTGCCAGGGGTTGTGACTGGGGATGGTGGCAGCGTGGGCAGCACTGCCGGTGTCCCATCAGGGGTCTGGGGTCCTCCTGCATGTTCCCACCATCTGTCACGTGGCATAAACCCAGCTGTGGCAGAGCTGGAGCAAATTCAGATGCCAGTAGAGTCAATGAAGACATGACTGAGGTTTAATTAGGTTAATTATTTACTGTGAACCAAGCAGACACACACTGACGCAGATCCAACTGTCCTGGGGTAGCCAACAACCTGCAAAACCCCAAATAAACTCTCCTTAAAACCTGACTAAAGCCCATGCGGGAGGAGAGGGGGTGGGAAAGCCTTTCCCAATCACTGTATGTGAATTTTTCTGTTCCAAAGCCAAAACATCAGGACAAGACATCGACCACCTTGACTTCAAAATCGTGGTGGAGCCAAAAGATTCCTCATCTTTCACAGTCATCCTTGTGGCCTCATCCAGGCAGGAGAAGGCTGCATGGACCAGTGACATCAGCCAGGTAGGAGCCAGCAGGGAGGGTTGTTGGGGTGTGGAGTCCTTAGGGTGAGGAGCTGCCATGGGATCTCTGCTTGGCTGATCCCTGCTGGGCTGCAGTGTCACTTTGGGCACACAGATTAATGCCTGAGGTTTGCTGGGTGGCCATGGTCCCACTGCCTGCCCTGGGGCTGGGTTTGCACTCCAGGAGCTTTCCTGACACTGTTGGGGTGTTGGGACCTGCCACGAGCTGGGGTCTTGCTCAGGTGAAGGACTGAGCCCTGGGCACCCCCCCAGGGAGAGCAGAGGGGCTCCTGAGGGCTGACTGGGCACCCAGAGCCTGGCCATTACCCTTGTGGTGTCTGGTGGCTGGAGGAGGAGGAAGAAGAGGTGGGAGGAGGAAGGTGACACAGCCACAGCAGGGTCTGTCCCATCAGAGCTCTCCTGCAAATCTCAATCTGAGCTGTGGGTTCCTCCTCTGACTCCAACACATGGTACAATTTCCACCTGCTTTATGCAAATGACCCTGAAGAGGATATTTCTTCCAGGTGGGAGGAAGAGCAGAGTTCCTGGTTCAGTAGGGAACCAGGGCCCCTCACAGGGAGGTGGTGGCTCCCAGCCCAGTCCTGCTCACACAGGGGTCCCTGCAGGGACCTGCCTCTCGCTGGGTCTGCCCCTGAGAGCGTCTGGTCATGCAGGCTGTGGGGAGCTTCATTCCAGCTTCATTCCTGGGAGCAGGACCTGGCAGCCCTGGCAATGGCTTTGTGACTGCTGGCACACCTGGAGCCAGGCTGGGTCCATCTGGGAGAGCTCAAGGACAGCTCTGGGTGACGCTCCCCCAGAACAGGGAGGCAGGACTGTGGCCACGCAGCCCTGTCCTCAGGAAGAAGCTCCTGCCCTTCCCAGCAGTGCAGCCCCAGCCCCACTCTCCTGTCGGACATGGGAGATGCAGTGAGCAGGGACATGTCTGGTCTGGATAAGGCCAACCTCCAGCTTTTCCCACACCACCCACCTGTGTCTGTTCCAGTGCGTGGACAACATCCGCTGCAACGGCCTGATGATGAACGCCTTCGAGGAGAACTCCAAGGTCACCGTGCCCCAGATGATCAAGTGAGTGCACACAGGACCAGGACACGGCTCCAGTGGCAGCTGGAGTGGTCAGGAGCCCTGGGACCCCTGCAGCCTCCCCGTGTGCTCCACGGGCTGTCTCCAGTGTGGTGATCAGGAGCGTTAAATAGCTGTGGAGGGGTTTCTGTGGGATGTGCTCTGGGAGGTGAGAATGTCAAAGGGGAGAGCTTAGGGAAAAATAATAGTAGTAAAGAAGGGTGAAAGCACCAGAAGAGAGGGGTATGGGGGCTGCTGTCCCTGTGGGTCCTGGGGTGCAGGGGCTGCCCTGGTCTGTGATGGGATGTGTTGGCATGAGGTGGGCTGGTCCCTGCCGGTGGGATGGGGCAGTGCGGGGTGTCTTCCTGCCACGTCAGCCACCCTCGCTGCTGCCAGGCCTGGGAAGGGGCTTGGTTTGTGTGTGCCTTGGAACAGTCCATCCACATCCCTCTGCCTGCTGAGCACTCTGCAGCATTTCCACCCTTTCTGGTGTGTGGGTTTCCAGATTGCCCCCCGGGAGCATTCCTGCCCTTGTTTTCTATGGGGACACCCTGTATGAACAAGGCTCCTTCCTGTGCCCATTTCTGTGGTCTCTTGGTTTCATTCCAGGCTGGAACCACAGATATCTTGTTTCTCTGCAGGTCTGATGCCAGCTTGTATTGTGATGATGTTGACATTAGGTTCAGTAAAACGATGAATTCCTGCAAGGTCCTGCAGATCCGCTATGCCAGCGTGGAGCGGCTGCTGGAGAGGCTGACGGACCTGCGCTTCCTGAGCATCGACTTCCTCAACACGTTCCTGCATTCCTACCGCGTCTTCACCACCGCCCTCGTCGTCCTTGACAAGCTCATCACCATCTACAAGAAGCCCATCAGTGCCATCCCGGCTCGGTGAGGCCGTGGGGCATCGCTGCAGAGCTGCCCTGGCACCCGGCCCGTGCCCACAGGGGTGCGGGGTCTGTGCAGGGGCTGCCCCCGCTCCGCGTCCCCTCTCTGTCCCCGGTCAGTCTCTGCACCCCAGCCCTGCCTAGCCCTGGTGCTGCCCCAGGATCTGTCCTGTCCCTGAAGGAGCAGTGGGGTCTGGGGGGACTGTGGCATTGCTCCATCCCCTGTCTGCATTCTCTGTGCCCCAGACCTGCCCAGCCCTGGTGCCACCCTGGGGCTGTGTCACCTGCTCCGTGAGCTGTGATACCCCCACACTGGGGAAGGAGATGAACCCGAGCTCTGCGGGTGTCCCCCGTCCCAGGAGGGCCATGTGGGGTGGCGAGGGGCTCATGCCAGCTCTGCTCTACCTGGGGGGATGCCCCCGGGCCCCAGTGCCACAGCGGGGGATCCCCATGGGCTCCTGGGCAGGGCAGGTGCCAGCTCAGCCTCTCCCTGTCTCTCCTCCAAGGTCCCTGGAGCTCCTGTTTGCAAACAGCCAGAACAACAAGCTGCTGTACGGGGAGCCCCCCAAGTCCCCTAGAGCCAACCGCAAGTTCTCGTCGCCCCCCCCGCTGTCCATCACCAAGACCTCGTCCCCCAGCCGCCGCAGGAAGCTGTCCCTCAACATCCCCATCATCACGGGGGGGAAGGCGCTGGACCTGGCGGCGCTGAGCTGCTCCTCCAACGGCTATGCCAGCATGTACTCCTCCATGGCCCCCTTCAGCAAGACCACCCTGGACATCAACAAACTCTACGTGTCCAGTAGCTATCCCAATAAAATCCCGGATGAAGGAGAAGTGGCCTCGGAAAAGCAAGAGGAGTCACTGCCGGGCAAGCAAAGTGAGTCCCTGTGGGTATAAGGGTGGGGGGCTCCTGCCCAGGGTGGCCAGTTTGGGCGCATGCACCGAGAGCTCCTGCCTCCTGAAAACTCATTAATTTGTAATAACAAAACAAAAAAACCACCCAAAACCCCCTAACCTCAAAGAAAAAACCCATCCCAAAAAATCCCAGAGTAACCGCGGGACTCTGTACCTTTCTCATATGTGTTGGCTGCATCCCCGGCTGGAATGGGTCAGACTTCAGGAAAACCTGGAAGAGCTAAAATGTGGCTGCATTTGTGTCCAGCGGGTGGTAAAGGGGTTCCCTGTTCCTCCCAGGCTCAGAGGTGTCTGTCAGGGAAGAGTCAGACACAGATCCCAATCACAGTGATGAAGCCGAAGCTGAAACTTCCCCAACAAAATCTCCGACAACTCCCAAGTCCATCAAGTGCAAAAATTCATCAGGTAACAGGGGAGCCAAGGCCTGTTCTGACCCGGGGGTGCCCGTGGGTTGGGGGGCTGGTGCGTGGGGGAGCCTGTCTGGGCAGCAGCGGTGCCCGCAGTGGTGTTGGATTTCTCCTCCCCCAGATTTCTCGCTGTTTTCCTACAACAACGGCGTGGTCATGACATCCTGCCGGGACCTGGACAGCACCCGCAGCGCCCTGTCTGCCACCTCCGCCTTCGCCATCGCCACGGCGGGGGCCAACGAGGGGACCCCCACCAAGGAGAAGTACCGCAGGATGTCCCTGGCCAGTGCAGGTACCTCCCCCCCGAGGCAGCAGGAACACATTTTTGGGATACTCATTTCCACGGCTCTCAGTTGGGTTTCCCACCAGGAGCTCCCTGGCCAGGAGCAGCCCTGTCGGGGGAGCCCAGAGCCCCCCCAGCCCAGTGCCTGCCCGCTCCGGGCCGTGTCCCGGGTGCCTGGGCACGGAGCTGCCCACGGGACGTGCAGGATACGGGCACCTCAACCATCACACCCGTGGGCAGGTGGCCCCAGCTGTCCTGCTGCTCCCTGACACGGAGCAGCTCGGGGTGCTCGGGAAGGGAGGATGCTCCTCCTGGCAGCCCTCCAGCAGCCCTGAGCCATTCCCGAGGGCCCTGCCCTGTGCTAAGGGGCTGCTGGCAGTTTCAGGCTTCCCCACGGACCAGCGGAACGGGGACAAGGAGTTTGTGATCCGGAGAGCGGCCACCAACCGTGTCCTCAACGTGCTGCGGCACTGGGTCTCCAAACACTCGCAGGTGGGCGGCAGGGCCTCCCTCTCTCCCTCCTCACCTCTCTCTCTCCCTCCTTCCCACAAGTGGAAATTCGGCTGCATGCCGGATGGCTCAGCCAGGCTCCAGCTGGGAAGGCAACTGGCACTTCTGTTTTCATGAAGCAAAGGAGTGGCCGTGGGCAGGAGTGGGGAGCTGGGAGCCTCAGCGGGGGGCCAGGCACTGGGTCCCAGTTTGCACAGTCGGGGTGCAGAGGAGGGGAGCCGGATCTGCCATTGCCCCCAGCTGGGCCGGGGAGAAGGGGAGTCTCTGGGTTTGGTGCCTGTTGGGGGGCTAAGGCTGGGGTCAGGGTTCAGGCACTGGGTGCTTTCCCTGCTGTCACTGTCCCTCCCTGCACTGGTGACTGGGGGCACTGGCAGTGGTGCTGTACTGGTTCTCACTGGGAAGACTCTCCCAGGCTGGGTGATGGTGATGCAATGGTACAAAGCGAGCCCAGTGCCTTCCTGGCCAGTTCCCATTTGCTGGGATTTTGCCAGGAAGAGGCAGCCCCTGCCCACAGCCAGTGTCACTCCCAGCACATTAACACTGTGGCTGTGCTGGCCTTGGCAGGACTTCGAGACCAACGAGGAGCTGAAGTTCCGGGTGATTGGCTTCCTGGAGGAGGTCATCCATGACCCTGAGCTCCTGACCCAGGAGAGGAAAGCAGCTGCCAACATCATAAGGTGAAGGGCTGTGGGCGGGAGGTGGCTCTTCCTGGACCCTGTGCCAGGTTCTTGTTATTCCTGCTCTCACCTGGGATCACAGCAGGCACGAGGGCGCCAGGAAGGGCTGTGTCAGGGGCTTGGGACGTGCCAGGGAGGAGGAGGAGGAGGAGGAGGAGGGGTGGTGCTGGCTGCATCCAGCCATTGGGAGGTGTGACCGCCTGTCGTGTGTGGCTGAGGTGTGATGTTGAACCCTGTGAGCACATGGCCCTTCCTGCTGTCAGGTACTGGGATGGCACCGTGGCTCCCATGGCCAGGGACCCTGGGCTCCTGCCATGAGCAGGGCAGTTCTGACCACCCAGTGCTAGAGCCAGGGCACCATGTCCTGCTGCAGGGCTGACACACACACCATGATCCTTGTGGGTCCCTTCCAGCTCGGAATGTTCTGTGACTCTGTGACAGAAGGGGCCATGTGGCCTCGGTTAAGGAGTCTCTTTTTTTGTAAAATGGGACTCAGAAGGTTCTTACAAAGCACATGCCGAGTGTTTCGTCCCTGCAAACCCCCAGAGCTGTGCTGCACCACTGGAGCTGTGCATCTGGTGCTTTCCCAGCCAGAGTAATACTGTCTGTTCCTGCCATAGGACCTTGACACAGGAGGATCCAGGAGACAACCAGATAACCCTGGAGGAGGTTGTGCATATGGTAAATACCCTCCCTTTCCTTCCTCCCTCCCTGTGCTCATGGTGGTGGAAGGGGAACACGCTGGGCTCTGCTGGGGCCTGCCTGCAGCCTGCCCCCCAGCCTTCCCCCCCAGCCTTCCCCCCCCAGCCTGCCCCCCCAGCCTGCCCCCCAGCCTTCCCCCCCCAGCCTGCCCCCCTCTCCAGAGGGGCTCAGCTGGTGTTTGCTCCCTGGAGCTTTCGCAACCCCCTTCCCACAGTCGGGAGGGATTGTGCAATGGGCTGTTGAGGAGGGGTGAGTGTTGATCTTGGGGGCTTGTTCTGTGTTGTCAGGGCTGTTTGGGGTTTATTTGGCCAGGAGGTTGGTGGGGTTTGTTTGTTCCAGCTCTTCAGTGGCTGATCCTTTTCCAGAAGCCGGAGGGAGATGGAAATGTTATGGGGAATGTTGCTGGCCTTGTTCCAGCTGTTTGTGGAGTGACTGTGGAGTCTGTTGGGTGCTGGACTGAGCCATGTATCCAGGACCAGCTCTAAAGTGATATCTTTGTGATTGGTGCAGGTCTGGGCCGCAGGCTCCCGCTGTCACCCTGGGGGGCTCATGTGGGGGGTCTTGCCTGTGACCCTCATTGTTCCTCTGCCCCGCAGGCCGAGGGGGTCAAAGCAGAACCATTTGAAAACCACTCGGCCCTGGAAATTGCGGAACAGCTGACACTGCTGGATCACCTGATCTTCAAGAAGATCCCTTACGAGTGAGTGATCCCCATGGGTCAGGAAGAGCTGCTCTGGTCACCCAGGGTCCCACAGCCAGTCTGGCTGGCTAACCCCAGAGGGTGCAAAGCCTTCCCAGGTTTTGCCAGTTGAGTTCTGATCCTGTGGCTTCTCTGCCAGTGTCCCCAAGGTGACCGGCTCAGGGAGACCCTCCCATGTCCATCAAACTTTCAGCTGTATCCATGTGGTCCCTCCCAGCAGCGTGGGGGGCAAAGGTCCTAGGATCTCCATCCTGTGAGGGTGCAGTGGAGCTTGCAGGGCTTGGGCATCCCATAAAAATGGGAAATAGAATTTGATCTAAACACTGTCATTTGCAGAGAGTTCTTTGGGCAAGGCTGGATGAAGCTGGAGAAGAATGAGAGGACTCCGTACATCATGAAGAACACAAAACACTTCAATGATGTAAGGGCAGCTGCAGTGGGGTGGAGGGATGGCCAGTGGGGAGGCAGCATAGCCCACCTGCCCCAGGGCCTGGGGTGTGCAAGGTTTACCTGCCCCCACAGATGTTACCTTTCTCAGGGCTCCACTGCAGGTGGTGCATCTCCTGGCGCAGTTGCTCCTTCTGGGACTGCTGCCGTGCAGGGAAATCTTTTAAAAAGTGCTGTGAGGCTGGAGGGCACAGAGCTGTGTCCAGGATGATCCTAATGCTCGGGCCGGGCCCCGTGTCTCCCAAGGTCAGTAACCTGATCGCGTCGGAGATCATCCGGAACGAGGAGATCAACGCGCGGGTGAGCGCCATCGAGAAGTGGGTGGCGGTGGCCGACATCTGCCGCTGCCTGCACAACTACAACGCCGTGCTGGAGATCACCTCCTCCCTCAACCGCAGTGCCATCTTCCGCCTCAAGAAAACCTGGCTCAAGGTCTCCAAGCAGGTGGGCACGGGGTGACCCCTCCTGGGGAGGTGGGGGGTTTGGTGGGGTGGGTGGGATGGTGTTGGGGCGGCACAAGTCATGGGCATTGAAAAAGAGTTAGAAAATGAAGGAAGGTTTTTTTAGGTCTTTTCCAGGAGGGACATGCTGTGCAAGCAGCTCAGACCCTGCCTTGCTATTGGGTTTATCCATGGAGTCACAGAATTGTTTGGGTTGGAAAAGCCCTCTGAGGTCATCAAGTCCAACCATTCCCCCAGCACTGCCAAGGCCACCACTAACCCATGTCCCCAAGTGCCACATCCATGTGTCTGTTAAATCCCCCCAGGGATAGTGACTCCACCAGTGCCCTGGGCAGCCTGTGCCAGGGCTGGACAACCCTTTCTGTGAAGAAATTTTCCCAATTTCCAACCTGAACCTCCCCTGGCACAACTTCTTTGCTCTTGTCCCATCGCTTGTTACCTATGAGATGAGATCAGCCCCACCCTGCAGGTCGGCTGTGCAGTTAAACCTTTCCCAGAGAGCCCCTGTGCCTGTACACACACACAGACATCCTTTAACTGGTTTTCTGGGCTCCTCAGACCAGTTCTGGATGAACAGGATGAATTCCTGTTTGAGGTACCTGGTACAGAAATAGCTGGTACCTGCCCAGGGGCTGGACAGAGCCCAGGGCTGCCAAGTCAGCATCGCTGTGGGCTCCTCTCAGCCAGGAACAGTCATTTTGCCTATAAAATAATAAACCTATGAATGAAACAGGCGCTGGCAAGGGCAGAGGTGGGAGCAAGGGGAGGAAGTGAGTGCACAGCCTGACTTCAATATTACTGGAGGAGTTTTGCTTTCAGGTGCTCACTTGGCTCCTCTGGGTATCACCAGGAGCCAGGTGTGACAGCCAGGGCACAGTTGTACCTGTGAGAGAGTAGGAACAGCTGGATGGGGGGATGTGCCCTGGGCAGGGCAGGCTGGGAGTGATCCTGTGGCTCCACAGGCTTTACCCCCTCCCCGGCTGCAGGGATGGGGGGATATTCCAGGGCCTCTCCGAGCGGCACTTTGGGTTTCTTGCAGACGAAGGCTCTGATCGATAAGCTCCAGAAGCTGGTGTCGTCAGAGGGCAGGTTCAAGAACCTGAGGGAGGCCCTGAAAAAGTGAGTGAATAGTGATTCTCCTCCTGCCAGCCCAGGGTCCATGGTGTGGGGGGACCTGGATTCCACCTTCCCCCCCTGTGGCTGGGGCTCTGCTCACAGGAGCATTGCAGAGCCTGCACTAAAGCATGTCCTGTTGAGCCGGCACAGTGGCTGGCAAAGTGGTTCCCAGGAGTGAGCTGCTCCTTTGAGCAGCAGTGTGGAAAAATGGGAGTAAAAGGGACTGCGAAGGGGCAAATCACTGCCAGCCACCAGGGAACATTTTTCCCCATCACTATCATAGAATCATGGAATTATGGAATGGTTTGGGTTGGGAGGGACCTTAAAATTGCAGCCCCCTGACATGGGCAGGGACACCTTCCACTAGGACAGGTTGCCTGGGGAAGCTTCCGAAAGTCTTCCCAACCCTCTGTCGAAGCTGCTCACAGTTCACCTTCTGCATCCCATGGCTTTGTGAGGGGCACGGCTGCAGGTCCTGCTTGTCCTGCTCAGCCAGCAGGGGTGAGGCCCAGGAGACCAGCAGCCTTCCTGGAGAGAGCCTTCCCGTATCAGAGAGACTCTGCTGACTCTGAGGGCCCCCCCTCCTTCCCCTCCAAAGCCCCTGGGTAAGGCAGTTTTCTCCCTCATTTCTTTCTGGTCTGCCCCCGAAGTTGTGACCCTCCGTGTGTCCCTTACCTGGGCATGTACCTGACCGACCTGGCGTTCATCGAGGAGGGGACCCCGAACTACACCGAGGACGGCCTGGTGAACTTCTCCAAAATGAGGATGGTGAGTCCCCAGCCCTGCTGGTGTGGGTGTGCAGGGCCAGCCAGGGGTGATGTGGCTGTGGCCAGGTCTGGGTCCCCTCAGCTGTCACCTGCACAGCACCAGGCAGCCACATGTGTCCCCTGCGCACACCTTGGGTTGTTCCTGGTGTCTGGAAGAGAAAAAAAGGCCCTTTGCATCGTGCTGTTCTGTGTGCTCTTGCCCTCCTGGGTGCTGGGACGGTGCCAAGGGTGGTGGCTGAGCCAGGAACGCCTTCTGTGTTTCATCCCCACACAGATCTCACACATCATAAGGGAGATCCGCCAGTTCCAGCAAACCTCCTACAAGATCGAGCACCAGCCCAAGGTACGGCCCTGTCCCTGGAGCCATGTGCTCCCTCTGCTCCTCGTCTCCTTCTCCCATCACAGTGTCTAAGCCTGCAGTTCCAGGCAGCTCCATGCTGGAGCGATGGCTGTGCCCGGCTGGAGGCTGTCGGCAGCGGGGCAGGGGATGGAGGGTGACTCTGGGTGCTCCATCAGGCTCCCCTGTGCCCCCCTGGCTGCTGCCAGGAGGAACTGCCAAGGCACTGACACCGATGGCCAGAGTGCTCCAGGGCTGCACCCTGCACATGCTGAGAAACAGCTATTTAGGAGCAGCACCCCTCCCTACAGAGCAGAGTGTGTTCCACCGCCCCCACAGCCAGGGCCAGGTGGCCTCTGCCTCATGGTGGCCCCTAATATGTGATGAGCTGAAAGGTCTCAGCCGCCCTCACACTTCCTCTGCCGCAGCACCGCGGAGCTGCCCCGGAAGCGGGCTGGGTGCTGGGGGTTTCCACTTTCTCCAAAACCAGCAAATCCTCCTGAAACCCTCCCAGAGTGGTCAGGCTGGGCCAAACCACCCTCCAGTGACACTGGTTTCCATGTGCGGTGGCAGGAGCAGCTCGAGTCCCTCTGGATCACAGCCCCTGGCTGGGCTGGGGAGCTGTGGGCTCTGATTTGAGCCCCTGGCAGCATCAGCTCTGCCCTCTGCACAGTTGGTACCTGCCCAGGGCTGGGCTCACGCTGCAGCCTTTTCCCAACTAGGCACCCCAGGTATTCCCTGCCTCCTCCCAGCCTCTCCTCCTCAGGAGGAAGACCAGTGTCTGTGAAAGCAGCCTGTTGCCCCAAAATCCTGTCTGAAAGCAGCCAAGCTGAGCACAGCAGGGAGGGGCAGTGCTGGTGGTGCCGTGCATGGCCACACATCACCCTGTCTCCCTGTGGAGGTGGGATTCAGCTGTATGGAAGCTCCTAGATGCTTTTGTGGGTGCTGGGATGAAGCCCCATCTCTGCTGCTGATGCTTCTCAAGCAAAGACTCTGCTGCTGGCTGCTCCTCACGCTGGACAGCTCTGAACCCACACACAGCACCTTGCCTCCATTTGGGCTGTGCCTCTCTTCACTATCAGCTACTAACGGGGCCAAAAAGCAATTTGGGAAAATGCTGCCAGGAAATGGGAGCAGATGGAGCAGAGGTCCTGCCACGTCAGCAGCGTTCCTGCAGCAGGAACGTGGCTCCCCACTTACACGGGCTGTCAGCTACCAGGGTGTGGGTGCCCCACTTATCAGGGGTTTGGGTGCCTCAGTAATCAGGGGTGTGGCTGCCTCAGTTACCAGGGTTTGTGGTCTCCCAGCCCGTTAATGGCCCCACTCCTTTCCCAGGTGACGCAGTACCTGCTGGACCAGTCGTTTGTGATGGACGAGGAAACCCTTTATGAAGCTTCTCTGCGAATAGAGCCCAAACTGCCTTCCTGAGCGCGGGGGCCGCTCGTGTACACTCGCTATACCATACTGTACATACCCGTTGTTCCGTTGGACGCCCTGGAGTGACTCCCAAATCTGTGCTTCTCCGAGCAATCCGCCCCCATCCCAGGCCGCACTAGACCTCGCGTAGGATTTCCCGCACTGGTTAAGGTTTCACGCATTGACACTTCGCTGGAGTCCCGGGTTCTTTTCAATGATGTTATTTTTGTCATTTGTTCCTCCTGAGGGGGCTGGCGGTTGGGCAGGTGAGCCCTGTGTCCCTGTGGGGCAGGTGAGTCCCTGTGTTCCCACAGGGCTTTGGGGCAGCACGGACCACCTCTCGCTTGGATGGCGCCAGCAGTGACATCCCACAGCAAACTCTGTAAGGCGGGAGAAGGGAACACATTAAAGGTTGTCCCTCGGTGTGAGCTGCCCTCTCTGTGTGTGCCGCCCCCACGCTGGCCGGGCATGGGGGGCCCCGGCTGCTGTCCCGGTCCCTCCGAAGTCAGGAAGATGGAAGCGTCCCCTTGCCTCTCCTCGCTGCATCCAGCTCCTGTTGATATGCTGTAGATCCGTACCCTTGTGCCCACTCTGAGTACCATGACGTAGAGTTAGAGATGACGAGTGTTTTTATTACATCTACTGTAATCCTGGCTAACCACCCGCTAGCAGGATATAGTAATGTAGTGCTTATTCTGTGAATAGTACCTGGGTTTTTTACATTGTACAGTCCCTGACACGGTTCCCCGGCAGTGGCAGGCATGCTCCACTCACACAACACTTGCTGTAAGCAATACCTCGTGGTATGGGAATTCTCTTTCAAGCCCTAAAACTATTTCAACTTACAGCTTGTTTGGGAAAAAAAAAAATTTCCATTTTTTTTGTAAAAATATATGTTTCCTGATTACCTCTTGCTAATAAATCTATTCTATCTCAGGGTGAACCCGGGTTTGTGATGGTTTTACGGGCGGGATAACACCGGACCCGCCGGCGCGCGGGCCCCGCCCCGTCCCCTCCCCGCCCGCCCCTGTCCCGCCCGTCCGGCAGCGGCTGCGCCCGGCTCGGCTCCGCTCGGCTCGGCGCGGTTCGGCTCCGCTCGGCTCCATCCCTTCCCGGCCCGGCCATGCTCTGGCCCGTGCTGCTGATGGCGGCGGCGCTCATGGCGCCCTCGGCCGTGCTCGCGGCTCCCGCCGCCGGGGCGCCCACGGCCGAAGGTACCGGGGCGGCGGGAGGGGCGGCGGGGGCTCGGGCTCGGGCTCGGGCTCGGGCTCGGGCTCGGGCTCGGCCCCGCGAGGGCCGTGCCGGGGCAGCCGCGCGGTGCCGCCGCTGACGCCGCGTTCTCTCCGGCAGAGGAGCAGCTGTTCAAGGCCTGGATGCAGCAGGTGAGGCCCCGCGGCCGCTCCGCCGCGGCGGGAGGGCCGGGCCGGGCCGGGCCG
Source organism: Pipra filicauda (assembly GCF_003945595.2). Lineage (NCBI taxonomy): Eukaryota > Metazoa > Chordata > Aves > Passeriformes > Pipridae > Pipra > Pipra filicauda. The sequence continues at coordinate 1,498,924 of NW_024104206.1, read as the reverse complement.
GGCGGGCCGCGGGGCTCTGACGCGCGGTGCCCCCGCAGTTCGGCCGCCGGTACAGCCCGGACGAGTACCCGCGCAGGCTGCGCATCTTCGCGGACAACAAGCGGCTCATCGACGAGCACAACGCCGGCAACCACAGCTACCAAAGTACGAGCCCCGGCCCCCGCCCGGCCCGGCTCGGAGCCGGCGCGGGGCCCCGCTGAGCGAAGCGTCCCCTTCTCCCCTTTCTCCCCTTTCTAGTGGGCCTGAACCAGTTCTCGGATATGACCAACGAAGAGTTTCAAAAGATGTACCTGTGGAGGGAGCCCCAGGTAACTGGCGGGAGCGCGGGTGGACAGTGAAGGAAGGGGTGCAGCTGGACCCCGTGAGTGGGTGTTTTGCACCGAGCGACACCCACTCGTGGGTCAGCACCCATCCCTGTACTGCCCCTGCTCAGCCGCTAGCACCCATCCCCCTGCAATCCAATCTGCTATGCCACTGATGCCTTAAAATCATTACTTTTAGCTTGCTAGTACCTTTGTGCAAGATTTCTAAAAATGCTGTTTAACGTTCTTTGTTAAGAATTTCAACAGACAAGGGATTTTAATGAGGTGAAGAGCCCTTATCTGTAAAAATGTACTGAGAAAGAGACATAACAGACAAATAACATCTGATATAAGTAATCAAAGCTACTCAAGAGCCTTGGAACCATTCCAAAAGGGTCAGAGGAGATGAGGACGAAGAAGATGAAGAGAAGAAATGGTCTTTTTGGGACCACCGACTCAAATTCGGGAGGCGTGTCAGGAGTGTGGTGAGGGTGGTGTTATGGGAGGGACAGTTTTGGAAGTGAATATAACAGATGAGGTAATGTCCAAATATTGTCATTAGAATGATAGCATAAAGTTGTAAAAGCCTGTGCAATCAGGGTGTGCAAAATATTTTTTGTGCACCATCCATGCCACAATAAAGAAGTGCTTTTTGCCTTTTAATACTCAAAAATAGTCCAGAGAATTATTTCTCCAATTTTAGGCATCACCACTGGGGTAAGAGTGAGGTGGCTCCCTGCAGTCCCCACCCTCAAGAATTTCAGCTGCCTCAGCCCGGGCTCCAGCCGAGCTGTTGTCACTTCTGTTGCCAGCTCCCTGAGCAGCCGGGGCACTGCAGGCAGTGGTGCGGGCTGGCCCAGGGCTCCTGGCTGCAGTGGCTGCCCACCAGCCCCCCACCCTGGGGAGAGCAGCTGTCCTGGGCCACTGTCCCCCAGCCCGCTGGCTCAGCACAGCCCTCCCGCCTCCCTTGCAGAACTGCTCAGCCACCAAGGGGAGCTTCGTGCGCAGCTCGGGGCCGCGTCCCGACTCCATCGACTGGAGGAAGAAGGGAAATTTTGTGACGCCCGTGAAGAACCAGGTGAAGAGCGTGTGCCGTGGGTGAGGTGCCCAGAGAGGGGCTGTGGGCGGCGGGCAGGGCTCGGTGCCGGGGGAGCAGTGCTGGGCTGCGTGTGCCGCAGGGGAGCTCCCCCAGAGCCCTCCGTGCCCAGGGCAGGGGAGGCCGTGGGGCCCTGGGCAGGAGCCGAGCAGAAGGCCAAGCCCAGCTGCCAGGAGGGGTGGAAGCTCTGTGCTCTTGCCATGCCCCTGTGCCCTGGCCCTGGTGTTTCAGGGAGGCTGGTGACCCTGTGGCACATGCTGGAGCAGTTCCTGTCCCGTTCCAAACACAGGGGCCCTGCGGGAGCTGCTGGACCTTTTCCACCACGGGCTGTTTGGAGTCTGCTATTGCCATTGCCACTGGAAAGCTGCTGTCTCTGGTAAGAGATTTTCCTTTCCTGCGCACTGACCAAGCCCTGCCCCTGGTTGTCTGCTGGGGCTGTGCATGGGGCCAGGCTGGGACAGCCGTCAGCTGCCTGTTCCCAGTCCGGCTGTGCACGGCTGTGGCTGTGACAGCCCCCCTGCCCACAGACCCCTTGCAGCCCCCCCAGCCTGCAGACCCCTTGCAGCTCTGTGTGAGCCCAGCAGCACTGCTGGGGAGATGTAGGGCAGTGTGGCTGGGAGCTCTGTGTGCCCAAGGATGTGCCTGTCATTGTCCCCTCTCTGAGTGTCCCACCGCCCCAGGCTTTGGCAGAGCCCTTTTTCGAGTAGGACAAAGCTGGAGGGGATGCAGGCTGCTGGGAGCCATGGGGAAAGGAGTTCTGCCTGGCCCTGCCAGGCAGCTGGAGCTTCTCGCTGCAAGCAGCATGTTGAGAAACTGTTGATTTTCAACTCCCAGAGGATTTATATTCCTGAAAAACAAGAAGGGCGGTAGCCACTTACATGACTTATCAGAATAGCTGAGGGTTGGGTGTGTTAAAAACAAACATGACCTTTGAAAGAAATCTCAGCCAGTGCCTCTGAGTGGGGGAGGGATTCCCAGCAGGCACAATGACAAATTCATCTGGCAGCCTGACCATCCTGGGCTCCCAGCTCCAGGTATCCCTCGTCCCCCTCCCTGGGACTTGGAGCCATTTCCAGGTGGTTCCTGGTGGGTGAACAGCCAGATGCATGAGTAAACCAGTGCTGTGGTTGGGGCACAGCTGGGTGCATGGATGAACCAGTGCTGTGGTTGGGGCACAGCCGGGTGCATGGATGAACCAGTGCAGCACAGCTGGGTGCATGGATGAACCAGTGCTGTGGTTGGGGCACAGCTGGGTGCATGGATGAACCAGTGCTGTGGTTGGGGCACAGCTGGGTGCATGGATGAACCAGTGCTGTGGTTGGGGCACAGCTGGGTGCATGGATGAACCAGTGCTGTGGTTGGGGCACAGCTGGGTGCATGGATGAACCAGTGCTCGTCGGTTCCTGCTGTGCGGTTGCATTTTGTGTCACATGTTCCGAGCGCAGGTGTCGGACAGTCACTGACCCAAAACTCTTCTCCACAGGCGGAGCAGCAGTTGGTTGATTGTGCCCAGGCCTTTAACAACCATGGCTGCAGTGGGTAAGTCAGAGAAGGTCATAAAGAACAGAAATTACAGTTCTGTGATTGACAGCCTTCCTCAAGATCTTCCTTCCAGATCTTGGAATGGTTTTTGTCTTCCCTTGGCCGTGACATGTTGGGGAAACAGTTTTGGGTTTGGTTGCCTATTTTAATTTAGCCCTCCCTAGAGGTTCGGATGTTTCACTAAAACTCCAGCATTTCCCAACCTCTGTTGTTCCTTTTTTGTTAGTTTTCTTCTGAGACATGTTTTTCTCAAGTCTCCTGAGGCAGCAGCCACGGACAGGGCTCTGGGAGAGCAAGGGGACTTTTGGCTGTTTTGCCCCGGGTCACACGCGTCTCACGCGCTGTGAGGAATCTGCAGAAACCTCGGCTTCCCCTTTGGGAAGTTCCTCCTGGTGTTGCTAGAGAAAGCAGAGAATAGAGCTTTCTGACAACTTCTGTTTTCTGTGAAATAAGTGGTCCCAGAGGACTGAGCAAAGCCACTCGGTGCTTTTTATTTTTATCATGCTCTCTTTTCTTCCCTCCTGAGATGTGCTCCTGGAAGGTGGCCAGGGAAGGGAGCAGCTGCTTGTTGGGAATGTGTGTCCCTCATCCTCCCCCAGCCAGGCTGGGCAGAGGGCACTGAAAACCACCTTTCAGCATGTGAGGCCGGTGCTGTGTGGTCCAGGTTAGCCTTACGTCATCAAGGCTCCTGATTGTTCTCCCCTAGGGATCTGGCACCCAGAGAATGAGGTCTGACCATGCCAGACAGTGTGGTGGGCTAGGCCTGGAATCTCAGGCAGGGAGATGCTGCAGGAATAGACAGGAGTTTGTGCCTTTAGAGGCTCTGGGATAGATGCTGTCCTTGCCTCTCCCTTGGCTGGTGGGAATGGTCTGCAGGACTGCAGGCTTTGCTCTGCAGAAGCCACAGCACTACCATCCTAATTAATTGTTACCATCCTAGTTCATCGTTACCATCCTAATTAGCTGTTACCATCCTAACTGACCTGTGTTCTGGCTGTGTTGTCTTGCAGGGGCCTGCCAAGCCAAGCCTTCGAGTACATCCTGTACAACAAAGGGCTCATGGGGGAGGACAGTTATCCGTACCGGGCCAAGGTATTCCCAGCACAGCCCAGGCCGTTGTGGCAGCAGCAGAGCGGGGCCTGGCCCAGGCTCCAACAGCTCCTCTCTGTCCCCACAGAACGGCACCTGCAAGTTCCAGCCAGAGAAGGCCATTGCCTTTGTCAAGGACGTTATCAATATCACGCAGGTGAGGCCCCAGGGGCCACGTTTCCAAACTTCCAGGGCTGTGCCAAGATGCTGGGAGGCCCCAGGGCGTGCCAGGCTTCCCAGTGAGCTGCAGCCTGGGTGCTCTTGGGAAAGAGCGAGCTGGCCTGCACTCCTGTTTGAAGGTGGCACCGGGGAAGTGCTGGAGCCGAAATACAGGCACGGGTCCCTGCTTGCCTCCTGCAGCAGGTGCAGCTCCAGGCTGTGGGAAGGTCTTGTTCTTGTCTTGCAATGCAGCACTTGATTCCTTGTCTGCACACAGGAAGCCAGGGTTATCCATCCCCCCGTGCCTTGGCTGCTGGGCCCAGATCCAGACTGGCCCCAGCACAGCCAGGAGCTGATGGATGACCCTGGGTCCTCTCCTGCAGTACGATGAGGATGGCATGGTGGAAGCTGTGGGGAAGCACAACCCGGTGAGCTTTGCCTTTGAGGTGACAAGTGACTTCATGCACTACCGGAAAGGAGTGTATTCCAAGTGAGTGTGTGAACCTGGCAGGTGAGGGTGAGGGGAGGGTGCAGGGCTGGAATCATGCACATCCCCGTTTCTCCTCATGGATGCAGGAACACTGCACTGCATTCTCACACTTCCTCTTAAACAGAAAATACAAAAAGTGGGTAAATGGAGCCTTGATATGCTGATTTCCCAGGGGAATGGGAGCAGGGAACAGGCTGCTTGCTAGGAACCAGTCCAGCCTGGAGACCAGAGTATGCTGGAATGAAGGTCAGCGAGTCAGGGAGCTCAGGAGACCCTCAGGGAGCTCAGCACAGGGCTGGTGGGACCTGTAAGAGGGCTAATCTTGTGTCTGAGCTGGGATGGTGGCAGGGTCAGCCCAGCTGTGGCAGCAGAACACGTCTGGTTTCCTAGGGTAAGGCCAAACCAAAGTGGGTTTTCCATGGGATTGGGGTGGCTCCTCTGGTGCCAGAGCTCAGAGGGGCCAGGCTGGGAAGCGTGGCTGCCTTCAGGCTGCCCTACACCTGAGGTGAGTGGTGTGGTGCCCTCACACTGCCCTACAGCTGAGCTGGCACCTCTGCAGGTTGTTTTTAGGCAGGGTCCTGCGTCGCTGCTCTGCAGGGCAGGTCCCGCAGCACTTCACCCCAATCCCGTCAGCTGTAAATCTGAGTTGGGGATTATTGATCTTTTCCTGTGCTGCAGTTTAAAAATGTTTAAAAATAGGTGCTCTAGAGGTGGGAGTGTGTACCCCGTGCTGTCCTACTTCATACCACAGGCAGCAGCTTTCAGCAAGTGCAGTTTAAAAGCTGGAAATTCAGGGGAAACATGAGGAAGTGTGTGTTTAGACTGTGGAGCTTGCTGTTCCTGTGCAAAACATGGAACAGTGCCCCTGAAGTTCAGGGCAGCACAAACCACTACTGGGAGGCACTAAGAGCTGCTGGTTTCCATTGGAAAAATTCCTTTGCTTAATGTTTTCACTGTAGCTCATCCTAGTGAGATGTTAGAGTTGATGTTAATTGTGAGCAAGAGCCAGGAGCTCAGATCAAGGGTCCGTGGATTCCCTGACTCCAGATATAGGCAGTAATAATTTCAGAGTGGGAGAACAGAGCAGTGTCTCCTTTCCTTGGCTTCTCTCCCTACTCTCCACAGCTGGAATTTCAGAGTACCCCACAGTTCTGTTTGCAGAGTGCAGTCAAGACTGCTGGCTAATCCCTGATGAGTTGCAGGCTGGATTTCCTGTAACACATCTGTGTTGTTTGCTTGCAGCCCACGCTGTGAGCACACCCCTGACAAGGTGAACCACGCCGTGCTCGCCGTGGGCTATGGGGAGGAGAACGGGACTCCCTACTGGATCGTGAAGAACTCCTGGGGCCGGCTGTGGGGCATGGAGGGGTAAGGGGCTCCCAGTGCCACCAGGCCCACCATGGCCTCCCTGTACCTGGAGAAAGGACAGTGCTGGGATTCCACCCGCCCTCAGCCCCAGGTTGCTCTTACGCTCTCCAGCTGAAATTTGGCAGCTGGGAAGACACGGGGGGAATTATCACAGCCTGGGCAGTGACACAGCTCACAAACCCAGTCCTGGGGCGACTGCTCAGAGCAGACCCTTGGCCCAGTGGAGCCGCCATGGTCCCTGGGGGCTTGGCAGTGCCTGCAGAGCCACTGGTTCACCTGGGCCCTCTCCTGTGGTCACATGGCCGGGGAGGAACAGGTTGAGCCAGGAGGGAGTTCTCACTGCAGCTCCACAAATATTTCCAGCTGCAGGTGAAATTCTTGAGAGTCAGGTGCTAACTGCTAGTTCGTGGTGTAAGGGAACAGGGAATGGCAGTGCCTGGAGAGCTGCCATTCCAGCAGCTCCAGCCTTGTCACACATATCTGCTCCTTGGGTTGGCATGAAGAAGGAGCTGGCACACAGAGAGAGCAGTCTTCACAGAATCCCAAACTGGTTTGGGGGGGAGGGACCCTAAAGTTCCATGGGCAGGGACACCTCCCACTAACCCAGGTTGCTCCAAGCCCCGTCCAACCTGGCCTTGGACACTTCCAGGGATGGGGCAGCCACAGCTTCTCTGGGCAACCTGTGCCAGGGCCTCCCCACCCTCACCTGCTGTGCTGGCTCTGCCAGAGGAGGGAACACTCACTCACACCCATTTCTTTCTCTTTTTAGGTATTTCCTTATCGAACGAGGCAAGAACATGTGTGGTCTCGCAGCTTGTGCCTCTTACCCCGTTCCTCAGGTGTAGGAGGGAGCACAGGCTGGGGACGGGGGGAGCAGGACAGGAGTGGCTGATCACGTTCCAATTTCTGAGTGCTGAAGTGACAAAAGGGAGAACAAGGTGCAACACCTGTCAGCTGAAAGGTGTTCCCTGCAGGCAGGTACCTCGGCTTGCACACACCCTGTGCAGCAGGAAAACTGTGCCTCCTCTCCTCAGCCAGAGACACGTGAGCTCCTGTGCCCTGCCAGATTCCCTCCTCCTGCTCCCGGCCCAGGTGTGCCCGGCTGTGCTTCCATCTACCTGGGGGGTCAGAAGGGGGATGCTGGGGAACCACGGAGTTACCTGACTTCAGACAAAGCTCCCCCCCTCCTTCAGGCAGCTTTTTCACAGTCACCAAGTGTAAATTTTAGGGATTTTTAAATTTTCTTTGAAGGCAATTTCTCCCCTAAAGAAGCATGAGTGCTGTGATTTGTACATTTTTATCTATTTTCACGAGACGCCTTTAGTATTTTTTTGTATTAAAAAGTAGGGTATTTTAATGCAAATAGAGAAGAAACGGGTGATATTGTATAACGAATAAACGAAGCAAGAAGCTCGGTGCTAATTAGGAACAGGCCCTGGGGAGCGAAGCCGATGTCCTCAGGAACACGTCTGTGTTATTTCACGCTGAAATCTGTCGCTGACAATAATAAAGCTGCCTTGTCCCGGGAGCGCTGTGCTGTGAGCTGCGTGCGGGCTCCGTGGTGCCGGGAGAGGGTCTGAAGGGCTTCGTCCTTCCGGCATGGCTCCTGCGCGCCCCCAGCGCCTGGGGAGTGCTAAAGCCTGGCCGGGGCTTCAGACCGGACTTTAGGGCGGTTGAGGCGGTGCCGGGGCCGCTCCGCCCGGGCCCGCCCTCAGGCGGTGCCGCCATTTTGCGGGGCGGTGCCCGCCCTCACCATGGCGACGGGCGTTTATGCGTCACTTCCGCTCCGCCGGCCCACCCAATGGGGGCCCGGGCCATGTTTTGGCGCCGAATGCGAAGGGTGCGGGACGCGGTCCCGCGCGCAGAGCGCCCCCTGGCGGCGGGGCGGCCCCGCGATGGCGGCGCTGCCGCAGAACAACCTGCGGGAGCAGCTGCGGCTCCACTCGGCCCGCGGGGCCCTCACGGCCCTCCGCACCCCGGGGCCGCCGCGGGACCGCCCGCCGTGAGTGCCGGGGCGGGGGGAGCGGGCGGGCCGGCGGGAGCGGCCGGGCGGTGACGGGGGCTCGTCTCGTTGCAGGGGCTTCACGTTCAAGAAGGCGCGCGGGGGCCTCGCGGCCGCCTCGGCGCTGAGGGACAAGGACGTGAACACCTCCCTGGCCGCGCCCGCCGCAACCCCGGCCAGGAAAGCGCCCGCGTGGGGCCGTGAGCCCCTCCCCAGCCCCGGCCGCCCGCCGGCCCGCGCCCCCCCGGCCGCGGCTCCCGAGCCGCCCGCGGGCCCCGCGGCGAGGGCGGGCAGCGGGGCTCCCGCCGGCAAGGCCGGTCCCGGCACCGCCGCTCTCCCTGCCGTCACCATCGGCGATGAGTGGGATGACATCGACGACTTCGACCTGTCGGGGGTCGAGAGGTTCTGCCGGCCGCCCCTCCTATCCCCCAAGGGGCCGCGGGCCCCCGACAAGGCCCGCCCGGAGCCGCCCGGCCGTCCCGGCCCCGCGGGGCGCGGGGAGGCACAGCCCGAGGCGGAGCCGCGCCCCTGCTCACAGCAGTCCGTGATCTGCCTCGAGGACTCACCTGCCGACCTGGTTCTGGAGGAGGACAGGGCAGAGCCTCGCCCAGGTAACGGGTTATTTGAAGGTACCGGAGAGCTGGAAAAAATTCTGTTTGTGTTTGCGCTCAGAGGGATGGGTTTGCCAGGAATCAGAGGGAGCTGTGTGCTTGTGTCTGATAAGCAGCCATGGATTCCCTTTGGGTACCTGGATTCCCTTTGGGTGCTCCCAGCCTGCGAAGGTGCAGGGCTGGAAGCAGGTGACTGTAGGGTTAGTTATATCACTTTTCCAATTTAAAGAGGGTTTGTGAGACTTCGTCTGTCTTTAATGGGGGAAAAAAGGAAGCAGTAAATATTGTCTTTAACACTCAGAAACTGTATCAAACGACTGTTTTGAAATCTGGCTGTTAATTTTTCCCTTCTTTTGTTTGCATTAGGCTGAGTTTACAGTGTTGTCCAACAGTATTAATTCAGTTCTCTTGTAGCTGCTGGTGCTAAAGGAGGTGGGGACCAGAAGCCACAGGGGGCTGGGAACAGCCCCCCAGAACTGGAGGAGGCTTTCGGGCCATTGGCAGGCGATGAGCTGGAGGAGGATGAGCTGGACATCATCCCTCCCTCCCCCGAGGAGGAGCTGCCTCCCTTCTCCCCTTCTGTACAAAGTGTCAGGTAAACCAGAGTTCACTGGTAAAACCATCTGTCGGGAGGGTGGTTTGAACAGTACTGAAAAAGACCTGTAACTCCTGCTTGTTAAAAAGGTGCAGATTGAGTTTGTGTCTCTTTGCTGTCTGGCAGGTTAATGGTTGGCAGCTGCAATTAATGCTTTATCAAATAGTTATTTTGCGTCTGATGTGTTAGGTGGCTTTTCCTTCAGGAAAAGCAGAGTTACTTTTTCTTTTGTAGTGGGAGGGGAAGAATTTACCGGAGCAAGATTCTCCGTGTTGGCGTACAGGATCGGTGACAGACTGCTCAGCTCTTGGGTTCTCCCTGGGGTTTCAGGAGTTGATCTTTTGCACACATCTTAAGTCCTGTTGTTCTGTGGAAATGCCTCAGTATCTGTGTTTTAGTGGCTTTTTCTTTTGCAATTAGCAGTATTTTCAAAGACTCTCCCACTGGTGGAAGGTGCTCAGGTGGCAGCTCCGAGGCCGGGCCACGGGAGGTTCCCCCAACAGGACCTGGAGGGGGAGGTGATCCCAGTGCGGGGGATGCAGGTACGTGAAATGTTTGGAATGTTATGCCTCAGATTTGGGGGGGTAGTCTGCAATTCATTATTCTCCTGTGTACCCTGTGTAATCCAAGAGCTTTAACTAACGGATAGAGAATTAACATCAATAGGTGGAGAATTGACATAGGCAGATGGATAATTAACATGTATAGATGGATAATAAAAGACAAGGGCAAAAATATGTAGATTCTGTGAGTTCCTGCTCACAGAAACAGTTTCTTTATTCAACTGGAACAAAAATATATTGAAAGTAAATTATTTAGACTTGCTGCAACGTGCTGTCCTCGTGGCCAGTGGTATCACCTTGTCAGCTATTCTAATAGCAATTGCTCTGCTGAACTTGCTCCCTGTGACAGGTGAAGGTGTGCCTGTGGCCCGGCAGCTGCTCGGGGTCATGGAGGCCATCTGTGAGCTGGTGGATGCCATCCCGCTGCAGGAGCTGCAGGCCCTGTCCTGTGCCAGAGCCCTGCTCCAGCACAGGGACCTCAGGTAGGCTGGGACAGCTCTGTGTGGAGCAGGGACCTGCTCCACCTGCAGCCTGCAGGTGTCCCCAGCACACTGGAGAATGAGGTGGAGGGGGGTTAAAAAGCTTAAAGGTACTGGCTGAAGGGAGATAAAAACTACCCCAAAGTGCTGCGTGCATTAGCGGTCCCAGTGCTCTGGCAGATGGAAGGATCCAGTTCCACACCCCGTCTGAGGAAGGTGCCTGGCACCAGGTGCTTCTGGAGGAGCAGGAGCCGTGCTGTGACCTGCCTGGTGTCACCCTCAGTTCCTGTAACCACAGGCACCCAGTTGGTGTTCCCTCCCTGAGCCTCACTCACTGACTGCAGGGATGGTGGTTCCTCCTAATAGCCCTGAGCTTGTCATCTTGCAACGTGATTATTGCCTGGTGCTTTACCTCTTGCATCAGCTGATGGCACAATACATAGACAAAGGATTGGGATTTGGGATTTTGATTTAGTTTTTTCCTGGGCTGGGATTATGGGCTTTTCTGAATGTTCTCAGTACAACTAATTTATTTTCTTATTGCTGTAGTCAGACATTGGAACTTGGAAAGTACCTAAAACCATAATTTGGTAAAAGCATATTTTTTACTTATTTTTAACTTGTGGCTCTAAGGATTTACTTTTTATGCTCTACCTTGCCTGGATCTGTTCCCTGATTTTAGGAATTCTTTTATTTTATGTCTGTAGAGAATATGTTGTAATTTTGTCCTTAGTTTGTTCTTGTGGTTTTTATTTTTCCCTAAATTTGTTTGAAATATTTTTCAAACACAGTGACTCGGAGCATGATGGAACCACCATAATTTTAGTGTTTAATAGCAGAGGGACAAAACTGTTTAATGGATGTTGTAGAACTTGGTAAGTCATTGCTTGTGACTAAGTATATTTTTTTTTTCCTTTTTCCATCCTTTGTCTCTCCCAGGAGAAAACTGCTGGCTAATTCTGTCAGCTTGAACCAAAATGGCATAAACACCACTTTTCCAAGAAGCTGGAAGGCTCCCATGGAGCGTGGCCCTGGTGCCTGTCCTGGTGCTCCTCCAGGTTCTGGCCTGAGCTGCAGCTTCACTTCCGACAGAAACTCCCCCAAATCCACAAACCTCCCGTCGGTGCTTTCTGTTCATTCCAGCAACTTTTCTGCCAAAACAAATCAAACCTTGGATACCTCTTGTGCTTCAAAGCAAAGTGTTGAGGAGATCACCTACCCAGGAACTGCAGCGCTGCCTTTTCCCAAGGGAGGTGGCAGGGAGGGAGGTTCCCTCAGGCTCAGCCTCCAGTCCGAGCCATCCTGCAACAGCAGCTGGGGCGAAAGCCCGGGAACGAGGAATGGGAACCAGCCCCTGACCAACACAGCCCTGAAAGCTCAGAGCACGGCTCCCACGGCCAGTCCTGCAGGGAACAGTTTGGGTACAAACGATCCTGACTTTGACCTGGATCACTTGGACATCGATGACTTTGATGAGGACTGGGAGGAGCCGGTGGCTGTTTCGGCAGCACCGACACCGCTGTACCAGCCCGTCAGGGAAGGGCCACCCACCAAATCCCTCTTGTCTAAGATCATGTCCAGAGCCAAAGGGTCTGCTGTGGGATCCGGTCCTGCTGCTCCAAAGTCAGGCTTCCTGATGGCGACAAAGAACCGTCCAGGTAAATATACTCGTGAGGGTTATTGTCTTCCCCTTTTTAAATTCTTACTTCTTTTCAAACCTAAGGCCAAGTAACTGCTGCAGATCACATCATTGCCTTTTGATTACGTGGAAGTTTCTTTTGGTTTCTTTTTGCAAAGTCATCTTGGCTTTTTTTTTTCCTCCAAGTGATGCCAAACCTGACTATTCCCTTCCTGTGCAGGTTTCAGGCTGCTGAAAGATGAAGCTGCTAAAACTGGAAATAAGAATGTTTCTGTGTTTTAGTTAAATAATGATTCTGCAGTTGTTAATTCAAAACTGTACAATGGTTTTTGCTGTTTATGCAAAATGTTCCAAAATGGGCACTTGTGGAAGCAAACCCAATCCCTCTGGGGCACAGGTGGGTCAGTGTCATTTAGGGTTACTGTAGGAACAGGTTTGGCAAAGGGGAGTTGAAAATCAGAGTCACAGAAGGGTTTAGAGTAGAAGAGACCTTAAAACCCATCCAGTCCCATCCCCTGCCATGGGCAGGGACACCTTCCCCTATCCCAGGTTGCTCCAAGCCCTGGCCAACCTGGCCTTGGACACTTCCAGGGATGGGGCAGCCACAGCTTCTCTGGGCCACCTGTGCCAGGGCCTCCCCACCCTCACCAGGAAGAATTCCTTCCTAAACTCGATACTGTAACTTACTGTAGCACATTTTTTTGTCTCCCAGACCCAGCGGTTCATAACCCTGCACTGGAACGCTTCAGGGGTATGACATTTTCCCATTCTGAAGAAATGAGGAATATATTTCACAAGAAGTTTGGATTGCACTCTTTCCGGACAAACCAGCTGGAGGCCATCAACGCTGCTCTGCTGGGGGAGGATTGTTTCATCCTCATGCCCACAGGTACGTGCCCCACAGCACCCCGCTGCAGCCTGGGGAGTCTGGCACAGGGTACACACCTGCTGCTCCTTCTGCAAGGCCTGGGACAGGCTTTTCTCTTCCCCTGTGCCTTTGTGAAGGTGCTGCTGGAATTCTGTGGCTGCAGGATTTCTGGAGTGTTGTTGCACTGGGGTATTTCGAGTGAGGGGGATTGAATTTCTGCATTCCGTAGCAATTCATGTGGTAACTTTTCCTTATCCTACAGGTATCACTTTGGGGCAGTCATTTTGTAAGTTAATTGTTTTTGAAAGCGCTGTGAAATGGGGAGTCAGAAATAGGTTTCCAGACTGTCTCCCTTTCCTCTTGATATCCAACACTTGGGGTGTTCTGTCCAATCCTTACAGGAGGTGGGAAAAGCCTGTGCTACCAGTTACCAGCCTGTGTCTCTGCCGGGGTCACGATCGTTATCTCTCCGCTGAGGTCGCTGATCATCGATCAAGTGCAGAAGCTGAAGACCTTAGATGTAAGTTCCAGCAGCTCTATTGAGTGAAACTGCAGGTAACTAGATTAGAAATCTGAAATTTTACAGCAAATCTTGTGTCTCTTGAATATAAACTGCGTAAATTGATTAGATGGACACGGTGAAAGGCACAGAAAGTTGTCTGGGAAGAACTAAATTGGATGAACTTGAATATCTTGACTGTGTAACTGCTGGATTTATTGCTCCTCCTGAGTGTTGGGTATTGGAGTTGGGTTTTCCAGAGCAGATGCTGATTCTGAGAATCCTGAGAGTTGTATTGGCACACCTGAACAGGAGCATCCTGGCTCTGCAGCAGGAATAAGCACTAACAATTCCTGAGTTAGGGGGTTCTGAGGTGCTAGACACCTCTGGGAAAGCGATACACAGAGGGAAGAAATGCAGGTGCAGGAAATCACAAGCTGACTGCTTAGGAACAGGTTTGTAACTACAGGTAGGACTACATGCTTCTTCTGTTTTGCATGTATTAAAACTCAGTATATATATTTATAATACAGATTGCTGCAACATACCTGACTGGTGACAGGACAGATGCTGACGCCTCAAAAATATACATGCAATTGTCCAAGAAGGACCCCGTCATAAAGCTGCTGTATGTCACCCCCGAGAAGGTTTGTACTTCACCTGGGTCCTAAAACCGTGGGGGCAGTGAGAGGGGGTTTGCTGGGAAACACTGCTCTTGGAGTAGGCTTCTGGGGAAAAACCCTGTTAAACAGTTTTTAGATAATGTTTAGGTAATTTTCAGTAAGACTCTATAAGCTGTAACTAATTTCAATCAGTAATTAGCCAAGAATGAGAACTATGTCTGTACAATCTAAACTTAAACCCCCATGCCCATCCATTTCAATATATCTTGCTACATATTAGTGTTAATCACTGCCCAGCAGCTACTAAATCCAGGCTGCTCTGAATAGGGTAATACAGGAAGAATATGGCACTGTCAGGGTAACAGGAGATTGTCAGAGGTTGCCCTGGGGTTTATTATTTGCTGCCTTAAAAATATGTTATTGCACAAGAGCTTTGTAAGAGGGGACTGGTCAGTGTGCTGATTATGTTTCTTTCTTCAGCATTGTCTTTCCCTGTCTTTCTCGACATAAGTAATTTAAATTTATTGAAATTTCCTCAGAATGAGGGACCTTGGGATAGGTGACCCCAGAACCTCATGGGAATCTCACACCATCATGGCTGGGCTTCGCAAACGAAGATTTGGGAAGGGCTCTGCCCATGTTTGTTGCAAGCGGGTTGGTGGCAGAAAAGGCCAATACGAGATAGGCATGTCTGGTTGCAAAAGGCACAGCAGAAAGACTCCTTAGGTGGTATATTCTGCAAGGCACGATTCTTTCTGCGTTGTCTTTTCTCCTCAAGGGTGAGAATCTCACACCAGCTGCTTCTTAAAACGCAGCTGATTGGCATCATCTTTCTGCCTTCGAGCTCTACCTGCGCAGTCAGGATGAACTTGGCAGCACAGAACAGTTGTTTCAGTGTTCAGCCAGGCCAGGTGACACTGTGCTCTGTTGCTCTGCTTTCCCATGCCGTGGGTGGTGTGTCCCAGGTGTGTGCCAGCAGCCGACTGATGTCAGCCCTGGAGAATCTCTACGACAGGAAACTCTTGGCACGTTTTGTTATCGATGAGGCCCACTGTGTCAGCCAGGTAAGACCTCCTTTTGTTTTTTGAAATGCCAGAAGGCTCAGTTGGAGCACTTTACTCTGTTATACTTACATTTTGTTTCCCAACCAGTGGGGCCACGACTTCCGACAAGACTACAAACGCCTCAACATGCTCCGCAGGAAGTTCCACTCGGTCCCCATGATGGCTCTCACTGCCACTGCCAACCCCCGGGTGCAGAAGGACATCCAGAATCAGCTTGAGATGCTGAAACCACAAGTGTGAGTTGCTCAGCAGTTGCCTGAAACCGACTGTTTGTGCTGCAGAAATTTTGAGTGGAAAACTTAGTTCAGTTAAAAAAGTGTCACAGGCCCATCTGAAATCCTTGTGTAGCTCTGTCTGATTAAATGAAATGTATGCATGGAATTCAATGAGCTATATGCAAAATATTAAAGTAAGAGATAAAAAACTTGCCAAACCCTTTCTTGCATGCTGAAGGGAGCTGTTTAGCAGAATGTAACTGCACCCATAAAGCTGATGAGCCCCATGAACTGTTGTGTTTTAGGTTTACAATGAGCTTCAACAGGCATAACTTGAAATATGATGTGTTGCCCAAGAAGCCAAAGAAAGTGGCGATGGATTGCTTGGAATGGATTAAAAAATATCACCCCCGTGAGTACTGAGTGGCACAGAGCCTGCAGGCCTTTCCATGAACCACTTCTTAAGGCAGGAAAAGCTTTTTTAATCCCTTAATAATGATATATTTACAGGAAAAGGAAGTTGGAGGCAAAGTGATATTACTGATAATCAGATTTATGTGTATCCTAAAGTTAAGGGTTCAAGTTAAGATGGAAAAGTTAAATTATTGTGATGTCCCTGAGTAATCTTTCTGGAGCCTGCCAGAGCTCTTAGCATGGTGTCTTCAGAGTAATAGAGATCATACTGGTTTAATTGTGTTTGGTTTGCTTATCTGTAGTTCCCCTCAAAGCTATCTTCAGGGATTCTCATCTTTCTGGGCTCACTTTGGAGTCCTGCAGCTCCTGCTGCTGGAACTGGACAACACCAAGCTTCCCTCAGAGCTTCTCCAGTGCTGTACTCTTGGAGAGCATCGACTAAACTGCTCTAGATCTTGATTTATGTAGTTTTTATTCATGCATTTTAAATCCTGAGATTGCACAATACTAAGGAAAATGTTTCTTGATTCCACCTCACAAAAAAACCCAAAAAATTGGATAGGAAAAACTAACAAAACCATCTGATGTTAATAAAATAAGTTCTACAATTAAGCAGTTATGTTATTACCTTTATTACAATAGGTCAGTATCTGCTTGGCAGGTTTGACTGCTGAGCAAGTGAAAAGGGATAAAACCGTATTGTAACTCAAATTTCTTTTTTTCACCTGTTTGCAGATGACTCTGGGATAATCTACTGCCTTTCCCGGCGCGAGTGTGACACCACAGCAGCCATCCTGCAGAAGGAGGGGCTGGCTGCCCTGGCCTACCACGCCGGCCTCACCGACTCCAACAGGGACCTCGTGCAGCAGAAGTGGGTCAATCAGGAAGGATGCCAGGTAAAGGAAAACTGAGGGGGAAAGGGAAGAGATTTGGGGTGCTTTTATCCCTCTTGGGATAGTGGAAGGGAAGTTGTGCAGCGTTATCACCTGGTGGGCTGCAGTATTGAGTAACTGATCCCAGCAACACCTTTTTATTGGGAATTCTAAGAACAGAAGGCTGTAGTACTGCACCGTGGTCTGCTGCTCCAGGAGGGAGGACCTGAGCAGTGCAGGGCTCCTGGCACAGCTGCTGGCACACTGCTGGACTGTACAGAGACTGGAATTTGGGGTTTTCCCTGTGTCTGGAGTAGCTCTTCTGATGGGAGAGGAGATGTTGCTGTTTTGTACTCGTCCTGCAGGGTTACAATTGGCATTCCGGGTTCCAGGTTTCCTAATCCTGGTCACCTGTCTGGTCTCAGTGCAGAGCTGCAGGAATAGCTTCCATAATGCACGTGGGTAACATTATGATCTCCTTCCAGGTGATTTGTGCAACAATTGCCTTCGGAATGGGCATCGACAAACCCGACGTGCGCTACGTCATCCACGCCTCCCTTCCCAAATCCATAGAGGGTTACTACCAGGAGTCTGGCAGAGCTGGGCGGGATGGGGAGATGTCTCACTGCCTGCTCTTCTACAGCTACAACGACGTGACCAGACTGAGAAGGCTCATCCTGAGTGAGTTCTCCTCTTGGAACTTGGAGGTGATACTAAAGCAGGCACTTCGTTGCTGGTCTCTTTTTCATTCAGCCCCTGCTATTTCTCTTTTACAAGTGCCATGGGTAGTTAAGTGTTGCAAAGAGGGGAGAACTGGGCACTTTTCCCTGGATGGTCTTCTGTCAGGATTTTTGTCACTTGTACTTAATTTTAGTCAAAGCCATTTCGCTTTATAGAGTCATGGAATTGTTAAGGTTGGAAAAGACATTTAAAATCATCAAGTCCAACCGTCAGCCCGGCCCCACCCCCATGTTCACCACTAAACCGTGTCTTCAAGTGCCACACCCACATGTTTTTCAAACACTTCCAGGGATGGGGACTCCACCACTGCCCCAGATAGCCTGTGCCAAGGCTGGACATGAAGAAATTGTTCCTGATATCTAATCTAAACCTCCCCTGGTGCAAGAGGCCATTTCCTCTCATCCCATATTCTTCTCTTGACTCTTGTCATTCCAGGCTCATTTCCCTTCTCCATTTTCTAAAACTTTAGAGATAAAATCTGGTCAGTTTTGTACTAACCCACTCATCTTTTTTTTAAGCAAAACCAAGGTTGTGTTTTGTCTGACAACGTATAAAAACGCAGAGGTGCGGATCTAACGAATACAAGGGAACTTTTTGTGTTTCAGTGGAGAAGGATGGGAACAGCCACACGAGGCAGACCCACTTCAACAACCTGTACAGCATGGTGCACTACTGCGAGAACGTCGTCGAGTGCCGCCGCATCCAGCTGCTCGCCTACTTCGGGGAGACCAACTTCAACCCCAACTTCTGCAAAGACCACCCAGAAGTGATCTGTGATAACTGCAGCAGAAAGAAGGTAAACCACACGGATTTTATTTAAAGTGGTGGCAAACTGATTTTGCGTTTAGCTGCATGGTTACACGGCCCTTGGGAAGGCAAGTGGGAAAAGGAATAAATGTCCTGTCGTTTTGTGATGCTTCCAGTTATTTCCAGGGTTTAACCTAGAGCAGAGTTACAGACTGTCCATGAACATGTGATGCTCCTGTTCCTGTCAGAGGTGCAAGGATGTTCCTTAATGTCAATTTTCTTGGCTACAGTGCTTGTGGGAAGCAGGAGCTAATATCAGATCCACTGGAGTGGCTGCAGAGAAATCTCTTCACTGCCTGTTCTGATGTTTTCAGGACAGCTTTGTGCTGCTGGAGCAGCATGAGTGCCACATCAGGTGTGCACTGCTGGAGGTGGCCCAGAGACTGGGGGTTGTGCATCAAGGATTGAGGCAAACTTAGTGGCAGGAGCAGAAGGGAAGGCAGCTGCGGAAGCAGGCAGGGAAGGGTTCCTGATCCGTTTTGTACCTGTGGATGTGTTTGAAGCATTCCTTTACATAGCTGTGATTGGAACCAAATTTGACCAGAATAATGCATATTCAGTCCAGTTTTCTGATTTTAATGCATATTGGAAGTGTAAATTCTAGGTCATGATAGCAGGATTATTACAGGAATGCTTTCCAAATGATTTACCTCAATTCCCAGAGTTCATCCAGCAACCTTGCCTTTCACTGTATACCAAAAACACAATGGGGATTATATATAGTCAGTTGGACTGTTATTGCATTTTCCAGAGTGTTATGAAATCCAGAATCCCTGTGACTGTATCACTGTAGGTTACTAACTAGAAAATCACTGTTTCTCTGTTTGGAACAAACTGAATTCACGGCTGGGAAAAGCTCAATCATGAAAACAGGTTGTCAGTAACAACTTGCATTAGAGGAGAAACACATAATGGCATTTCCTAATCAAGTGTTGATTTAATAGGATTATAAATCAAGGAATGTGACAGAGGACGTGAAGAACATCATTCGGTTCGTCCGAGATCACTGTGGGCAGGTGGGACGGAACGGGATGAGGAGCCCAGGCTCGGGCAGGTACACCCTGAACATGATGGTGGATATTTTCAGAGGTGAGTCTGTTCTTCCAGAAACACCCGAGTAACCGGGTGCACAAATCCCTGACCAGGAATCAGGAGGGCTGTGCAATGCCAGCAGGGCTTTAAAAGAGCATGTGTTTTACAGAATTAAACCTTCCCAGGAATCTCTTGGTGGTAAATGATTCAAAATAAATGGAACGGAAGGTTTAATCCATTTCAGGTTGCTATAGTGATAACATTAGTTTTCTGATGCTTAAAGGCTTTTTAATGTGAATAGACTACGGAATTCCCTTGGGAATCTCCCACAGGTCTGTAAATGCACATCTACGTGGGCTTTCTGATCATGGGCTTATCCTGTGGTTTCTGTTGCACAGGTACAACGAGTGCCAAGATTCAGTCTGGAATATTTGGGAAGGGAGCTGCCTATTCCAGGCATAATGCTGAAAGGCTGTTTAGAAAACTGGTCCTGGACAAAATCCTGGATGAGGATTTGTACATCACAGCCAATGACCAAGCAGTGGCATATGTCATTCTGGGAGAGAAAGCTCAGGCTGTGCTGGATGGGTCACTGCAGGTGTGTAACTGTTTATTTAGTGTCTTGAGGGTATTGTTTTAAGGAATGTGCTGCAGTTTTCCTCTGGCATATCCCCCTGGGTAGCTAAAACAACAGTTTGCCTCCAGCTGAAGGGCAGGAACAAAATCCAACATGTGTGATTCCTAGTCCAGTATTCCAATAACAATGTTGTGGGGCAAAAGGTGAGTTTGAGAGGCTTGGAGAGGTTCAAATCTTTCTCTTCTCCCCTATCCATCTGATTCCAGCTGGACAATGAAGGAAAGTTCTGACCCCCACAAAAAGCTGGCTAAAAAGGAAAGAAGGACCAGCACTCCCTTCTTTCTCCTGGATTTTTCTGCTCTATTTTTCCCAGTCATTGGTGAGCTCTGATGGAAGATGCACTTCAAGAAGGCCATGGCACAGTCCCAGATTGCTTGAGGCAATGCTTCTTCATTAGTGCTGTGTTTGGAGCAGAGCAGAGCCCTCAGCATTACCCCAGTAACCTCTGTTTGAAGCCAGCTGAGAACTGGGCTCTCAAGAGGTTTTCCCTCTGTATAAACTCTGCCAGTTCTTTGTAGGAGAAAGTTGGGGGTGAATGAGTAGCCTGTAAAAAATCACTTTAAAAGCATATACTGGATAAATAGCTTTTTTGGTCCACTAAAGGATACTTTCTTTCCTTTGCTGTGTTCCTCTGTTATCAGTCAAGCTCTGCAGGAACTCCCTGACAGGTGTTATCGATGGCTCCTTTTAACAGGTGGAGTTCCACGAGACAGAGAATGCCAGTGCTATCAGAAGGCAAAGGGCTTCCATGGCAAAGATGTCCCAGCGGGAAGAGGTGGTTAAACAGTGCCTCAGTGAACTCACAGACACGTGCAAAATGCTGGGCAAAGTCTTTGATGTGCATTACTTCAATATTTTCAGTACCTCCACCCTAAAGAAAATAGCAGGTAAGGCTGGGTTACTAAGAAGTCCTTCAGGGCTTCTGCATAGGGGGGATATGGAAAGGAATTAATTTCCTCCAGCATTTCTTTATAAAGAGTTACTTGTTGGACATGCGTAAGGGGTCCTTTGTTCCGTTACAGAAACCTTGTCCTCAGACGTGGAGGTTTTGCTGCAGATCGATGGTGTCACAGAAGACAAACTGGAGAAATACGGTGCAGAAATAATCAAAGTGATGGAGAAGTACTCGGAATGCTCCATCCCAGGTGCAGTGTGCTTTGGACCTCAGCGTGTGCTCTCCTGTGCAGTGCCCTTCTCTCCTCCTCTGGCAGATGCTTGATTCAAAAGTTACCTTGTTTTAATCACAAATAACTAATTCTTCCAGGCTAATAATTACAGAAGGGAGCAATCCCACACTTTTAGAACATACCAAGGTCTTTGCTACCTTCCTGCTAAATTCGGTGTATCTCTGAAAGACTCGGGATGAGGGCAGTGCAGAGGAGGTGTGGAACAGCCAGGGCAGGTGTTTTGATACCATCAGTGTGTTCTGGGGACAGTCTGACTGGCCCAGGTGATACCTCGGTTGAGTCAGTTTTTCCTCTCTCTCTGTCTGTAGAAGATGCTGCTGGCTCAGGTGCCAACACAGCCACAGGGAGCACCAGCACTGCTGGGAGCGATGGAGAAGGAGAAGATGCAGGTACAACCTCCAGCTATTTTGGCAATAACACAAACCAGAGGAGGAAAAGGAAACGGCCGGCAAACTCCAGAGACTCCAAGAGGAAAAAGACGAGTGCTGCTGGCAGCCAGCAGTTTCAGCCCAGAGGGTACGTGTCTGTGGTCTCTTGTCACTTCTCTTTGCCCAGATCAGCATGATGATGATCCCAGAACTGCAGTTATCCCACTGCAGTTACTTAAGTATGGACTTAAGCGATGGTGTTAAAATTATCCAGGTGCCTGGTAACAGCTGCTCCACTTGCTCTTCTGCATTTTGGCTTAAAAAGCTGGTGAGGAAGGATATTTAACAGTTATCCTCACACTTGAGTGCCACAAGCTAAGCAGAGACACCAAATTTTAATGTGCTTGCCATAACCAGCATTAGTAGGCTGACTGGATTTCTTCCTTGGAATCATAAAGAGGTCTTCAAACTTTGAAGATTTGATGGAATATTTGAATTAATTCAAATTCTCGCTCTGATTGTGCCAAACAAGGCAATACCTGCATCTGGTGTTCCTTGGTCTTAAACTTCTAGGGCAGATCCACCACTTCCAAGGATTTCCCTTTCCCTGCCCTGTTTTCCCTCATTCTGCCTCTTGTTTATGATAGCAGATGGCCACTCCCAGCTCAGCAGGTCTTGCTCTACCCTTGGCTCCTTCCCTTCTACTGAAATATTTGTCATTAACTGCTGCTGACCCCAAAGTGTCACTGGCTGTTGATGCTCTAGTTGGGTTAATTGGAGTCGTGTTGGGCACGTCCCAGAGCAACAGCTGCACTCAGTTTCCATTTCAGAGGTAGTTCTGCAGCCATGTGTGTTAAAAATAAATATTATAAAATGATCACATAGTCTTCTGGAAAATGGTGGTGCCCATGTGGGTGCAGCCTGGTGCAGGGGACGGGGCAGGTGATGCACTGTGTCACACACACCTTCTCTCTGATTTTGCAGTGGCTACAGCAGGTACAGAAGGACCAAGAAGCCACAGAGCTCGAAGGCTCCGGCTTCCTCCAGCCCCAGCTTCACATCCCGCAGTGTTGGTGCCACGCAGGGAGCTGCTGGGAGGCTGGGCATGATGGCACTGCCCAAGCCCAAATCCAGGAACTTCCTCCAGCCTTCGTATTCCATATTGTAACTGGATGAAAGCAAGTCCCCAGGATGGAATCACTGTTTATTAAATTTTTGTTTCTTTTGCTGCTGAACCTTGCACGGACCTGTGTATTTGTCGGGTACAAAAGCTCACGTTAAATAAATATTTTTTAACTGATAAGTTTATTTGGGCCTTTCTTTCCACAATAAAAGAGTTCTGGCTGGTTCTAGAAACCCTCATCTTTTGGTGACACTGTGATCCTGTTTTACAGCCACTTCAGGGACGTGCTCGGGGCCACAAATCCCTGGAGCTGTGAGTCCCTGAGCTGTGGCTGTCTCTGCCCTTCTCCCTTGCTCCTGCCTCAGTGCTCCAGAGCTGGAGAGCTGGGCTATTCCTCTGGAAACAGCAGGTTGGGAAAGAAAAGGTAATGAATGTTTTTAAGTTTCCTGTTTGATTCCCCAAATCCTGGAGCTAGGAGAGTCCAGCCCTGCTATACTTTGTTTAATTATTATTTAAAAAGAACCCAACCTGTGATCTTGTCACCGTCGGGGCCAGGGGCACTGGAGCTGCCCTCGGCTCCTGCCTGGCACAGGACACCCGGGTGCGTCAGGCCAGGGATGTTGGAGGCAGCTGTTTGTGTGTTCCCTGAGCACCCGGCAGGGCTGGGCTGGGCTGCGCCATTCCCTTGCTTGGCTGGAGCTGAGGATTTCATCCGCTCTTTCTGAGCAACGAGTCAGAACGGTTTTGCTCTTAGAAGCACAGAAGCCCAGACTGATTTGTGTTGCGGGACCTTAGAGCCCATCCGGTCCCACCCCTGCCATGGGCAGGGACACCTCCCACCAGCCCAGGTTGCTCCAAGCCCCGTCCAACCTGGCCTTGGACACCTCCAGGGATCCAGGGGCAGCCACAGCTTCTCTGGGCAACCTGTGCCAGGGCCTGCCCACCCTCCCAGGGAGGAATTCCTCCCCAGTCCCCCCCCAGCCGTGCCCGGGCCTGCCCCTGCCCCGGGCGGTGCCGCGGGCGGGAGGCGCTGAGGGCGGGACCCGCCCGGGCCGCCCTTGTGCGGGCGGGAAGCGGCCGCTCCGCCCCGTGCCCGCCATGGCGCTGCCCCAGCCCGCGCCGCGGGAGCCCGAGGAGCGGGCACCGGACACCCGCCAGCGCCTGCAGGTCCGGGCGGCGGGGGCTGCGAGGGGAGAGCCCGGCGGTGTGAGGAGAGGGGCCGGGAGCCACCGGGGCTGCGAGGGAAAGGGACCCGAGGGGACCGGGAACCGCAGGAGGGGCCGGGGTGTGAGAACCGAGGAGCCGGGAGCCACCGCGGTTGTGAGGGGAGGTGACCCGGCGGGACCGGGGTGGGGACGGGGAGCGTGAGGAGAGGGGACCGGGGGCCACCCGGGTCTGGCAGGAGAGGGGAGCCGGGGGGACTCGGGCTGTCAGGAGAGGGCCCGGGGCGGTCCGGGCTCAGTGCCCGGCCGTGCCGCGGGTCCCCGCCCAGCCCCGTTCCCTCCCGCCCTCTCAGGAGTCCCCCCCGGCGGGCCCGGCCGAGCCCCCGCCGAGCGCGGCCCCGGTGCTGCAGCTGCGGGTGCTGCTGACGCCGCTGCCCCCCGCGTGTCTGCCGAGCGCCCCGGCCGCCAAGAGGCTGCGCCTGGAGCCCGCGGGACCCCCGGCCCCGCCCGGGGCCCCGCCCGGGCCCAGCCCGGCGGCCCGCGGCCACGACGGGCTGTGGGATGCGGACAGCGACGGCAGCGACGGCGGAGACGCGGCCCCGGTGAGTGCCCCGCCCCCGGTTCTTATCTTTATAGAAGTAAAATTTGTATTTTTCTCTGTACGTAATTTTTCCCCCGTTTTTAGCCTCTGGCTGGCAGTGTACCCGTTCATTTTACCCTTTCACAGTGTCTGAGGGACGCACAAAATGCTCAGAGTGTATAGTTTTGGGCACCGCTATGTAAAAAAGACATTAAGCTTACTATTTCAACTTGTTGAGTCCACCTTCCCTATGAGAGACAAAAATGATCTAAGACTGAATTCCATTTACTCTCAGTGTTTGCTGTAAGACTGAAGTTTTAAGTTCTTTGTTGAGTCTCTTCATTATTGTTTTCATTCTAGCAAAATTTTGATGAACTGTTCTTTTCACAGAATTAATGCCAGAATAAGTCTTGTAAAGCAAGCTGTACCTGTGTGGACAGGTTTTGGTGTCGATACGCGATCACCTCAGTTTGTATGGTTTTATATTTGTTACAAATATATCAAACTACTTTAATTATCAGTTCAGAGACTCAGAGCCTAGGACCTCTCTTGCAGCCACATAACTGTACAACGGAGGGTAACTGGCTTTTCTTTCTGTAGGATGGACACTCTCACCTATCAGCTTATGAAAGGAAAAGACTAAAGAACATTACAGAAAATGCTAAATTCTTTGCTGCTCTAAAGCTGCACGAGGTTCGTATAGAGTCTAAATAGCACCAAAATGCACTTTCTAAATGTTCATAATTACACTGTCATCCCTCCTGGTGTGAAACCCTTCCCTCACTGGGGTAGGTGTGTGAGCAAACCCATGAAAATCACAGAATCCTGGAATGGTTTGGTTGGAAGGGACCTGAAAGCTCATCCCATTCCACCCCCTGCCATGGGCAGGGACACCTCCCACTAGCCCAGGTTGCTCCAAGCCCCGTCCAGCCTGGCCTTGGACACTTCCAGGAATGGGACAGCCACAGTTTCTCTCTTTCTTCTTATTATAAATAATTGCAATAGGGTTCATTGCAGCCTTGAAATAATTCTATTTTATGCAGGTTAATCCTTTATGCTTGTTATATATATATATATATTAATCTTTTTTTTTCTCTTTAAGTCAGCTGCAAGACTTAACCAAATTGCAACCAAAAGACAACCACATGGCACCAAAAGGTAAAATAATAGTAGATGAAATTTATATCCCTGATCCCTTTTTGTGGGATGAAAACCAGTGCTGGAAAAAGGTGTGGGGGAAAAAAAAGAGAGGGGAAGAACAAGGTATAAGGGAGAGGGTAACCAGTTAGTGCAGAAGAAAAGACATTTGGCAGTGCCAAACCAATGCCAGGCCAAGCAGAAAATGAGCTGAAGCCCAAATAAAGAATCATCTGTACGATGGGAGAAGGTGGGAAAGGATGGCTCAGTGGGTGGGTGACAGGATGGATAATAAATGAGGAGGGCTGGAAGGGAAGTGACAGTGGGGGGATGTGTTAGAAAATAAAGGGATGTGTAGGAAAATAGAGGTGCAGGACGTGTGTGCATTGCAAGGTGCTTGTGGTGGTGTTCCTCGCTGCCACTGAGGGGAAAAGGAACCACATCCCTCCTGCAGGGGCTGGGTGTCAGTCTGTGTCCCAGCTGTACCCTTGAGCCTGTCCCTAAATGCAGGGACTCATGTTCTGGATCTGAGTGTTTTCATTGTTCCAGACCCAAGCCTAAAAAGGTGGAGGATGACACAGCCCGGCGACGGTCCATGCGCCTGCTGAGGGTGGAGCCGTCGGCAGTTCCTGCATCAGAGACACCTGCCCAGCCAGGAGCAGAGGAATATGTGAGATGGGAAGGGCTGGAGGATGTGTGTGTGTGCACAGCAGCTCTATGAAACCAGTGCTGCTGACGCTGACTGGTGGCACTGGGCTTTGCTGGGCTTGTAAGCCCTGAGGCGTCTGGGAGGTGTGACACGGGGACAGCAGTGGAGGGTCAGTTCTGTCACACTCCAGGGCCTCTCCACAATTGCCACAAGCCAGGCAATGCCCTGGGCCTCAGGCAGGTGACACAGTGCAGTTTGGGATGCACAGAAGGGTCCTGAGGTAAAACATTCCACATCGACAGCCCATGGAGTTGAACAGCCTTAAACTCTTAAGGTTTATTACTCTGGTTTTTATTTCGTTGTAGATTTTGATCTGGTTTATTTTCCTTTGAAATGTTTACACCTTTTGAAGCAGTGACAGAGCAACAAGTAACATTTATGTTGCTCTGAGAGATGGGAATTTAAGTCTTCCACGGAGCTGTAGAATAGAGTTGAATCTGTAATACAGATCTTGTTGGAGTACCAGGAAAGCAAAAAACCCAGGGAGGCAGTTTTTCTGTGCTCAGTGACATTCTCTTTATATTTTTAATAAGGTTTTTCTTTTTACTGTTTATTTCCTGTTTGGTTTTTTTTAGATATGTTCTTAGAATGTCTGGTGGGGGGAAAGTACCTATTCATCCTGTTTGTGGTTTTAGTTTGCTTGAGTTACAAAAATTGCCAATGTCATCCCAGCCTCAGGTTCCAGAGGGACCTGTGCCCATGATTCCAGAGGAGCAGGCAGAGGACAGTAAACGGACAGAGGCTTTACTGAACACATGGCTGAGGATAAGTGAGGTATTATTAGTTATAATGAGTTACTTTTGGATAAAGCCATTTAGCTTGGGCTCTGATTCTGATCGGTATCTCCTTTGTGTCTGTAGCTGAAAGCGGGTGATGCCGACAGACGCACACCTGACATAGAGAGGTAACGTGGGAGCAGCAGCTAAAACCTGGCCTTGTCCACTTCCCCTTCCTTCTCTAATTAGCATTTTGGTGATCTTTGGTGACTGTGGTGTTCCAGGTACCAGGAGAGCCTGAGCAGCATGGTGCTGAGCGAGGAGAACGTCAAGAAGGTGGTGAAATCCCGAGTGTGTTCCATGGCCATCCACCCTTCCGAAAGCACCATCCTCGTGGCAGCTGGAGACAAGTGGGGGCACCTTGGCCTCTGGAATGTGGTGAGTGGTTGGTGTGCTCCTCACCTGCACAGGTGTGTGGTACAGGTTGGGTGCAGGTGGGGCACAGCCTGGTGTGGCACATCCAGCACCCTCTGCCTCCTCCCCAAAACATCCAAAAACCAGAGACTTTACTTTCAAAGCTCAGTAACTAATAGAAATAACGACTCCCAGTTCTGTGGAATGTCCGTTGTTTTGCAGAGCTGCGGGTCTGAGGAAGGAGCCCACATCTTCACCCCCCACAATCTCCAGATCAGCTGCATGCACTTCTCTCCCTGCAACCCTGCTCACTTGCTGTCCCTCAGCACCGACAGTCTGCGCTGTGGCGATGTCACCAGGGCTGTCTTTGACGAGGTGAGTGAGTGCTGCCTCCTCGGAGATCTCTCCAGGGCACTGCTGTGAAGGTTTAGTCTGCTTGTAACAAGTTATTTGGTCGTTTTATTAGCAAGAAAGCTCAAAGTTCTGTTTCCACAAGGACACGTGAATTAACCTTTAATTAACATCACAAAAATAGGGAGATGTTTCCTACTCACCAAAACCCAGTTAACAGCCCAGGTTCTCCCAACTTCCTTCCTGCAGAGGGCTGCAATTATTGAGTTTAATTTCCTCTTTCCATACTTAGCAATGTATGTCTCAAGGCATTGCCTTTAAACAGTGACAGAGTGATTGGGAGAACTGAGTCCTACAAACAAACGACCCAAAAGAGCTTTGTAAAACAACATAAACCACGAGCTGCCTTTGCTTTTCTCAGCCTTCAGGAGACAGAATGCTGTGTCTGTCTCCACAGCTTCCCTGGAGCAGAGTGTGCTGGGTTCTGACAGGCACAGCTGCATTGATCAGCTCCAGTGCTGGGAAGGGAACAACCTACTACAGCTTAAAGCTTTTTTTTGCCCCAGCCCTTCCAGGCACCGTGATTTCAGCAGGGCTGCAGGCAGGCAGGTGCTTGGGCAGGAAGGTCCAGGGGGTCGTTATTTGAGGGAAATGCTTGCAAGATGATATCTTGAGAGGTCGGGGAAGAAAAACCTGCTCAGTTTACCTTATGCCAGGTTACCTGGCCTTGTGATACCTGTAGGAGCATCAGTGCTGGTGGAACGAGCACAGCTGCACACCCAGAGAGCTGAGCCACGGGGTGTTCCTGCAGCACCATTGTGCTTGTTCTGATTGCTGCTGTGAGAGCAGGGGGATATCCCCAGGGGATAGCATGGGGTGACATCCTGATGCTGATTTCCCTAATTATAGGGAGCCAAGTTCACATTTCTGCACCTGATTAAAGCTTTCTGCAGCACTGGAGAAGGGAAAAGTATCCTTAATCCTCGCTCAGTGTGTGCTCAAAGCCAACAGCCATTTGTTTGCTGGAACACAGAGGTGACAGTGCCTTGTAGGAGCTCTAACAGCAAATTTGGAGTGTGCTGTTGCCAGCCTGCTTTGCATGGTTAATTAGCTCCTAATTATTTCCCCTTGGAACGCATACCTGTTTCATGGAAGGGTTACCTGCGTGGCTGGGTGAGGCTGGAGCTGTCACATTACACAGGCTTCAGTAGCATTTTTAGTGAATGTAAGAGGGCAAGGATGAAACCCAAAGCCCAGGGAGAGTTTGGGTGTTAGGGACAACTCAGTGTGTTTTGTTGTACAGTTCTGGTACCATTTGACCTTCCCTGTGCTCAGATCTGCAGGAGTGAGGAAAAATTCTCTTCCTTCGACTTCCTGGAAGACAGTGCCTCCACTGCCATAGTGGGACACTGGGATGGGGCCGTGGCCGTGGTGGACAGACGGACTCCGGGGACGTCGGCGGAGCTCTCTGCAGACATTGGCTTCAAGAAGACACGGACAGTCCACGTGCACCCCGTGAACAAACAGTATTTCCTGGCTGCTGGCTTAGTGTACGTAGCTCAAGTTGATACTGTTTCCAGTGGTCTGTCTGCCTGGGCTCCGGGGTGGGCTCTGGAGGGTGCAGGAGGGCAGGAGAGCTGGGGATGAGCAGTTTGTCAGACTCAGTGTATCCTCAAAGCTGTCTCGATCTTTTTAGAAAACAAGTTTTCAGTCCTTAGCAGGATTTAAAATGGGATTTGCTTTGACTTCCCTTCACCTTTTGGAAATGGGGACAGATGGGCCTTGGTGGGCTTTGGCAGACAGAGGGACTTTAATGAGGGGCTGGTTGGGCTGGTTTTGGTGCTCCCCAAATCCCTTGGAGCCACTGTGAGTGAATATGGAAACTCTGAACCAGCTCCTACCCAGCCTGCTGTGGCTCTGGAGCTGTTTTGGTGGGTGGAGGCTGTGAAGTGTTCCCTTGTGTGGCACCTGTTGCAGGGACGTCTGTGTTTTCGACGTGCGGTACCTGAAGCCCAAGGGGAACCAGCCCGTGAGCTCCCTCACAGGGCACACCAAAAGTGTGGCCTCGGCCTATTTCTCACCTGTCACTGGGAGCAGGGTGGTGACGGTGTGTGCTGATGACAAGCTGAGGTAAGGCTCTGCAGGGAAGAATCTTCACGGAAAATACCAACTTCATCACCATTATTATTATTACCTCTCTGCGTTACCTGTCACTGAGAACTTCCTGTCAGAGGTTTATTTGCATTAACATTTTTAATGTAGTCGTTAATTATTTTTTTTGTTCGGTTGGGTTTTTTCCCTAATTCTCATTTTTCTGAAGGATGTTTAACAGGGAGCAGTGAAATACACAGGTACTGTTAATCTTTAAAAAATAACCAGAAAAACCCCAAACCAAAACCATGAGACCAACCAAGCAAAAGCCAGCCAAAACTTGCCTTACGAACAGGAACACAAACTGCTCAGAAGTTTATTTTTAGCTGCTGGCACTTGAAATGATGATAATATCAGCTCTTTTGTAAGTAGCCTACCGTTTAATAATTTAAGCTGCTGTGAGTTGCTTGTATTGGAGTTTTTTGTTTCTCATCTGTGGTTTTGTGGCCATAATTTAGATAACTGCCTGATTTGGTTTGACCTCGGCAGCGTTTTTGCCCTGGGGGGTGGGATCCCAAGTTCATGGAGGTGAAGGAGCGGGTGGGATGCTGGGTTTGGCCTATCCAGCCTCTCCTCCAGCAGCTCTCAGAAAGGGTAGGGCCGCAGTTCCAGCTGAAAGCAAATCCAATTCACAAAGCACATCCAGTAATTCCAGTTGGGATGTTGGTGCCCGTGTCCCAGCTGGGTGTCTGCGCTGCTCCCGGGTGGTCTGGCTGGAGCTGATCCTGTCTTTTTGGCACAAGTACATTGTATTAAGTGCTGTTGTGTTCCAGGGTCTATGACACCACGTCCTTGTCATCGACCATCACAGCCCTGAGCTCCATCAGGTGAGCAGAGCACACCTGGGCCCAGGTGTGGCCACTCCCTGCGGGCCTGGAGGGACAGGACACAGGGAATGGCTTCCCACTGCCAGAGGGCAGGGTTAGGTGGGATATTGGGAAGGAATCCTTCCCTGGGAGGGTGGGGAGGCCCTGGCACAGGTTGCCCAGAGAAGCTGTGGCTGCCCCTGGATCCCTGGAAGTGTCCAAGGGCAGGTTAGACGGGGCTTGGAGCCACCTGGGCTGGTGGGAGGTGTCCCTGCCCATGGCAGGGGGTGAAGTGAGATGAACTTCATGGTCACTTCCAACCCAGCCCTTCCTGGGATTCTTGTCCCATCCTGCCCATCCCAGGACAGGGATCCACTGCAGGGATCTGAGCAGGATGATCCGTCCAGTGCGAGTGCTGAGGGTTTAGAAGATGCAGGAGCAGATAGGACATAAAGGACGATTCAGAATCGTGGGTTCACTGGGAGGAACGTTTCTCTCTCTTTTCCTTCCCCTGCAGACACAACTGTAACACGGGGCGCTGGCTGACCCGCTTCAGGGCCATCTGGGACCCCAAGCAGGAGCACTGCTTCCTGGTGGGCACCATGGCACAGCCCAGGCGGATCAGTGTCTTCCAGGACACCGGGAAGTTGCTGCACTCCTTCTGCAACACAGACTGGCTCACCTCCGTGTGCTCCATCAACGTCGTGCACCCCAGTCAGAACGTCCTGGTGGGGGGGAACTCCAGCGGCCGCCTCCACGTATTCAAAGAATAGAAGTGGTGCCTCAGACGCACAGTTTTTCCCTTTTTGCATAAACTTGGTCTATTCAAGCAGTTCCAAAGCTGACTGTTATTTCTCAGGACAGAATTGTGTTTTAAAAGCCTTAAATAAATAAATAAATAAATCCTTTAAACTACCTTTGGGCATTCGTGTCTTCAGTGGAAATAAATCCTGCTGGGACATTTGTACCAAAACCGATCTTTTTCCCCAGTGACAAAGTAATTTAAAAAGAAAAAAAGAAAAAGCATGGGATCAGCACTTGCAGCATGAGTGAGAAACTTCTTAATGATTTCCATGAGGGAAGCTGGAGCACTGGTGTGCTCTGTCCATCAGCTCTGAAGGGTTCAGTGTCCACGTGTGTTCAGCAGCATTGGTGCCTTGAGCTGTCTAGGGTATAATTAAATCCTCGCTGGGGCTGGAGGGAGCTCGCAGTGTGAGCTGCTGCCACAGGGCACTGGAGCCAGGGCAGCTCTGTGGGATGGAGCCTCTGCACCCACGGGCCCCTTACAGGCTGTGCTGTATCCAACCAAAACAGCTCTGGCATCATCCAATGAGTCCCCCAGCACTGCCAAGGCCACACTAACCCACGTCCCCAAGTGCTACATCCATGTGTCTGTTAAATCCAGCCAGGGATGGGGATTCCACCACTGCCCTGGGCAGCTGTGCCAGGGCTGCACAACCCTTTCCAGGAAGGAATTTTCCCAGTACCAAACCTAAAGCTTCCTGGCACAGCTGGAGGCCGTTCCCTCTCCTCCTGTCCCTTGTTCCCTGGGAGCAGAGCCCGACCCCCCCCCCGGCTCCCCCCTCCTGTCAGGGGGTTGCAGAGCCAGAAGGTCCCCCCTGAGCCTCCTTTTCTCCAGGCTGAGCCCCCCCAGCTCCCTCCTGCTGCTCCAACCCCTTCCCCAGCTCTGTTTCCTTCTCAGGGCATGTTCCATGTCTTTCTTGTCATGAGGGGCCCAAAATTCCAGGTGCATTTGTAAAAATTGTGTCCAAACAGTGCAGGGATGTGTGAGGGACTCACCTGCAGCAACACTTGCTCCCCGTGGCCTGAGCCTGCTCCTCACTGCTAAAAGACCAAATTCATCACAGTTTGAGCTGAGTTTTCACTCAAAGAAAAAAATCAGTACCAGCACCAGAAATACTGAACAAAGCTCACCCCGACTCTACTTTTCATGATATTTAAATATTTATTTAAATTTAAAAATACTTTTCATGGCACCAATGATTTTATGCTAACTAAGGTATTGGATATGTAGAAAAAGGTACATTTCAAAGGAAAAAAGGATGTAACTTACAGTATTTGGCACATGAAAGGTTAATCTCTAGATTTTCTTCTTTATGAAAACTAAGAAATTCACATTTTCAGGTATTTTACTGTCTACTGCTGAAAGATGCAGTATGCTAGGACGAGATTGACGGGTTTCTGATCTCAGAACCTACGGAAACAACATTTTGATAGAAAGACAGGTAAAACTAACAGGGCCTGAAACACGTGATGGAATCTGGGATGGACGGGAAAACGTACAACGGAAAATCACCAGTTCTCGTGGTTTTGAAGTAAAACGCTGGGTGACAACGGCAGAGGTGACCTGGGGCTGGGACGGAGCATTATCCGAGGAAAGCCAGGTGGAAGGTCCCAGGAGGGGACTCGGAGGATGTGTCCGAAGAGGATGGAGCATGGGATGGAGCTGTGCTGTCACACATCACACAGAACATCGCAGTGAGGAGGACGAGGAGAAGGAGGAGGAGGAGGAGGAGGAGGAGGAGGAGGAGGAGGAGGAGGAGGAGGAGGAGGAGGAAGGACGACACTGCAGCGCTAACCCGGGGTGAAAAATGTCAGCATCGGGAGGAGCACAACTGCATAGAAACACCAGCGCTATGGGCTGAGGTAGGAACACTACACTAAGAGTTAATTTTGCTATGTTGCATAAAACAGGAATATCATGTAAAAAAAATCACTCCTCCGCCTCCTGGAGCCTTCCTGGAGGGCTCCTGGAGCCTTCCCGGAGGGCTCCTGCCTGCTCCGGAGCCGGGGCTGGGCCCCAGGCCCTCCTCGGGTCTCGTGCTGTGAGCGGGCGGCCGTGGCCGTGGCCTGGGTGGGGTCTGTGCCCCCCGACAGACGTCGATAAACGGGACCTCTCCCCTTATTGCAGTGACAACGATCCCGGTCTGGCCCAACGCCACCGTCCCGCTCAGCGGTGGGTGGTGGATGCTCACAGACAACACGGACATCAGGCTTTGTAAAACTGCAGTTATGGCCCCAGCTTATGGAAAATCTCTCCCTGAGATGAAATTAAACTTGCTCAACTGTTTTCACCTTCTCTTTTTTTGCTAATATGTCCAGCTTCTCACCCAAACCTTACCAGAACTGGCTGTTATTGCTCCCTATGGATGGGCTGCTGCTCCCGGTGATCACTGGTCCTGGGGGTTGTCACCAGCGCGATGAGTCGGGTTTATTGACTTTTGCTTAAGAACAGTTGGGGCTAATGGTGTCCGTTGGCTTCTTCAGTGTCACCTGCGTGCCTGAACTTCTGTCCTCTTCAGGAGAGTCCAAAACCCAGAGCTCCTTCTCTGTCCCAAACCCAGCAGGGCTCGGCTGGCATTGGGCTCCTGTCCTGTGGAAGCGTTTGCTCCTCAACCATTTGCTCACTGGGAACAACTCCGTACCGGCACCCACGGTCACCCCATCCATAAAGTAAAAAAAGACTGGATTAGATTCCATAACAAAATAGCATTTCCTTGTTAAAATAGACCTTGAAACGTCTCTTTTTCTTTTTTTTTTGTTCTTTTTTCTTGGTTTTTTTACAAAACAGGTACAACTGGCGGAGGGTAAAGGTCTTCCCAATAAATCTGACAGTCACTACAGCTCCATGCCAGGCTTGGCTGCGCGTGCCCGGCGTTCCCTGGCTGCCTGTGCTCCCCTGCCCTCGGGAGCACCGACGCTTCAAGGCTTAAAAAAGTGGCAAAGGGCCGAGTCCGCAGCAGGGCGAGGGCTCCGATCGCTGCGCCGTGGGGAGAGGGGGAACCGGGGCGTCCCCGAGAGCATCGCGGCGTGTGTCACCTCGGAGGAGGCTCCGGCGAGCAGGGAGGGCTCTGCCAAGCGGTTCGTGGAGGGCGGTGGCGGTGGGCACAGTGCGGATCGAATACCGTGACAGTACACGAGTGTTAAATTAAACCTCAGTAGCACCATTGCTAAAGCTCCTGCGGAACGGCACCGCCAGCCCCGGCTCTGCGGGGGGGTGGCAGAGCAATGAATTCCTCTCTGCTCGGTGCTTCCCAAGTCATGCGCGTGAGATCGGGACGGGAAGTGTTGTGCGGGCTCCGGGGGTGGGAGCGGGCGGCTGGACATGGGGAGGAGGAGGCTCCGGGGGCTGCGCCCACCCTCATCTTCCTCCCGGAAAGCCGCCTCCCGGGCCGCGCCGGGCTCTGGGTCGGGAAGGGAGGGTTAGTGTGTGCCCGGCGGGTCCCGCGCGGGGACGGCGGCAGGTCTCTCCCCAGGCCCCCGTGGTGCCTCCTGCCTTCAGGTGTCAATGAGCAGGCTTACCACGGCGCGGAGCTTGCAGGCAAACCATCGCCTGAGGGGACAAAAGTATTGGTAATGGAACTGCTCGAACTCGGGGGTCTGGCGGATATCACGGAAAAAGGCAGTGTCAAGGTCGGACTCAGTAAGGACGATCAGGAGGAGGAGCAAAACAAAGAGGAGTCCAACTGTCACAAGGAGCAAACGGAGGACACTTAAAACAAACTTATTCACCTGTTGGGCCTGTGCCGGCCCCAGGCCGCCGGCGCCCGGGCACAGCGCCCGCAGCTCGCCCACCTCCGCCTCCGCCGCCGGCGTGCCCGCCTCCGACTCCTTCTCCTCCTCGATGCTGCACGGGGCCCCGTTGGCC
This sequence comes from Pipra filicauda, assembly GCF_003945595.2. Lineage (NCBI taxonomy): Eukaryota > Metazoa > Chordata > Aves > Passeriformes > Pipridae > Pipra > Pipra filicauda. Next base: position 1,463,843 of record NW_024104206.1, on the reverse strand, counting down.
TGGCGCGAGAGCAGCATCAGCTCCAGGCTGTGCTCGGCCACGGGCGTGGGCAGCACGCTGTCGGCCGGGCTGTAGCTCTCGTCGGCGATCACGGCCACCCGCTCGCTGCTCTCGGCGCGGCCCCGCCCGGGGCCCGCGAAGGCGTCGCCGTGGGAGGCCGAGCGCACCGGGGTCGAGTGGGCGCTGTCACGCAGGGACTCCAGGCCTGGGGGGACAGGGGAGGGGGAAGAGGGGGGTGCTCAGTGGGTTGGAGGGGGGGCCCTCCCCGCTGCCGGGAGCCCCCCACACCGCCCCCGGCCCGCTGTCCCCGGGATGCTGGTGGTGCTGGTTGTGTCTGTCGGTCCCTCGGGACCCGCAGCCCCTTGGCCACAGCTCGTGACCGCGGTGCTGACGCTCTGACACCCACGTGGCTCGTCACCGTCACCGCTGGCCCTGAGCCTGGACCGCAGGCAGGGCCCTGCCTTGTCGGCAGCTCATCACAAACCACCCGCGGGCTGGAGCTGCCCCGAGGTGACGGTGACAGCCCCCCTGGCAGCTGCTGCAGCACCTTTGGGGCCCCTCTGCCACTGGCACCGCCAGTCCCTGGCACCATGGGCACCGTGGGCAGCTGCTGACAGTACCCAGACATGGGCGGGGATGAGCTGGGGGAGCATGGTCAGCACAGCAGGGGCTGCAGGGAGGGGTGGGGGGCACAAACACAGCCCGGGGGCCACGCTGGGGCAGCTGGTGGGTCCCTGCCAGCCCTGAGCTGGGCTGGGCTCTCCCTGAGGCATCGCTGTACACAGCCAAGCCTGCTGCAGCCCATGGGGCCAAACTTGGGGATTTATCCTTACGGACTTATCCTTACAGATCTACCCCCTGGCTGGCACGGCCCTCCCCCACCAAACCCCTGCACCTCAGAGAGGCACAGAGGGGTCACACTGAGCCAGAGTCGCCGTGGGCAGCAGAGTTGAGCAGTTGTGGGAGCCCTGGAACAGACCCTGCCCCCCTCAGAGCAGAAACTGGGAGACCCCAGTGTGGGAGGTGTGTAAAGAGAGAGCTGTGCTGGTCTGGCACAGGGGGATGCCCCCCATCACGTGCAGGAGCCCCCCACAGCACAGGCTGTTCTGAGTTCTAATGATGCACCACAAACCAAATGTTTTACATCCACACACAGGAGCAGGAGCCATGGGAAGAACTGCGTGCCAGCCCCTTGTGCCAGCCCTGAGCCCTGTACTGGGCTGAGTTACAGCCCTTTGTGCCGAGGAACTCCCGCCCCCACAAATTCCAAGTCCTCTCCAAATTCCAAGAATCCCCACAAATGTGGGACTTGTTTCTGGCAGTTCTGGCAGGCAGGGTAGGAGCTCTGCCATCACAGCATCCCCAGCACCAGGGAAGGTTTCTGAAGATCGTGGTGGGGACCAGTGGGTCCCCAGGGCCGCCCTGCTGGCAGCTGGAGAGGGACGGGGCTGGACCTGTCCCCACGGGGAGGACACAGTGCACCAAAGCACCCTGGAGTGTTGTCACCCTTATGTCCTGGCCCTGCAGAGGGTGAAGCACCCGGAGCCACCCGGCCACATTCCCGGGGCTTTGCAGCCTCTCCTTTGTAAACACTGCCCGGCTGCCCCGGCTCAGCCTGGCTTAGCACCACTGCCACCCAGGCACGGGGGCAGCCCGGGCGGTGAGGAGCAAACACGTTCTCACCCCGACAGTTATGTGCTCTCCCGTCTCATGTGAACATCCCCCATGGCACCTGCTGCGTCCCTGGCAAGGGGGACACCCACCGAGAGGGTTCCCTGGCAAGGGGGACACCCACTGAGGGGGTTCCCTGCTCGTCACTGCAACGAGAGCAGTGCTGACCCCCCAGACACAAACCCTCCTGCCGTCTGCTTCCATGGCCCTGACAGCAGAATCCCGGGAAATGCGGGTCCAGCCCCACCCCCAGAGCTGCTTTGCGGTAATAACAACCCAGGGTCCATCCAGCACCAGAGACCCCAGCCCACTTCCCCGCAAACATATCCCACATCCCACATTCCTGCATCCCACCTGCCCCTGGGGCTGTGGTCACCGGGAGACCACGGGGACCACAGCCCTGGAGACACTCCAGAAGAGCCCAGCCCTGGCAGCGCAGCATTACCTGGCACAGGGGCGTCCCCGGGGCCGTTTGGAGCATCGGGGCCGAGGCTGGGCACAGCGGGCAGCAGCGGCAGGATCCCCAGGGCCCGGGACAGCAGGCGCGGCCCCAGGGCCAGCACCCGCACCCGCACCCCCCGGCAGCAGTGGTTGATGAGCCACAGGTGGACGCTGACCCTGGTTTTAATCTTTACCAGGCACTTCACCATGGTGGCACAGGGACAGGAGGAGCGCAGGGACGGCCGCTCGCCCTCCAGCACGGCTGCTACGAGTGGCACTGGCGCTGCTGGCCCGGGGGGCAGGGCTATTTTGGGCACCGAGCAGAAGTGAGAGCGAGGAAAAGCAAAGGGGTGGTACCAGCTCAGGGTGATTTATGGTGGGAGATGATTTCATGCTCTGGCTGCTTCGCAACTGCACGTCGGGAAGGGTGTCACATGTAACTGGGTGGCAGAGGTGACCCTGCCTGCTTCCACCCCCAAAACCGGTACAGACGCCAGCCCTGGGATTCCTCAGTGGAATTAAATCCTGTCCCTTGGGACAGGCAGTCCCTGTCCCTGTGCACAGCCCAGGATTGGTGTGGCTGTGCCAGGACAGGGCTGGCTCCACAGCCCATCCAGGCGCAGGGCACCCCTCCCTTCCCCCCTGCTCCTGGGCCATCCCAGGTCCCTCATCAGCATCTCTGTTTTCCAAATCTCTTTGCATCTTCACGAACTTCTGTGCACCTTCCCTCAGCCATGACACACCCCCCAACACCCACCCCACACTGTGTCACCCCAGTGTCACCAGGAGCCAGACACTGCTGTCACCAGTGGCACTGCCACAGCCCCCAGAGATGCTCCCAGCCTTGTGGGGCAGCTCCAGGGCTGCTCCCAGTGTTTTGCCCTCTGCCAGCCCTTCTTCCAGTGCATCCCACCCCGATTCAGTCCCAGGATGGGGAGAAGACTCCCTGCCCCAGCCTGGTGACACACCAGCCTTTCTGAGGACAAGGCACTGGGGCTGCAGACCCAGCTGGACATGTGTGTGCACGCGTGTATGTGTGTGCACGTGTGAGGGGGGGTGTGTGCACAGGTCTGTGTGCCCCCGCTCCCAAGCCCCGGTGGTGGCCAGGCCCCCCTCGTGCCCTACCTTCCATGATGGAGATGTGGACGGCTCTCCGCCGGGTGCGGGGCACGCTGCTCAGCCGGGGGCCGTGCGTGATGGACGGGCAGCTCCGGCTCGGCACCAGCCCGGCCCTGGGGACGACAGCGGGGTCGGGGTCAGAGCCGGGACGGTGCCAGCACCCCGGGCACGTGGCAGTGCTCCTGCTGGGATCCCACCCTGGGTACCGACCCCTGGGAGCTGCTGCCGGGCTCTTACCGGTGAATCTCAGGGGGCTCCCTCTTGATCTTGGCGCTGGACTCCATCACCTCCTTGGCGACGCGGCCGCTGCAGGAGGGTCAAGAACAGCAGAGGTGAGGACAAGAGCACGGTACCAGTGAGCCAACACATCCCCCCGTGGCACCCAGTGTCCCAGCACCACCTGGGCCCTCCCACACACACGACTCCCTGGAGGGGGTCTCCCCACAGCTCCAGGGGAAAGCAGAAATATGTGCCGGGAATAGGGGCGATGGAGGAGCCTGGAAAGGCTGAGCTGACACCTCTGCCACCATGTTTTGTTGCTTGGCCTGGCATCGGATACCGGACACCATGGGATCACTTCCCCTCAGCTGGGGGACACACAACAGGCATCCAGGCCCTCCCATGCCAGTGAGGAAGGCTCCGGCACCGTGCACCTCACAGCTGGGGTTGTGCTGGGGTCTCTTGTGCTGCAGAGGTACGAGGTCCAAGGCCCAGGCTCTCACTCCAGCAACTTCCCCCAGAAATTTAGGGACCATAGTGATTCATTTCACTTCTTGTTGTTCTCAAACCCCAAATCCACTGTCCTCTCCCCTCCTCTACTCCTGTCCCTCCAAAACTGCAACTCTGGGGGTGGGGAGGGGGATGGTGGCTGTGACACAGAGACAGCAGTGGTGGTGGTCTGGCTGGGGTCAGCACTACAATGGGGGGATCTCTGCAGGACCCCGAGATGGCCCTTGACTGCTGCAGCCCCAAAGCACCTCCAGGAACTGCCCCTGCTGTCATATTTACCTGTATCGGAACCGGCTTCCCTTGAAGAACAGGTTGCTGCTGGACACCGTCCGCACCTGGCTTGACTTCTCCAACCTGCAACAGCACCAGGAGCGTGTGAGCATCCCACACCGCCAGCCAGGAGCTGGGAATAGCCCTGGCACTGCATTCTGGCGAAGCTCTGCCCAGTTCTGTTCCCATCCCATGGGACCTCCCATCCCATGGGACCTGATCCCTCACCCCAGGAGTGCCCAGCAGCACCTCAGCTGAGCCCACGGTCCACTCTGCTGGGTGCACAACCCAGCGGTAATTCACTGACACGACTAATCACAGGGAGATTTGTAAAGCAATATTGCAATTTCATTTCATGTTCATGTAATGAGGAGCGAAACCTGCTGATTGCAGCTGCTGATTGCAGAATTCCCAGTGGGAATGCATTGCACGCTCTGTCTCGCAGCTTGCTGATTAAAATAAAACTCATTACCAAGCACAAAGTGGGCTGGGTTAAGTATGGCATAAGCAGGATGGTGAATCCAAGCAGCTCCACTGGCATCTCCTCGGTACTGTGGCTCTGCCAGGGCCACTGGGACAAAGTGCCCCACGGGCAGTGACCGATCCAGTACCTGGATGGAGCCCAGAGGTGGGCACCGACCCACAGAGGCCACAGGACACAAACCAGCACTTACTTGTAGAAAGCCTGGTTCTCAATCCCACACTTCCAGAGGTGTTTGCAGGCTTCTGGTGTCGGGGCAAAATAGGTGAGGACAATTTTCTTCTCCTAAAGGAGAAAGACAGGGAGTTGAGCAGGGAACAGGGAGTGGTGCCCATTGGACAGACAGAGACTGGAGCAGACAGGGCTGGAGAGTGGCACTGGCATGGACAGATCTTGCCTTGGAGCCATTTGGGACACAGGGGTGTTGGAGCACTGGCAAACAGCCCGGTGTGGAGCCAGGCATGAGGGATGGGCAGATATGTGCCAGTTTTCTGCCACCCACCCCTCTGCTCCCAGCCTTTGGGAACAGCCAGAAATACAACTTTCATAAAAAACTCCTGCTGATGGCTCCTGTGGAGCCAACTCCACCCAGAGGTGTTCCAGCTGACTTTGTGGGACACAGCAATGAATAACCACCATAATCCCAAAGGCAGCACCAGTGGGAAGGCATGGTCAGGAACTGGTGGGCAGAGCCTCTGCCACAGCACAGCCCAGGGGGGCTGAGGGATCTAATGCCAGAGCAGGGCACCAGTGGGAGCAGGGAGGTGACCCCAGCACTGTCATGGAACTGCAGTCGCTGTCACCATCCCTGTTCCCTTGCCCTGCCAGGCCAGGGTGATGCTGCTGCCAAGTTCCTGAAGAACCCCCTGAAGACATGACCACACTGTGCCCAGGAATTCCCACAGGAAGGGGGAACACTCACCTCCTTCTGACTCACATACAAGTAGAAAGTCTTCCCTTCGAATTTCATCTTGGTCACCTCATTCCTGGAAGGACAAGGACAGGCAGGTGGGAGCTGTGCAGAGCCCACCACAGCCCAGAGCCCACCCAGCCCAGCCCCTGGCACCACTCTGGTGTTTGGGATGGCAGCAGGGCAGCTTTCAGACCCTGCTTTCCATCCTGGGAGGTGCGATGGGGTGGTGAGGCCAGCCCTGGCTCAGAAACCAGGAGCTGGAATATGGGACACCCCAGAGTGAAGCTGGGGGTCAGCGGTGAGTCCTGGGGCCCTGGGGAGCTCATCCCATGGGCAGTGGCTGGTGGCAGTGCCAGGGACACACTGGCCAAATCTGGAGATGCTACAGTGACCTGGGAACATCACAGCCAGGCTCAGAGGGGCTGGGGGCATTTGGGATGTGGCCAACATGGGGACAGTGAAGTTTAACGGAGACAGACGTAGAAAATAATAAGTCAGGGGCAGCAAAGCTCTGGGTGCACTGAGCACTGCCCTGTCTGGGCACGTCCCCCCAACCCTGGTGCCGTGGGGGGGTCACCCACGTACCCAAACATCCCTCAGAGCCCCCGGGGTGACACAGGACACCCCCGGAGTGACTGGAGTCTGGGGTGGGAACTCACCACTTGATGAAGTGAACCCTCTTGTTTCCCTGCAGAACGACGAACCCGAAGGGCGTGAAGGCCAGAAACGCCGCGTTCCCCGACACGTCCTGCAAGGCAACCGTGGCTGCTGCTCAGAGCTGCTGTCAGCAAAGCTGGCACAGCACCAGCCACCCTCGGCCAGGAGCTGGGGCACTGCAGCAGCCTGTGTGCCAGCTCTGCCAGCACCAGTTACGTGTTATCATTTACATATCACATTGACACATAGAATATATGCTGTTATCATAACAGTATGTTATCATTGTTGCAATTAATGTATCTATTTATTATATATATTGTAACCATACTGTTATATGTCACTATATATAGTTATTATATAGATATACAGTATTTATTTAATATACATAATAAGTACTATAATGTACATAGTTCAATATAGTTATATACTGTATTATCATAGAATCATAGAATATCCTGTGTTGGAAGGGACTCACAAGGATCATCGAAGCCCAGGTCCTAAACACTGTATTATATTACTAATACATGTACTAATTGACCCGGGACATGATAACCCCCAGCTGCACTTCTCTCCCTCAGAGCCCTGCCCAGCCAGTGCCCTGGGCAGTATCAGGCCAGTTCAAAGCCACCAGTTCTGTCTGGTTCAGGCAGCACTTCAACCCCATCCCAACGGCAGCTCCAGGGAAGTGATCAGTGACTGCACTGGGTGCAGGGAAAACCAGGGACACTCAGTTGTGAAAATGTTGTGAAATAGTTGTGGCTGATCAGCAATCGCTGGATTCATCCTGGTTTTGGTTTTGGCCAGCAGGCATCCAGAGGGCTCTTGAGGGATGCTCAGAACAAAAGTCCATCCTCAGCCTGTCAAGGCTGAAAGGCAGAGAGAGCTGATCCCCAACCAACACCTGCACACGGCAGGGTGTGAACCCCAAATTCAGAAACCTGCCACAGTTCAAGCCCTGGGCTGCCCAGTGCTCTGGCTCTTTCCCAAATCTGGGAAAGCCTTCAGGAAAGGAAACAGGGTCTCAGCAGAGTGATATACCCTCCTGGGGGTGCAGAGGCTTGGTAGGGGCTGGGGGGGGGCTAAAGGGGGCATAGGACCCTGCACAGGTTCAAAAACCCCTGTGGATGTGGCCCCTGGGACATGGGTTAGTGCAGGGTTGGCAGTGCTGGGGGAGTGGTTGGGCTCAATGGTCTCAAAGGGCTTTTCCAAACCAAACAATTCCATGATTCTCTTTGCTTAGGCCAGAAGTTCTGTCCATCATCTGATACAGAGAAATGAGGGAACCCCTGTTATTCACACACACACATTCATGCAGGGATTGATGTCTAGAATGGTTACCAAGGACGGCATCAGCAGCTCCAGTGAGCCCTGCTTAAGAAGGGAATATCTTTTATTATGTTTGCATTTTTTGGGGAAAACTACTGTAAGACCATGAAAACTTCAGACAAACAGGACCAAGTCAAGGGGCACTGAACCAAGAATGCCTGGTGGGAGGAAACAGCCCCTCATCCCAACTCTGCCACAATCCATTGGAGAAGAGGGAACAGAATCAGCTCCATTTCACTTTGGATCCTTTAAGCTCATTAACAGCAGCTCTTGATGAATTAGGCTGAATTCTGCTAATAGACCTAAAAGTGTGTATATTTGTCCTTAGCTCTTGTAAGAACATGAATCAGTGTAACTCAAATATATTTAAAAATGTTCTTGGGGTAAAAGAAAGGTGACTACAGCAAAGGTCAGAAAGGGGTGGTTCCTGTAAGAGCACTGGTTTAGAGGGAATTCAGAGCAAAGCAACCCCCGGGGCACTCACAAACAGCCCATAAACAGGGAACTCCCCCAGTTTACTGCAATTGTGTGTTAATGTGGCACAATTCAGGGAAAAGCCCTGAGGGACCCCAGCGAAGGCACGGCCTGAGGGGAGAATTCTGTCTGCTTTGCATCCCACATCCATCTGCATGTGATGGGATTATCAGGGAGCAGAGAGAGCCACAGGCAGTGACATCCACAGTCAATAAAGAGCATTTCCAAAAGCAAACTGGATTATGGGCTGGGCAGAGCAGAGGATGGACTGTCCCTGGCGGGTTAATGCCTGGTTGTTCCTCAGCCACTGACCCTGTTACTGCCTCCCAATGACCTCCTTCAGCAGCAGATGATTGACCCCTCTCTTACAGCTGTCTGCATGTGAAAATGCTTTCCTACAGCTTCTCTGGACACCCTCTGGGAGGGTTTTGGGGAATCCAACCGGAGCAATAGCTTTAGGAACTGCTTTAGGAACTGTTTTACCTTGCATGGGTGTGGGTCGACCCCGTAGGTCTCCAGAGTCTGGGCTTTCCTGAGAAAATTCAGCTCTGAAGTAGCTGGTGTCTGCCCACTGAAGGAGAAAAAAACAGGGGAAAAAGGAATATTCCATGGAAGAGAGGAAAGGCAGCTACTGGGATTCTGTTAACAGTGAGGCATCAGCTATGGCTCATTCCTGTTAGATTTGTTCTGGGATCAACAGGAGCACAGCACTGAAGCCCAGCCCATCCTCTCCTGCCAGTTCCTTCCACAGGAGCCACACTGAACTGGCAACACTGGGAAGGGCCAAAAAGGACCATCTGCCAAATTTAGAGATGAATTCCCTACTTGCAGCAGAGATATCTCATCCACAGGGAGGAAAGGGGAGTTTGGGGGCAGAGGGCAGCAACCTCTGCATATAAGGACACAGCTTACACACTTTAAGGATTGAAAATCCCAAACAGGGATAACAGTGCTCCGAGCACCAGCAAACCCCACAGCTCTGGTACCTCAGCTCCGACTTGTGGATCTCTGCAATCTTCCTCTCCAGCTTCTCTGAGTGTTTGGGGAAGAACTGGAACTTGGAGCTGTAGCCTTCTGGGTGCTTCCCCGGGTCGTAGTCCCCAATCTCAGCTGGTGGGAGACAGATCCAGTTGGGAAGAGCAACACAACCAAAGCACACTCCCCATCCCGGCAGCACCCAGTCAGGGCTCAGTGTCCCCTGGGAATGCCACTCCAACCCCACTGTGCTTCCCACTGGGAGGGATTGTTTGTCAGGCATTAACTGCATCCACTTCATTCCATTGCTTATGTGGGAATCACTCAGCAGCAGATGGTCACAAATTTATTAATTCCTCGAGGTGCAGGAGCAGGCAGGCAAACAGGCAGAAGGGCATAGGCTGGATGAGCCAACAGGATGCTCCCGGGGAACACCATGGCCGGATTGCAGGGGAGACCCAGCCCCCATCCTTGTCCTCCCCCAGCCCAGCCCAGCCCTGGGGGTAATATCAGTATTCCAGGTGCAGTGACCTGCTGTCAGAGCAATAATGGACCAGTGCAGAGCAGGAACCCCCAGCCATTACCCTGCAGGATGTAGGCAGCCAGCAGCGCCGCGTCCGACGTCTTGCACAGCAGCCGCCCGTGGTACAGATCCCTTTTGATCTGCAGGAAGACTAAGTACCTGGGGACAGGAGGGAGAGTCCGTTCATTAAGCAAAGTTTAAATTACCCAAACAGGCAATTTCGATGTGGAGTATCTGCCACCAGACACTTGCTCTGACATCTCTCTCCCAGCAGTTCGTTTACCAGACCTGACACTCGCTGGGAGTGAACCAGGGCTGATTCTGGCCAGGAGTGGGGCTCAAATCCACACATCCCAGCCCTGTTCCAGCCCACAGGGACATGATGCCTACTCTGGGGCCAGCACCCAGCCCAAGGGCTGGTGGAGATCTCCATCAGCCTGGATACCCTCTGAGTTTCTTCACGGCACCAGAACACAACTACAATCCCCCCAGCCCATCCGAGGTGCCCAAGGATGATGCTCTGAAGGGGATCTCATGGTCCACAGCCCACCAGCAACTGCTGCACTTCCCAGTCCTGCATCCTCCCCTGTCTGCTCAGCTTCCCCATGACATGTCTCCTTTCCAAATTTTCTGTGTCCTTTCAGGTCTCAGCACACACTCCCATCCCTCCTCTGTCCTTGCCAGAGATTGGCACAGTACCACCCAGGGGGAATTGCCTCCTGTGCTCACCCATCCCTATCTCCATGTTCAGTGAAAAGACAAACTATGTTGGAAAATTACATATTTAAATAAATTTAAACCTAAGTAACAGTTTGGGCTGAGTCCTGTGGTGTTTGGGAAAACCTTTAGATGATAAAATGTGAGTCACAGAGGGAAGGAGCAAAATGGAGCGCTCAGAAATGCATTTAAATAACTAGACTCACACTCTGCAGTCTCTTGGTCATGCCTCATTGCTCAAATCCATGTTTACGATGAGATAAACCACTAATTTGCACAGAAAAAATATATTAAAGAGAAATCAAGATATTGAAGTGGACTCTGTCCAGGGGAAAGTGAATTTTAAGCCCAGGCTCCAGTTGCAGCTGCAGGCACACCTCAAATGGCAGCAAGGAGGGACAACTCACCTGTATGGGACTCAACCTGGACCCGTGGAGGTGACAGAGGGCACAGTTAGATGAGGTTTTGGGAGGACAATCTTCACCGTGTTCCACCCTCTGCCATGGGCAGGGACACCTTCCTCTATCTCAGCTTGCTCCGAGCCCGGTCCAACACATCCAGGGATGGGGCAGCCACAGCTTTTCTGGGCAATCTGTGCCAGGGCCTCCTCACCTCACAGGGAAGGATTTCCTCTTATCTAACCCTTTACTCTTATCAGTGTGAAGTCATTCCCCCTTGTCCTGTCCTCCAGGCCCTTGTCCCAAGTCGCTCTCCAGCTCTCTTGGAGCCCTTTTAGGTGCTCCAAGGGGCTCTCAGGTCTCCCTTTACAGAAGGTGCCAGCTCAGAGCCCTCCAGCAGAGGCTCCAGCCCAGCTGCCCCAGGCAGAGCTGACCCTCCCCACCCCATCAGTCAGGGGCTGGGGTTGATGTGCTCCAGAGATCCACAGCCATGGCTTGTTTTCCAGAGCTGCTGAGATTGCTCCATGAGTTCTCCTCATGTCCTTCCTCCCGGCAGGAAGAGCGGCCTGAAGAGCCCCCAAAGACAGAACTGGGAGAAGGGCTGTCAGGTTCTCAGCGCAGTTATCGCCCGGCGCTCCCGGCGCTCCCGAGCTCCCGGCGTCAGAGGGATGCGGCTCATTGCTCCCAGGGACTGTTCCCAGGGAATGGCAGGGGAACCGCAGGCACTCCAACCCTTCCCCACAGACTGAGCACCATAAGGACACCCTGAGCTGAGGACAGTGGCAGGAGCGTGAGCAGCAGCAATGGGCATTCCAGGGACAGTGCCATGTTTGGAGTGCTCTGCCCTGGAATGTGGGTTTGGAACCGACTGCAGTCAAAGACCAAGCCAGGGGGTTTAATCACAGAACCCCGGAATGGTTCGGGCTGGAAGGGACCTTACATTCCACCCCCCTGCCACAGGCAGGGACACCTTCCACTAACACAGGGACACCAGGTTGTTCTAAGCCCCATCCAACCTGGCCTGGAACAATTCCAGGGATGGGGCAGCCACAGCCTGTGCCAGGGCCTCACCACCCTCAGCCTCTGCTTCCCACCAGGTATGGCAGCTCCGTGTGCTGACTCAGCACAGACGGGGATTTCCAAGCTTTTCTCCCACAGCTGGGACAATCCTGAAGCCTCCAGGTTGGTTTGGAAATCCCAACAGCTGTTGCTCTCCCCTGACTACAAAACAAAGCTCAGCCCTGTGCTCCTGCCCTGGCCCAGCTGGTCCTGCCCTGCCCGTACCTGGTGATCTCCTCCTTCAGCGCCGCCGGGTCCGTGGGGTAAAACTTGACACGGAAGCACATGGTGAAGGGAGGCTGGGCTGCAGGAGAACAGAGACACTGTGTCACCAAGGGCAAGGCTTTCCCCTTCATCCTGAACCACCCTGCTTGAGCATATGGTCAGATATGCTGGGGGTCTCACCCACCTGCCCCGCTCCCCCCAAACACACCCGCTGCCCTTGGTAAGGAGGGAGCAGACAGGCAAGGAGACATTCCTCACTGCAGTGGCCATGAAGTGTAGATGTCCCTGATAAAGCTGTGGGGAAGCACCAGCAGCACTATCTGCTGGCCACCCAAACTTCTCCCCACTCCCAAATCTCATTTCTCCATCCCCACCCTGCTGTCCTGGTCTCCACAGACGCTGGTGCCCCGTGCTGGGGGGGTCACGACCAGCTGTGGCTGCAGTGGGGTTGGTGGTGAGTGATCCTGCTCTCAACCCACCAGAACAACTTTTGGGGGAGCCTTTTTCTGGGAGACGGGCTGCGAATTGACCCCACAAGGGACAGGCTGGAGAAAATGGAATATATCTAAGATGGAAGGAGCACACACTGTCTGTCTGGGACACCTACAACACTCACCCCGCATCTGCTTCACAACTGACTTGGTAAACTCCAGCCAATGCTGAAAGGAAAAAGAAGGTGATTAAAGCCTGATGGCTGTGACTTCACAAGGTGGGAAGGATAAGGAAGAGGAGGGTACTGCTCCAGGTGAGAAAAGCTACCTGAATGTCAGTGAGTGTCCCTGGAAAGGCAAAGGAGGAAGTGGGGGTTCAGACTGGCCCTGTCTCACAGTGAGGGAGAAGCTTCTGTGCCCAGCTCCTGGCCCATCATTGGCTGCCCCCTGTTACAGCCATGGCAGAAGGTGCCTTGGGAGCAGGAATTAGTTGTTATATTGATCAGTGGGAAGCACAACACAAGGCTGTTATCAATAGCTGTGTCTGGAGTGTGTTCGAACTGGTTCTCATTCACAGCGAGGGGTGGAACAGCTCACTCTGCACACATTCTAACTCCGAGGAAGGGACAGGACTCACTCACACAGCCTTGGGGTGGGAATGCAGCTCATTGGGCCCGTGGGTCTGTGTGCCCCCCTGCCAGACCTGCTGCAGCTTCCCGGGGCTCAGCAGGACACGGATCCGTGCCAGGAGCCGGGCCAGACCAGATCCTGCCGAGCCCTCAGCTCCTGCACTCCCACTCTCGTCTCACTCTCCATCGCCCGAGGCAACACTCAAGCGTTTGGATCCCCGGCACAGAGCTGTCAAATGGCCTAATCTCGGTGTTAACACGTGAATCAGTGCTAGAAATGGTCCTGCAGACCCTCTACCAGGGGATCTCCCTCTTCACTTTGCAACACCATCACATCCTCTCACTCTGCAACTCACGATGCCTCCAGCCCTCACATGAGGATCCGAGGGCCGGGTGAGTCCCTCCGGCTCACACATCCCAGCCATTGCCGGGGACTCAGGGAGCCAGGACGCTGGGGCTGCTGCCAGAGCCTGGGTGCATCCCAGACCCTTTCCCCGCAGGGCAGGGGGTGTCCCCAGGGTGCTCAGAGGGCCTGTCTCATGGGCAAAGGAATGACCCTGTCGGGGCACCCACAGACCCCTGTCCCAGCAGCAGGGCAGGGCAGGGCAGAGCTGCGGGGGAAGAGCCCCTCATCACCACCTAAACCTGATTTTATCTCTGACCTTTGCTTCCCGCCGGTTTTCAGCGGCGAGGACAAGCCTGACACCCCTCCCCCGGTCCGGGCAGGAGGGGCTCTCTCTCACCCTTTGCTTGTCGGGGTCCACAAACCGGATGCCGAAGTAATCCTTCTCCAGCAGGTTCAGGTGGTGGCAGAGAAGGTCGAACAGGTACTGGCCCTTGGCATCTCTCTGCAGGACAAAGAGACTCAGTGACCGAGCAGGGGGAAGGGATGGGGGGGTAGAGAGCTGGGGGAGCGGGGTCCGAAAATTGTGAAGTGACACCAAGGACAGTGCAAACCCCACACACATCCCTGTGTGATATTTTCAACTCAGAAACCATCTCCCATCCCATCCGAGGGGCAGCAGCCACGAGCAGGACCCCACAGCAGCACCAGACCGAGCATTAACGGGGAATTTAAAAGTATCGTAGATACAAAATCTGCTACATCTCAGAATTTTTTAACATTTCATTTCCAACGCTGCAGACTGAAGCACACACTGGGAGCTGCTCCGCAGCGGTGCTGGCCCTGGACACCGCGGTCCTTCCAGCACATTGGCATGACAAAAAAAATTATCCCACCTCGCAGGATCTGCTTCTTATCGGCCTCTTCCTTTATCTGGCTCAAATTGCAGCTTGCCGCTAAACAAAGGGGAGTTTGTCCCGGTCACCCTCGGGCGATGGGTGCTCACCTCCCTGCCCTGGGCTGTTGTTATGCAGTTCAGAGGTTTTGCCAGCACGCACCCAAAAACTCTCCTCCTCCCCTTGGCTGGGGGGCGCAAACGCGGCCCCCGCAAAGCACCCGCTGCTTTGGCTAATGGTCGATCGTTTGAGTCATTAACCTTTAACGTTTCAGTGTCTCCCACCCAGAATTCCCACCTCATCCGTACCGGCTGCCCCAAGGCGGACAAGCCCCCGAGAGCCCCGGGCGGGCCCTGCCGGAGCTGCCGCTCCTCGCAGCCAGCGGCTCCTGCTCACTCCGCGCATCAAAGGCTGCTCCTGACACCCACGCTGCCTCCCTGCTTCCCACAAATACAGTGAACACATTGTTTCCTGACAAATACAGGGAACACACGCGTTATCTGATCAAATGAGTGCGTTATCTGATCAAACAGCCGCTCGGCAGACACAGGCAGCGATGGGGGAACCCCACGGGACGGCATTAACCCATTCCTGGGGTGCCGCATGTGAAATGTGTTTGTACAGGTTTGAGCAGCTGCTGACACCGTGCCCTCGGGGCCGGGCCTGGCAGCACCGGGGCAGCACCGAGGGGATGCGGCGGTGACCCCGGCAGTGCTGCCGCCGAAGCAGGGGCTGCCCGGGCCCGGGGTGCAAACCCTGCCCGGGGACAGCCCGTCCTGCCTGCCCGGCTCTGCAGCACCGGCCTCGGCAGCGGCACCGGGAGCGGAGCACAGAGGAGTCAGAGGTGCCCTGGTGCTCTCCCGACCCGGCACCTGTCCACACCGAAATAAATCACAGAATCACGGAGTGTGGAAAAATCCTCCAAGACCATCGAGTTCAACTGTCCCCCAGCGCTGCCAAGGCCACCACTAACCCATGTCCCCATGTGCCACATCCACACGGCTTTTAAATCTGCCCAGGGATGGGGAATCCATCTGGATTGGTGGACAGGTCTTTCCAGGAAGGAATTTTCCCAATATCCAACCTAAAGCTTCCTGGCACAGCTGGAGGCCGTTTCCTCTCCTCCTGTCCCTTGTTCCCTGGGAGCAGAGCCCGACCCGCCCCACCCGGCTCCCCCCTCCTGTCAGGGGGTTGCAGAGAGTGAGAAGGTCCCCCCTGAGCCTCCTTCTCTCCAGGCTGGGCCCCCCCAGCTGCTCCTGGTTCTCCAGACCCTTCCCCAGCTCCATTCCCTTCTCTGGACACCCTCCAGCCCCTCCATGCCTTTCTTGGAGCGAGCACTGGGATTTTGGAGCTGCTGCTAAAGCCCAGCGGAGCAGCCCCGCAGAGCCTGCGGCAGGGCCGGCCGGGCTCTGCAGTGCATGCACCGAGCTCGGCTGAGCGCGCTCTTTCCTCACCTATTAGCGAGTTTTTATCCACTCTCGCAGACTGGCTGCAGCTGTTCGGGCAGAGGGGAGGGCGCTGGGAGCGCTGCCGGGAGCGCTGGCAGCTGAGGCGCTCTGCAGCCGCAGCACGGCTGGCAGACGGGCAGGAGCTGTGCAGGCAGCATTCCTGCCAAGCCTTGGGAGAGCCGGGACCGTCAACAAACGGAGCTCCCCGCAGGCGGCGGGTCCTGCCAGCCGGGAACAGCGCTCCGGCAGCGCAGAGCTCACCTCGGGCATCGCCTCTGCCAGCTCTGCCCCCCTGCATCCCCCTCCCTCCCGGGCAGGCAGCAGGGCCCACCACTTACCCCTGCTGGGATGCCCACGTGCACCGTGGCATTGGAAAAAATGAAAGATTCCCATTTCCATACTCAGGAAACCCGTATTTCAGCTGCCTCAGGCGCAGCCCCTGGCCGGGCTGGGATGGGGGTGCTGGGTGACATCCCCAGCTGTGCATTCCTGGTGCTGCAGCACCCTCAGCCGGGGGCCAGCAGAGACCACCCCACAGAGGAACGAGATGCCAGCCCACGGCTGGGAGAAAAGACACATGGGGAGCAGGAGGGACCCCAGAGCCACCCACAGCAGCCATGCCCCTGTCCCTTGTGCACGGCTCAAGGAGCAGACACTGGCATTGGAGGCAGCTGATCAGCTCCAGCAGAGCCAGTGCCCCCCAGCACCCCAGGGCCACCTGCCCTGCAGCCCTCCCTTGGCAGAGACATCCCTTTGGGAGCCTGGGAAGGAAGGGTCCCCATGGGCTGCTACTTCACTGGGAACATGGCTGTGGGTGGCCCTGGGCTCAATCCAGGGCTGCAGTGCCCATCCATTCTCCCAAAACACAAAGGAACTCCCTCCCAGGGACCACAGGTCCCTTCAGCCTGTGCCCCTCACCCACTGCCCTGCTGCCACTTGTGCCTGGGGACAGGGAGCAAATGCCTCTGGCCAAGCTGGAGCTGCTGGCCAGGATGGTCAGCCTGTGCTGGGCACTGGCACTGCCAGCTGCTGCTCGGGAAACAAGGCTGCTCCACCGTCAGCCAGGGTATGGATTTAGGTGCTGAACTCGGAAAACCATGGCCTGGATCGTGCTTTATTAATGGGCAGATCAAGCTCTGTGTGCACCATCCATCACTGTCCCCAGCACTGCCCAGCCCAGGCACAGGGGCACAGACAGGGAGGAGGAACAACACCTGAATTCAAATCCCTT
The DNA here is from genome assembly GCF_003945595.2 of Pipra filicauda. Taxonomy (NCBI): domain Eukaryota; kingdom Metazoa; phylum Chordata; class Aves; order Passeriformes; family Pipridae; genus Pipra; species Pipra filicauda. The sequence goes on along the minus strand of NW_024104206.1, from coordinate 1,446,887 downwards.
CTCCTGAGCCAGAGCAAGTTACTTTTTGTTCATTAAATAGGATTCAGTTTTTCAATGAGGACTGAAGCAGCTTGAGAGGAGACAAACGGTGGCAGCAGCTTGGGAACAGTGGGACAAAGCCTGAGCCCTGCTCACCTCTCAGGCACGGGATCACCTTCCCAGCTCAGCTGTTACCTGCTTTGGGGAGGCTGGACCTCTTCCCTCATCATCCAGAAAATAGTAATAAATGTTGGGCTTATTCTCTTCCCCTAAAGAAGGTCAGTCTGCAGGCTGAGCTAAAGGAACGTCTGGCACAGACACAGAGGTTAAAACAACTAATAACAGAAAATGCATAAACAAAGACATACTCCTAAATCATTCCCAGGTAGACCCAAAGGGCTCTCAGGCCCAGAGCCACTGCTGCAGGAGTGCAGGGCTGATTCCACATCCTCCCCAGCATCCCAGCCCTCTGCACCTCCCAGAGCAAATGTCACAGGGATTTGCCCCAGGCTCCTCTCCCTTTTCCTGCCCCAAAGCAGGATGGAATGCTTTCCTCTGCAATTTTCATGGAGGAATTGCAAGGACGGACAAACCAGACATCCCCCAGTGCCTGGAATGTGGTGAAAGTGTGAAACCACGATGGCATTACCGGGGAAATGTTCCCTCTTTGATCTCTCTAACTTGAATTAAACATATTCTAAATTAATCATTAGCAAAATGTCTTTCAGGAAATTATCTGAACTGCCTTTACAAATCACGACTTAAAAGAGCTCTCATTGCATAACACCAGCTTAAATATTCTGTGTTTGGATCTTTATGTGTTCTTATAAAATGAGACTCCTGTCTGTCTGAAGGTTTTTGAGGTCAGCCCTTCGGGGTGCCCGGGCTGATGGGGAGACCACGGCCAGGGGCTGGCACACACCGGGATGCCAGGCTGGCACACACCACACCGAGGGCTTGCTGTGGATGCCAACACCTGCCAAGGATTTCCAGTGTCTGAGGGAGCCTATAAGGAAGCTGGAGAAGGACTCCTCATCAGGAACTGTGATTGGACAATTCTCACTGCCAGAGGGCAGGGTTAGATGGGATACTGGGAAGGAATTCTTCCCTGGGAGGGTGCTGAGGCCCTGGCACAGGTTGCCCAGAGAAGCTGTGGCTGCCCCTGGATCCCTGGAAGTGTCCAAGGCCAGGCTGGACAGGGCTTGGAGCAACCTGGGCTAGTGGAAGGTGTCCCCATGGCAGGGGGTGGAATGAGGTGGGCTGTAAGGACCCTTCCAGCCCAGAGCAGTCTGGGATTCTGTGATTCCATGACTCAGAACTTACAAACCCTGGAGGAAGTGCAGCCGAGCAGAGCCCCGTGCCCAGACACCTTTGGGGGCCGTAGGGGCTGTGTCCCTGTTATCAACCACAGGGCACTGGGATAGGAGTGTTCCAGGGGAGGCTGGGCTGGGCAGCCAGCACGGCCCTGCTGCTGCTGCTGCTCCAGCCCGGGGCTGCAGAGGACAGCTGGGATCACCATCACGCTGCTGTTCTGGGTCATAATGCCCCTGATTGCCCTGCTCTGGTGTGAGCTGAGCCCAGGCTGCAGGAGCTGCATCGTGGCACAGGCAGCTGAGAATCTGCAGAGCTCTGTTTTCTGTCCCTCAGCCCCATCACCCTGATGCACTGTCAGGCAGCACTGCTGGGGTCTGACCCCTCAGCTCAGATCCCACATTCTCCCTCACACTTACCTTTGGCCAGGGGTGTCACTGGGACTGGATCTCATGGCATTCTTCATTTCTGTGGGATCTCTGGAGCCCTAAGCACATCCCAGTGCCCCAGTTCATCTCTGCAGACTGGCTGAGCTCAGGGCAGCGAGTGGGATTGGGGGACAGACTGTGGGACCACACTGATTTGGGGTGGGAGGGCTGGGAGGGGAGCACAGCCTCGAGGGACAGCCACCTGCACTCATGGCAGCAGCCACAGCACCCCAGTGCCCACCCTGGCTGAGGGACAAACCCCGCCCAGGGGACACTGCCAGGGAGGGGGGCAGTGCTGCTCCCAGGCTCCATCACTCCCTGTGCTGCTCCTTGACGAAGCCCCTCGGAGCCATCCAGCCCCACAGCACCTTCCCGAGGTCCCTGAGGAGCAGGAACCTGTCAGCAACAGCTTCATCCTGAGATTTATTGTGCTCTGCCAGTGGAGCTCCTCGGTGGCTCTGGGAACAAGCTGTTCCAGGGAGTTTTGTGATCACTTTTTATGAGGGAGACAGGGCAGTGCTGTGCTGATGGCAGGGAGATCCTGCTGGGATTTTCCAGTGGGAAATGCACCTGTGTGATGTGGGTGATGGGAGTCTCCCTGTGCCAAGGATGCAGCATCTCAGCATCCTCAGCCTCTCAACAGAGCTCAGCAAACTCCATTTGGGACCCACCTGGCCCTCAACCTGCATCCCAGCCACTGCCAGCCCAGCATCCCAGTCCCCTCCCAGTGTGGAGGAGCTCAAAGCTCTCACCAGCCTCTGTGGAAGTCCATAAGATGCACAGTGCAGGATGCAGAAATTCAGCACCATTGAGTGCAAGAATCTTGCTCAATGTGCTGCAAAACAGAACCCAGGCTCTGCAGGGAGATGGGCACCTGCAGCACTGGCAAACACAGAACCCCAGGGGAGTTTTAAACTTTAAGAAGATTAAAGTAACCTTGCATTCTTTGCTTTTCTAAGCTCCTCAGCCAAAATTAGGGTCATCCACAGATAAAAAAGTAAAAGGAAAAAAAAGAGAGGTTTAAAAATAGCAGCTCATCTGAAAATGAGTGAAGGGCTCACTTCAGGCAGGAGTGTCCCCAGCCTGTCCTGGGGCTGTGAACTCACTGTGCCCAGGGACAGCTCTGTGCTGCAGGCTGGGACCCCAGTGCCTGGTGGCACTCCAGGTTTGGGGGATGAGGGAGCCCAAATGGCCACAAGGGACTGGGAGAACACAGCTCACATGGAGCAACACCAGCCTCCCCCAGCTCTGCTGTGCTGGACTCCCAGCCCCATCCCAGCCCCACGGTCCTGGACCCCCAGCCTGACCCTGTCAGACCCCCAGCCTGATCTCCAGCCTGACTGATCCCCAGCCCCACTGCAGTGCTGAACCACCAGCCAGACCCTGACAGCCCCCCGGTCCCGGCCCCCCAGACTGACCCCCAGCCCCCCCAGCGTTTGCACTTTGGGCTCCAGCACCACGTTCCCCCACGGCCGCTCTGCAGATTAAGCCCAGGATTTACAGAAGCAGCAGCAGCAGCTGAAAGCAGCTCCTTCCTGTATTATTTGGGCTGGAAATCTCCTTGTGGGCTGCCCACTCGTCCCTGCTTCCTGAGCTTAGGAGGAGATTATTTTTTTAAAGGAAACTGTCAAAAAAGTCTATTTTACAAAGTGAAGTTTAAGCTTAAGTCTCTTTGGCAGCAACATCTGAGCTGGGAGAGATCAAAGGCCCTCCAGCTCCATTGCCAACATGAAGAGATCTTCACCAGCAATTTGACTGCAATATTGAGCTTTAAATGCTTCATTTTCCAAGTTGGGCATTGTGCTGTACGAGCCCAGGATTTATCATCCCTCGGACAAAGTTAATGTTGGCTCTGCAGGCAGGGCCAGGTCCTCCTGACTGACAGCTCTCAGCCCTCTCAGGGAGCCAGAGCCTCAGCTGAGCTGTGGAAATGGGAGGAAATGGGCAAAAAGAGGCCTGAGAATATTAATTTCCAGGCAGGGAATAAGCAGCCCAGAAATGGGTGAGGATGCCCGGAGCAGAGCACTCCAGCCTCTAACAGGGAATGTTACCTGTGCTGAGCCCTCTCTCCCTAAGGGCCCCCAGGGAGGGGCTCTGGGGGGCAGGAGGGCTGGAGGATCCCCCCCAGCGTCGGGCAGGTGTCCCCAAGGACAGGACATGTCCCTGCCAGGGCAGGGCTCCGGCAGCTCCCGCAGTGCCCACGGCTCCTGGGCAGGTGCCGAGACCTCCGGGGGATGTGGGGCAGGAGAAAGGTGCCCTGAGATCACAGACTGAATAAAACGGAGTCCCAGACTGGTTTGGGATGGAGGGCACCTTAGAGCCCATCCAGTGCCACCCCTGCCATGGGCAGGGACACCTCCCACTGTCCCAGGTTGCTCCAAGCCCCGTCCAGCCTGGCCTTGGACACCTCCAGGGATCCAGGGGCAGCCACATCTTCTCTGGGCAACCTGTGCCAGGGCCTGCCCACTCTCCCAGGGAAGAATTCCTTCCCAATCCCCCCCTAACCCTGTCAGTTTGAAACCATTCCTCCGCATCCTAGGGGGAGATGCTCTGGGAGCCATCAGTGAATCCAGGACTCCAGGAGAGAGCCCACCTGCTCCACCAGAGCCCACCAGAGCCCACAGTACCTGCCCACCCAAGGAGACTCCGAGTAAGGAAAAGGGGTTTTACATAACTCCAATGTAATCCAGTTATATTTATAGCATATGCATTTCAGTATTAATTCCCTGTTATCTCTAATCCTTCCTCCTTGCTGACACGGTAATTTCTGTCTTCAAGACTTATCCAGGCAGTTTGATCCAGAAGTTTATAAAGCTCTTGAGAAGGAAAGTTCCTAATAAAGGGACTCTCGGAGCCTTAAACTCCAGATTATCGATTCCCGTCTTAATCCCCCGCAGGTTTTTCAAACCTTCCACATGCTGGCATGTGCAGAAGGTTCACCACGGCTCTCCATCACAGAATTTCAGCTGCTGATGTCCCATTTAGGAAAGAGTCCACAGTGGGACATCAGTTGAGCACAGTTTTAAATCCATTAATAATCAGGGACTTGTGGCAGGAGCACGTGCCAGGCTCCCAGCAAGCAAGGTGGTGGGGCTGTGACCCTGTCTGCTGCTCCTGCTGCATGTGGGGAGGTTTTGTCTCCTTGTTTGATGAGTTTTCCTGACAGCTTCACATTCCCAAGGCCTTTGGAAAGCTCGCTCTGTGCTTTCCCCTGAGCTTACCCAGCCCAGCACTGCAGCTCTCCAGGCACAATCCCACAGCCCTGGCATCTTCCTAGCAAGGAGTGGGAACCTTGCTGGAAACAGAGCAGAGCAGAGCCATGCTGTCCTCCCCCAGCCCACGTCCCCAGGTGGGCAGTTTGTCCCTCCCTGCTCCTTTGTCACCACAGTGGCAGTGCCAGGTGGGACCGATCCTGCTCAGCTGTTCCCTGTGCTCCCCAGCACCCATCCCGGGGGGCTGGGAGAGACCCTGGCTGGGCAAAAGGCACCTCTGCTGAGCCCCATCTCTCCCAGGGTGCAGGTGCCTCATCCCTGCCTGCTCTGGCTCCCTGAACGGTGCCAGTGGCATGGCCGGTGGCACCAGAGCTGGGGATGGCACTGGAGCCGAGGGTTGGCAGTGCCAGCGCTCACCAGACCCCGAGCAGCAGGGACAGGGCTGACCACCAGGCACTGCGTCTTCCACAGACCAGCTCCATCAGGAATGTCTCCCGCCCAGGCTCCATCCCGATGCTGCAGCGTCAGGGCCATCTGTCTGCAGCAAAATCCTCCTCATGAGTCCCAGCCAGGCACAGCCAGCACAGGCTCCTGCCAGAGCAGCAGCTTAACACCCTGCAAATATTTACCGTGGATTAAATACAGGGATTTTTAAAAATTAATTAAAGGAAAGATATGTTTGAGGTTTGTAAACCATCCCGCTCGAGGCTGGCAGGCGGGTGTGGTGCCTCCAGCCAGCTGGGCAGGGCAGGGCTGCAGGGACAGGACCAGCTGGGTGGGGAGCAGAGCTGACCCTCCCAGGGGGACCCCACATCGCCTCTGGCAATGGAATGGAGTAAAGAATCTACTACTCTGACTCATGGAAGGCAAGAAATAGTTTTTGTCCATGTTTCCCCTGAACACCCACAGGGGTACCTGGAGCTCCAGCATTCCTTGGAATTAGTGATTCCCTTCATCACTGGCACAGGTTGCCCAGAGAAGATGTGGCTGCCCCTGGATCCCTGGAAGTGTCCAAGGCCAGGTTGGACAGGGCTTGGAGCAACCTGGGCTAGGGGAAGATGTCCCTGCCCATGGCAGGGGGTGGGATGAGATGAGCTTTAAGGTCCCTTCCAACCCAAACCATCCTGGGATTCTATGGACTATCATTTCCTCCATCCATCCCAACATCAGCCAGCACAAGGCAGGACATCCCCACCTCCTAATCATGACCCATCTGCTAATCACAACCTGGGCTGAGGAGCTCCGGGCTTGCATCAACCTGGATCCTGCCACAGACACTTCCAGAGAATGCACGGAGCATCCCCAAGCCCTGACAGCTCTCCAGCAATCCATACCTTCCCTCCCAGTGACTGATGACATGTCACCTTACATTCTGCTACCATGTAGCTTTTATGAATTAAATTTAGAATTTATAAGTCTATAATTGAGAGGCACTGAAAATCTCCCTCCATAAAACCAAATTGGTTTTTCCAATAACTCAAGTCCCTTTTTTCATTCATGCAGGCTGGAGTGGCTCCATGTGGCTCTTGTTGAAATTGGCTCTCCCCTGCCATTAGCATGCAAAGGGCTCTCGGTGCAACCAGCTCTGGTATATATTATTTAGAGGTTAATAAACATGTTCATAGGGATCAGCCAGTGATGAATATTGCCTTGTCAGGAAGTCAGCCCTCCCTGCTGCAAACAAGAAGGGTACTGCTAATGCAGGTCAGACTGTCTGGAGCACGTAGGAACCAGAAATGCTTTGGCAACAGAGCTAGGAAGGGTTTGGAGCACCAGGAGGGAGCTGGGGGGGCTCAGCCTGGAGAAAAGGAGGCTCAGGGGGGACCTTCTCACTCTCTGCAACCCCCTGACAGGAGGGGGGAGCTGGGGGGGATCGGGCTCTGCTCCCAGGGAACAAGGGACAGGAGGAGAGGGGATGGCCTCCAGCTGGGCCAGGTTGGAAATTGGAAAAATTTCTTCATCAAATGGATTGTCCAGCCCTGGCACAGCTGCCCAGGGCAGGGGTGGAGTCCCCATCCCTGGGGGAATTTTAAAGCCATGTGGATGTGGCACTTGGGGACATGGGTGAGTGCTGGGGAAGGGTGGGACCCGACGATCTCAGATGTGTTTTCCAACCTCAGTGACTCTGTGCCACAGGGTTGGTGTCAAGTGCTGCTGTCCCTGAGCTTTTGGATTTGTACCTGGGGGTCCCACTGGCTGTTGACGACTCCTGTACCTGTGCAAGGTGGTAACCATTCCATGGACCTGAGTTCCAGCTGCCAGCCTGGTCCAGCATCTCCCAGCTCCAGCAAAGCTGGGTCAGAGCGTGTGGAACCCTCAGCTGTTTGCAGAAGACAGGACAGCCCTGGTGAGCTGTGAGAGGCAGGACAGGCTCAGCACCCTCCTCCTTCCACCCCTGTAGCTGCAGAGGTGTCGGGGAGACCCCTCAGGACAGGGGTTTGTGAGGTCCCGTGAGGAACTGCCCTTTGGAAGCAGCATCCTCTTCCCTAACCCGCGGGAACGAGCCCTGCTCTGTGTGCTCAGCTCTGCTGCACTCACAGCCGAGGAAGCAAAATAAACCAGACACAAACATAAATCCGTGTGTGCCACGGGCACCCAGAGCACCAGCACCCCCGGCTCTCTTGGCAGCGCTCCTGCCGAGCCGTTCCCTTCCCTCCAGCAGCCGACTGCAGCACAGGGCTCAGGGGAGGGAAGGAAGGAAACTATAAATGCTTCATAAAAAATTTACTTTTCGTGAAAGCGAAGTGCGGCGCTGGAAGAAGCACAGGGGTGAGGGATGCAATGATGCCCAGCAAAGCCACAGTCCAGCTCTTCCTTCGCCCTCTCCGGCCCCGGCAGTGGGGGGAACACAGCAGCTCCCACAGACACAATCCCCAAACCAGCCCCGGGTGTCCCTGTGGCTGTGCTGGACCAACTGCCCCAGTGCTGCATCCCGGGGTGGGGCTGGAGGGGTGCTGAGCATCCAGCACACCCAGGAGAGTGGGCTGAGCCCTGTCATTTGCTTGTACTCCACCAGTGTCAAGTGTCCCCAAACCCTTGTTTTTTGTGTTGCAAAAACGGCTGCAATAATTCGGTGTGAGCTGTGAGACCCCAGAGCACAGAGCTAAAACCCCATGAGAGGGGTCCCCTGCACACCAGGCCTCCACCAGGACCAGTGCCAAGGATTACAGCTTCCCCAGAATTATGTCCCACAAAAGACATGGATTCCTGCAGGCTCCCAAATGCATAGGGGGGAGGTGGGGCTCAGCTCATGCTCCAACAGATTTAAAACCAGAGCTGAAACAAAACAACAAAAGTAAGGGAAAATCCTGATTTCAAACACAAGGCAGATGTTCAAAACTAAGAGCAGGTTCAAAAACAATTAAACAATTAATATTTCCATCTCCTGGAATTGCACATCGAGAATAAAGACCATCAGGCACCAAGAGAGGAGCTCGAGGCCTGTGACTGAGGCAAACCAGCTTTTATTTGTGCTACAAGAATGACCATATGTGGAATCCTTCTGGGAGACTGCAATCAGTCAGATTAACATGATAATGAACTCTGATTTACCCAGCCACGGGAAGATATTTGTCCTGGGAGATGTGGCATTGCTCCCTGAATATTAACAACAAGGACTTGGATTTTATAGCCACAGACAGCACCGGGCTGCAAGAGGGTTCATCATCCCAGGGGGTGATTTCCAGGGGAGGCAGAGAGCCCTTTCAAGGTGTAAAATGATCCCCACTAATAGAGGGGCAGGGAGTAGAAACTTCCCAAGAAATGTGACAGTACCTTCAGCAGCAGATGAGACACAGACCCCAGCCCTGCAGGGGGAAATCTGCACCAAAACAATGTTATTTTATCAATAACACGGGGGGACAAACCTCAGATAACACCCTGGGCACCACACAGGGAGCACAGGTGAGAGAGAGGAGAGTCCAGCCTTGTGGAGAGCAGCCTCACAGGCTGGAAAAGCTTAAACTGGAGAAAATGCTGCTGTGAGCCCTCTTTCCAAAAGGGGGGCTGGGGAAGGCTGTGCCAGCACCAGGGTGCTCTGGGCCACCTCTTGCTGAGTGGGGATGCTGTGGGCAGCAGGGATGCTGCCCAGCTGGGCTCCCACAGCAGTAGCTGTGCTGCTCCCCCCTCCCCTTCCCCCAGACAGGACCTTTGCCCATGGAACCCAATTCAGGGGGATTGGGATGAGCAGCAGCAAACCTGCCCAACCCTTCTGCCACCAAGGCAGCTTGGCAGCTCCTGCAGGCACTGACAGACAGCACTGGGACATGGAGAGACCTTTAGAAGGGGACCCTGCCCCCAGCACCCCCTCCAAGGTTCTGAGGCCACATTCCTGCAGGGATGCAGCAGCACAGCCCATCCCATGGCAAACAAGAGCTCTCCAAGGAAAGGGCACCAGCCCCAGCCCCTTTTCCCCTGAAGCCTTGGCCAAGAGGGGCAGGCAGGGGCTCCAGCACAGCATTCCCTCTGCCCACCTGGGAGCTGAGCATTGCCAGCTGCCAGCCTGGGCCGGGAGTGTGTGAGCAGGGCTGCAGCAGGTCTGATCACAGCCCAGCTCTCCACTGAACGCTCTACAGGCTTGTTGAGCAGCTGGGGGTCGACATCAGAGAGCCTGTGTTTTATTCATCACAGGGCTGAGACAGAAGCACGCTCAGACGAGAACCTGGAACGATGGCAGAACCTTTAACTGGTGTTTTATGGTGCCTGTTCCTCCAAAATCCTGCCCTGCTTGGCACAGGACCCTGGCCTGTGCCTCCCTGTGCCCAGCCCTGTGCTGTGCCGCCTCAGCGGGCAGGGGCTGGAGCTCCTGCTGGGAGCAATGCCACAAAAGTGACAGGTCACGGGTCACCTCTCATCTCCCTGGTCACCCAAACCACCCCCTGACACCAGCCCAGTGCCCACGGGGAGCCAAAAGCACCGACTTGGTGCCGGAGGTGCCAACTCAGGCTCCTGCCACCTGCAGCCCGTGGCATCACAGACCCAGGGCTGCCACTGCTGCAGTCCAGCCCTGGGGATGGCCCATCCCGTGCTGGTGCCACTCACTCCATCAAGGGGTCCAGGGAGTCCTGGACAGGGCTTTGGGAGGCACCAAGGACTAAAACCACCCCTCAAAACCCAAACCAAAAAATCCCCACTTTGCTTCCTGGGTCATCCAGAGCCAACTTGTTTGTTCCCCTCTCTCTAAGCACATTTTTCTCTCTTTTCTAGGGTTTTAGGTTGAAAGAGAAGCTGACCTGGAACTGCAGAATGGATTGTTCTCCTGGGCATCACACACAGACCCTACAAATCCACCAGTTCTTTTCTCATTGAAGGTTTCAGCCGCTCAGGTCCACACTGAGTATTTACAGTGGGCTGTGGTTTGTGGAAAAGGAAAGGAAGAAAAACTGCTTTGGCTGCTGTGGTTTTACTTCCAAAGGCTGCTGGATTGATATTGGGAACAGGCTCTGGAGCAATGTGTTTGTCATCTCAGCAAGGCCTTTGTTTTGCCTCTGGGTTTAAAATCTCAAAATACATATTCAATTAAATGCAAATGCCTGCTTTCACCTGGGACCCAACAAAAGCCTTGTGAAGTGAACACTGACCTTTCACGTTCCCTCTCCATGGCTCCCTGCCTTCTCCTGTGTGTCAAAGCCTTTCAGGAAGACCAGGACTGGTGACCTGGCTGGGAAGAAAGCAGCACCCTCCTGGGTGAGCTGTGGCCAGTAATTGCTGACCCACGGAATCCTGGAACGGACTGAGTTGGAAAGGACCTTAAAGTTCATCTAGTCCACCCGCCCTGCCATGGGCAGGGACACCTCCCACTAGCCCAGGTTGCTTCAAGCCCCATCTAAGCTGGTCTTGGACACTTCCAGGGGTGGAGCAGCCACAGCTTCTCTACCAAACCTGTGCCAGGGCCTCCCCACCCTCACAGCCAGGAATTTCTTCCCAATATCCCATCTGTCCCTGCCCTCTGGCAGTGGGAAGCCATTCCCTGTGTCCTGTCCCTCCATCCCTTCTCCCCAGTCCCTCTCCAGCTCTCCTGGAGCCCCTTTAGGCCCTGCAAGGGGCTCTCAGGTCTCCCCAGAGCCTTCTCTTCTCCAGGTGAACCCCCCCAGCTCTCCCAGCACAGGGACACCCAGTCAGTCCCAGGGCATCACTGGGGCCACCCTGCAGCTGTGGATGAGCCCTGGGGGACTGCAGGGACAGCACAGCCCCTGCCACCCCCATGTGCTCCCCAGGGAGGGCTGCTGGCTCTGCTCTGCTCCAGTCTATGGGAACAGGGCTCTGCAAGATGCCCTCCTGCTGAACACCCGTGTTCCCTGCAGCCCCCAGGAGCCATGGACAGCCCTGGCCCTGCTCCAGCCACACACACAGTGCCAGGGGAAGGAGCCACGGGCTGGCTCAGCACAGAGCTCTCGTGGTGCCAGCACAGGGGATGGGGCTTTGCTCAGCTGCTCTATTTTTAAAGAGCCCCCAAAAGGCCTCTGTCCTTCCAGTCACATGCCAGTGTCACACATGACCTTTTCAGATTAACCCAAGAGGGCACAAAGCATTCTCTGGGGACGGTGATTTGGGGGATGGTGATGTGGGCTGACATCTCCCTGCAAACACAGTGCTGGGATGGTGCAGTGAAAACCTCAGGGAACTTCAGGCCCTTTTGAGCTCAGAGCGGGCGATGCTGCCCCCAGTGCCACCCCCAGGGTGTCCCCACCTGCCCTCCACAGCCGGGTCCCCTGGGGGAGGTGCCCAGCAGCACAAGGCCAAGGCTGAGCCCAGCTCAGCCCCCAGGTGGGAACCATCCCTTTGCACCAGCCTGGAGCACAGAGGAGGGGCTTGGTATTTAAAGCTCCAGGTTTGGACAGGATCTGCAGTAACATCTGCAGGAAGGATGTGCCATCCTCCATGGCAAACTCTTGGAGAAGCGGAAGGAAAACTGTCATTCCATCCATTTCCCAAGCTGTCCAGCAGGATCCAACCACCCACAGCAAGCCAGAAGCAGGATTACTTGTTTTGTTGTTTTTTTCCAAACAGAAACAAGTGACCTTATTTCTGTGTTCTCTCCTGAGCACTGGCACACCTCCCCTTGGCTCTGTCACAGCCCCTGGCAGGGGACACTGGAGGGCTGGGGATTGTCCCCCTCTGCCAGGCACCTGTGTTCCTGTAGGAAAATGTTGATTTAAGCCTGGATGGCTGTGTAACCTCTACCACAGCCCAGATCAGGGGATGGGAACTGTGGCTCATCCCCCAGCCCACTGAGCCCCGCAGGGGGTGCAGGGCCAAGTCCATCCTCAGGTCACCCAGGGCTTCACCCTTCCACCCATCACTGCACCGGGATGGAAAGCCTGGTAAGGAAACGAGACCCTCTTTGCACCCCCCCACCCCTCGATGGTGGGTGAATGGGGAGAGCAGCCCACAAAACCAGCCCGGATTTCTAACAGCAAATGCTTTTCCCACATTATATTCCACAAATCAGTGATCTAATCCCACTAGCAGCAGCGCAGGCAGCGCACAGCTTTCATCGCTCCGGAGCAATCCCCGTCCCCGGGCACGGCACCCCCGGAACGCCCAACCCCGCCCGGCTTCAGAGCAGCCGCCAAATCCCAAATGCCGCCGGAACGCTGCCTTGATGTTAACGTGTTTACTTTCCATATCAAACCCGACAGAACAAAGGATTCTCAGCTCCACTCAACACAAAGATGTTTGACAAAGCATCACGGCTGGGGATGAGCCCTTGGAGGGGTGGCTGCGGCTCCCCAGACGCGTCCTGCTGCACTGGCACCTCAGAGAGGAACCAGGAGTGTCCCCCAGGGAGGGAACCCACCGGGCCCCCCATAACCACCTGCCAAACCCACCCACTGCCACAGCCAGCAGAGCCATGGAGGGACCACGGGCAGTGCCACACTCTGATGGATGAATGTCCAGTGGGAACACAAGCCCATGGCAGGAAGAGGACAAAGCCACCAGTTCCAGGTGCTCTGGAGCCCCACAAAGCCCATTCCCACCCCTCCCTGCAGAGCCCCTCTGTACAGTACAGGTGGTGAGTGAGAGGGGGGACCAGCAGCTCCTGGGGCAGTCTGGGCTTGGAAGGGTTCAGCTTCCCAAAATCTGGGGAAGCATCAACTTTCTGTGACAGCAGGAAAGGAGTGACCAGGTCTCCAAGCCCAGGGCTGCTCACGTGTGGAGGGGTCTGGCCAAGCTGCTCTGCAGGGCTGGGGCTCCCCTGGGCCCCCCGGGCTCTCAGCCCTGAACTGAGGTTGGATCCAGATCTGCCATCTCACCCCAAAACCCTGGCACCCAGACCCGGTGGGTTTGGGCACCTGCAGCACACAGTGACTTTGCCAAGGTCAGGAACTGGCACAGCCTCTGGAATGCCAGGTCTCCGGTCCTGGAGAGGCACAGGGGCACCCAGGACCTGCCAGCTGGGGTTCTGACATGTCTGCACAGTCTTCAGCTACTAAATTACAAAGCACTTATCATTTAATTCCCTGTTTTATATTGTACCTGTGAGCAATGTGCAAAGCCCTGTCTCAGAAGCCACAGAGCCCATCCCACCGTGCCAGCACACCAAAGGCTGAGCTTCCCAGGGTGCAGCTCTCTGTCCGTGACCAAAGGGGACTCCAGCACAGGGTTCCCCTGCCCACTGCCTGGACTGGGAGGCTCCAGCAGTGACTGGTCCCCAACCAGCACAGTTGGCTGCCCATCAATTTGTATTCAAATTCTGCACCACCAAACCAGCTGGGCACATCCTGGCCCTTTCAGGGTCACTACTCCTGAGCACATCCAAATTGAGCCGCTGCCAGGTGTGGCTCACTCCCGAAAACCTGTCCTTGCTGCAGGCAGGGGGGCCATGGGAGAGCCAGGGAGGTGCTGCCAGCGGGCACAGCACAGGGCACACTGAAGGGTTTTAACCATCACTGACACTTCCCTTTTAAACTGAGATCCAAAGCCATTCCCATTCCCCAAATCCTCAGTGAATGCCAGGGCAACCCCTGGGAGTGCTCCAGGGAGATCCAAAAGGCAGCCCCTCTGGAACAGTCGGGGTATTTTTGCTCATGGAAAGAACGTGGGAATCGCAGACGGACAGAGGCAACCATCCCCTTCAGGCCTGGCCAGCTCATTACAGACTCCAAGTCCAAATTCCTTTATCACTATTAAAAATCAACTCCTGGCAATGCTAAAAATCAGAGACATGAAAAGAAACTGTCTGAATTCCATGTCTGTGTTCCAGACAGCCACCACAGCCAGGGCACTGACACTGCTCAGAGAATTTCATATTTAGAGATAAAAATAATCCACAGAAACATGGCCCAGGGCTCTCCCAGGGGCTCAGAGACAGCTGAGTCTTGTTCACAACCTGAATTTCAGGACAGATCTCCACTGACAGCAGCCGTTTGCTGACCCTGCTGCTCCTCCCTGGGACAGGGGCCCACACTGAGCCCCCATCCCACAGGGACACCCCCCTGCACCCCTGACCCCAGAGCAGGACACACAGCGGGCTCTGACCACAGCCCTCAGCAGCCCCCTGTACCATGGCTCTGCCCTTCCTGCAGGAGCACTTTGGGAACACGAACACTCCCCAGCCCGGTGCATTTCCCGAGAAAACCCGGATTACACGAGGGGATTACTCGTGTTGGTGGGGAGAGTCATTGTTCTGAGCCCAGATGGCCACTAAGCCCCACCACAGCCCGGATCAGCCGATGGGAACTGCTCAGCTTAGTGGAAGGGGACTGCTGGAGCACGTGATGGGAGCTGCTGCAGGCTGAGCATCCGCACAGGGAACGCTGCAGTACTCACACTGCCACAGCTCAACAGTAAATACAGAGGCTTTCCTGTTCTGCTCCCCCCAGAGCCACTGTCCCCCGGTATCCACAGGGCTCACACTTCCAGGAGCCAGTTGGGATGTCTGTGGAGCAAACAGCCCCCTCAGAAAGCCTTTGGAATGAGGTGGGAGCCCAGCAAGGGCTGGGGAGGCTGGTGGACAAACACAGGAGAACCGGGATGGGCAGCTGGAGAGGGCTGGAGATGGACTGGAAGCAGGAGCCTGCCAGTAGGTTTTACCTTGTCAAGAGAAACCAGAATTGGCTTACAAGCCTGAAGTGTCCTATCTATGAGCACTGTCCATCCTCCCAACATCGTGGTGGGTCCCAGCTTCTGTGGGAACATTTCCCATCCTTAAAGCCCAAGTTTAAAATCCTTGGTGTCACTTGTGTGGCAATGTCTGAGCCCACCCAGTAACCTGGAGAGGGGAAAAAGTGAGCAAAGCTGGGTGAACCTGGCATTGAGGGACAGCTGAACATGTGGCCCTTTAAGTAAAATGAAATAAAGGAGATGAAGATCATAGAATCATGGAAGCATTTAGGTTGGAAAAGCCCTCCTAGAGCACCCAGTCCAACCCTTCCCCCAGTACTGAGATAGAACTCGGTGCTCTGGCTCCTGAGTTTATTTTAAAACAGAGGCCTGCAGAGGCAATAAAAATAATTACAGTAATGAAGTCATTGTGCCTGCACTATCACATCGGATTATCTCAGGGCTGGCAGAAGATGAGCCCCCCAGGAAAAGTCTCCTTTTACTCAGAGTCAGGAGTGCTGCCAGGGCAGCCTGGGTACCACTGGGGTTGGCACAGCTCCCTGTCACGGCCAGGACAGCCCGGGCACAGGCAGGGTCAGCACAGCTCCCTACCACCATGGAAGTTCCCTTTTTTCCCTCCCTAGTGACACAGCCATCCCTGCAGGCAGAGGCTCCTCTCCCTGTACCACCCCAAGGGACACTCACCTTCTCCCACCGCAGGGCTCCTGCCCCACGTGCTGCAGAAATGTCCTTTTTCCAGCCTCCCAGCTGCTGGCTGCTCCTTTGTCCCCGCTGTCACCACGTGCAGAGCCTCTGGCTCGGCTCCAGAAGGCCCTTTGTTGCCTGCACGGGGCTCACTCAGCCCCAGGTTTGCTGTGCCAGCACCCGTGCAGCACCTCTGCCCAAACCAGCTGCATTCCCCACTCCGTCTGCTCTGCCAGGGATAAGGAAAAGCAAGAGCACACCCAGCACTGCTGTCAGAGGGGAAAAATCCTCCTCTCTCAGGCTTCACCCACTGCAGTGTGTTCAGTGAGGCAGGACTCACGGGAGAGGTCGGGGCTGTCCTGAGTTTCTCTGGAGCGAGGGGGGAAAGGAGAGAAGTGACTGAACAGTGACTCAGCTCTGGCCAGGCAGCTCCGCAGCCACTGTGTCAGGGGTGGGAGGGAAAGCAGGAACACTCCTTTGTTAGGAGCCTTAACAAAGGGAAAACACCAAAGAAACCCTTCTCCAAAGAGACAGGATCTCAGAAGGTTCCCAGCACGGCTCCATCCTGGATGTCTCCACAAATGGCACATCTGAGCTCTCCCCGGAGGATGTTTTCCTGAATTAAATTCTCTCCTGGTTGGGATCTGCAGAGCCCAAAACAACAGCTGTGCCAGCAGTTGATAACGAATTTTCACCCAGACACCTCCCTCATTGTTGATTTTAAACCATCACCAGACCCTGGGTGCAGAGACCCTTTTCCTGCCAAGTTGCCCCATTCTGAGGTGGGAAGAGGCAGCGATAACACCCAGGAGCTCCTTCCCCCTCCCACAGCATCTCGTGAGTGCATTTCCAATTACTCATGTTAAAAAGGCCCCTCAGCCCCCCTTGGCCATATTTACCTCCCTTAATTAAAGATGGCAGCAATAAACATGAAATATGGACAAAAGGAGATTTTAATAAATGCTGCCTCGGGGAGCCCAGGGCCAGGCTGGAAACACTTAATATCTGCTGCTGCACTGTTATGGAATTAAAACAATAGATCACCACATAAAAGCGATATTAAAAATAATTACCATAAATTAGGCTCGGGTAGGCTGGAACCCCCCAGCTGGGGGAGGGGGAAGTGCCTTCCCATGGTTTTTCCAGGAAAAGCCACATGCCTGACTCAGATCTGCTCCATCTGCTAGAGAACCAAACAGTGGCATCTCCTTCCAGGGGCTGTGGCCACAAACACTTTTCCCCCTCCCATTCCCACCCTCAGTCATGGATTTCAAGGTGACTGAACCTGAAATAATTAGTCAGTGCCTAATTAGCTTTCCCCTGCCCTGCAGAGCAAGGACCCAGCTCCTGGTCAGCATCCAATGGTAGGATTCAAATATTTGCATTCAGGAAGAGGAAACTCCTGGCAGAGTCCAGATTTAAGCATTTAAATTGGAATTTCTTTGGGCTAGGGACCTTGGGCGCTTCAGGGTGATGCAAAAACTCATCTCATTTTATACCTCAACATGAGAAAGCTTCAAAAGTCTGATGGAAAACAGGATTCTCCCAATAAATGAGAAGGATGAGTGTCAGCACGGGCAAACACCATCTGATCAAGGATCTGCTGGTACCAGAGAGCAGACCCCAAACCTGGAGAAAAATGAACCCTGTCAAATCCATTTGAGCCTCTGATGATTTAAAAAATTGGTTAATAAAGGCAACGGTGCTGATTTAATAGATTTAGACTCTGGCAGACACTTAACCTGGTATGGCATAACATTTTGATTAAAAATGAGACTGATACAAGAGCAACATGACACGCACTAACAGGATTAAAAGCTGCCTGCAACGCAATTAGGATGCTGCAACTGCTGGGTGGTTGAACAGGGATCCTTGGGAAAACAGGTCCAGTTCCCAAGATTTTAATGTAAAAGCTGCAAGAAGACAAAGCATTGCTGTGTAGCTGGCAGAGAACATGGAGCAGGGAACAAGGAGGCACCGGGACACCGGGACAGAGCGGCTGGAATTGCTCTGTAAACTAAATACAGGTGAAAAATCAGCATCCAAACTGTGGCTGCCCCATCCCTGGAAGTGTCCAAGGCCAAGCTGGACAGGGCCTGGAGCTACCTGGGCTGGTGGAAGGTGTCCCTGCCCATGGCAGGGGGTGGAACAAGATGAGCTTTAAGGTCCCTTCCAACCCAGGCCATTCCAGGATTCTGTGATTTTCTCCCTGCCAAGCGAAGTGCTCACACCAGGGAACAGGAAGAACGTACATCCATCTTCTTGCTTCCACAAATAAAGCAAATCTTCCCCTAGATTAAAAGTCCCAACTGGATTCAGAAGAGGGACACTTTCCAGAGGGTGGGAATTCAAGGCAAGGTGTCTCTCCAGCACATCTCCAGGAAGGTGAGATGTCCCAGCTCCTCACCTGTGAGAACAAGGGAGGCAGCAGCAGGAGGGGTGATGACAGCAGGGTGGTGACAGCACAGGCTGTAGGGCCAGCAGGGTGACAGGAGGGGGAATGCTGGGAGGGGACATGTCCCTGCTGGGCACAGGCTGAGCCGACCTCAGAGAGGGAAGGAAAAGCTTTGTCTGCCTTACAGACTGAATTTCCCAAGTACATCCCCATCAACATCAGGGCTTAAATGTTTGTAAATCCACATCACAGTTCTGACACTCTCTGGGGAGTTGCCAACAGCTTTGGACTTGCAGGATATTTACATCTATGATAAAATTAAACAACAAAACTGAAACATCTCAGTTTGTCTCGACTCAGGGATTTACTACAGCTTCACTACAGCTTCTGGGCCCCAGCCTGGGGAGAGGAGTACAAATGATTCCTCTGGTCGGAGTTAGAGCAGGGATTGCAAGACCAGCAGAGGAAAGCACAGCTGAAGAAGCCCCAGGATGAGGAGACCCTTCCCCAGCTCCTGCAAGGAAATCCTGCACCTGCCTGTGCCTGCAAGAGTAATAAAATCTCTTGGGTGGGAAGAGGCATCCATCTTCCTCACCAAAGGGAGCTCGGAGCGGACAGGAGGGGAGAGGAACCCTGAGAGGAACCCACTTAAAGCCCACAGGGAAACAACACAACCAGCATCAGGTGTGAGAGCTGTTTGTAGCCTCCTCTCCACCCGGGGCCACTGCTCGGCTTTTAACTGGAGCGAAGGCAAACCCTCCTCTGAGAAGCAAGGTGGAAATGTGGCAGCATTTGCAGCACCTGCCTTTTCCTGGTTCTGCATTTTTCCCTGGATAAGGTCCACAACACGTACCAGCCTATGATTCTATGATTTGGTGCCTCTTCCCCAGTCGCTGGCTCACAGTTTTGTCCACTGCAACCCCTGCCTTGGACTTCACAGAATCATGGAATCACAGAGCCCTTTAGGCTGGAAAGGCCCTCTAAGACCCTTGAGTCCAATGTTTCCCAGCACTGCTGAGGCCACCACCGACCCACGTCCCCAGGTGCCACATCCACACACCTGTGAAATCCCTCCAGCTCACATCCCACCTGCAGGTTTGCAGGAACAGCCATGGACATGTTCTGCTCCTCATCTTCACTTCTGTGAGAATAGAGGGGTTTCCTATGGAAATGTTTGAGCTGCTCTGTGCTGTACAAACAGCCCTGAACTGACTGCCCTGAGCTGATTAATTCCAGCCTGGCTTTCTGCAGACAATCACAGACGACTCCAATTCCACCCAGACTCAGCTATCCTGAAGTCGCCAGATAACTCTGACTTTCTAATTTTATCTTTTGAATAAAATAAGCCCAAAAAAACCCCCTGAAAATGACAGGCGTGCATCACTAACAGGGTATGATAAACCAGGCCTGTGGCTTTTGGGGGACTTGAATTAGACAAAGAGAGCCAAAATCTCCACCATTTCCCTTAGTAAATTCTTCCCACAGCTTTAACACTTTCTGTTAAAGTAACACTCAGTCCTGCCAATGTTACACCAACGTCACCCCCTGTGACTTGATCTGGTGGTATTTTGGGGACTAACTAGGATTAAAACCACATTAAATACCTGGTTTCTCCCCCAAATCCTTCTCCCTCCTTCCACCTCAACAGAACTTGCAAAATCACAGTTTCTAGTCTTCCATTTTTTATTTGGTGGTATTTTGTGCAGTAATCACTCCAGGCTGGATAAACAGGCTGGCTCCAGCAGCCGTCCCAGATCCCACCAGGTGCCTCAAAACACGAGTGCAAATTGCACATTTAGGAAAAAAGGCCACAGTTTTGCCCATTTTAGCATCAGAGCCCCACACCCTCCTCACCCCCTGACCTCACCCCCACCCCTAAATCTGCACAGTGCCCTCCCTGAGCCGTGTGCCTGGAGCACCAACCAGGAGTGCCAGGGCACAGCTCCTGACGCTCGTCACGCCGATGCTTTCTGACTAATTACTGCTATAAAAAGCAAAAAGCTGTCAAAGAGAATTATTCAGCTTCTGCAAGAGTGAAACAGAGATGTGTGAGAGGAAATGGTGCCCCTTCAGACTCTGGTGGTGCCTGCAAGGATTAACTCAACCTTGTAGCACCTGCTAATGACATTTTTTACCACACCCATCCCAAAATGTTCCAGCTGCAGGGAAAAAGAGGCAGAAGCAGCTTGGGGTACAGGAGAGGCTTGGGGAGCAGGAATCCAGCTGGAGGGGTTTGACTCCAAGCCTTCTGCTCTTAGAATCACAGAATCCCAGACTGTGTTGAAGGGACCTTAAAGCCCATCCAGTTCCACCCCCTGCCATGGGCAGGGACACCTTCCACTAGCCCAGGTTGCTCCAAGCCCCGTCCAACCTGGCCTTGGACACTTCCAGGGATCCAGGGGCAGCCACAGCTTCTCTGGGCAACCTGTTTCCCTTGCTACTGTAATCCAAAAATCACCCCTTACAGCAGCATAACACCAAAGGGCTCAAACCATGGCTCCATGGAACAGTAAATCCCATTTCCCTCACTGGGTTGTGCTGGAATGAGCTCGGCAGTGGCACCAGCTCCTGACTCAGGGGGGGCCTGGGGGCTGCCCCATGGTAGGGATCCAGCTGTGGTGTTTGAAGGGAAGCAGTTGTGCTTTCCCAGGGTTCATTTTCCTTGCTGTGCAAACACGGCGAGTCAGGGGCTCTCCTGGGGAGGCAGCTGCTGTCCTGGGCAGGACCTTGGGAATGGAGCAGTTCTCCAGGAGAGCATCTCCAAACATCCAACCCCCACGGCCAGGCTACCATGGACGTTGGGTTGGCTTTGTGGGGGGGGGGGGGGGAGCACACATGATGAGTAAGGTGAGAAAAAAGAGAAATTCGGGCATTTGGGAATGAGTCCATACTTACAGGAGCATCTGATCCAAACAAAGGTGGGCTTTGGAGTCCTTCCCCATGTGGATGCTGCAGTGCCCTGAAGCCAAACTGCTGCTCCTTCCCTCCATGAGAGAGGACAGGGATGGGAGGGCAGAGCCATGCCTCTAACCACCACCTCTAGCCCTAAAATGTCATTTATCAGCAGTCAAGTCATCTGGAAACAGCAGCAGCAGCTTTATTCCCCACGTTTTCCCTGGAAGTCAGAAAAAAGTCCCAAAAAAGCCTGTCCTCCAGCAGCAAGTGTATTTAAAATATTTCCCTGTAACTCTGAACATGCCATCTGCTCCTTCTGCCAGCCCCAGTGCTGCTGTGCAAGTCAGCCCTGTCTCCATCCTTTCTGCCAAGCAAGAACTGTAAACTCCCCTCCTCTTCCTCGCTCCACCATCCACTGCCCTGCCTGAGCCCAGCTGCCAGCCCACAGCCCTTCCAGCCCCCTTCTCACCTGCCTCCTCTCCCTCCTCCTCCTCTTCCCTCCCACCAGGGCAGTCCTGTCCTGCCTCATGAATCAGTAACTTGCCTTGGCACAAGGTGTCCCCACACAGCCACGCTGCCAGAGTGACCCTGTGGCAGCCTCGTGTCCGGGTGAGCCTTCAGGATCACTCCAGTGCCTGACTCTGAAGTGCTGATGTCCTTTGTCACGTAAGGTGACCTTGCAGAGGATTCATAAAGACTGGCTCTATAGTGTTTTAAATAAATCAGCCTGTATGTGCACAGCCCCAGCCCCAGGCAGGCACAGGCAGCCTGGTCCCACCCGGGGGCACAGCAGGAGGGGCAGGAGATCGGGGTGCCAAGGGAGAGCTCTCAGATGAGATTTTAGAGAATGAGCAGAGATGCCCTGGGACATGCAGCCACAGCACAGCTCTGCTTCCCTGCACAGCATGGGGGATGCACATGGCACTGCACCCACAGAACCATGGAATCCCAGAATGGTTTGGTGGGAAGAGACCTCAAAGACCAACTCGTTCTCTGCCATGGGCAGGAACACCTTCCACAAGCTCTGTCCAACCTGGCCTTGGACACTTCCAGGGATGGAGCAGCCACAGCTTCTCTGGGCAACCTGTGCCAGGGCCTCACCACTCCCACAAGGAAGAATTTCTCCACAGTATCCCATCTAACCCTGCCCTCTGGCAGTGGAAAGCCATTCCCTCTTGTCCTGTCACTCCAGGCCCTTGTCCAAAGTCCCTCTCAGGCTCAATACTCTTGTTCCCCAAATCACTGGACATTGTCCTGTCCATTGTGGCCCATCTGGGGGCTGAGCCTGCCCGTGAACGACCAACAACAGTCCGACCTTGCAGTGCTGGAGCCTCTCCTGGCTCCTGCCCTCCTGGGGGCCGCGGGCTCGGGAGGAAGAACGTTATGAACTGCACGTGACAAAATGGAAATTCAGCGCTGAGGGCGCCGCGCCTGCCCCAGATTCGGCACTGGATCAGATCGGGGTGGACAGCCACGAGTGCTGCTGCAGGGCTGGGACAGCCACGAGTGCTGCTGCAGGGCTGGGATGTCACACACAGCAGTGTCACATCGCTTCATGTCACACCGTGTCCGGGACGGACCCGCACCCGTGCAGGGCACAGCAATCTGCTCCTGCACATCCCGGGACCACAAACAGCCCCACAGAGCCCTCGGGGACAGGGGGGCAGGGTTTGTCCAACATCTCTGCCCCCTGCCTTTCCTGCTGGATCCCTGGTGTTTGGGGAGCAGCCGCAAAACCCTCTGGATGCTGCTCCCCGACTGCATGCCGGGTCTGCCCCTCTGCTCCCTCCATCCTCCTCCTGCTCCTCACAGCCCCTCAGACCCCCCCTAGACCTGCCCTGGCAGCCCCTCATTAAATTCAAAACCTCAAAACCAGAATCAGAGGGAGCGACACAGGCAGAGTAACCCAGAAATGCCTCAAAACTACAGGAATTAACCACCCGTTAATTGTCTTGGGGGAAAAAACCACAACGGGCTCATTTTTGGCTGAGCTGTTTCTAAATCTCGTGTATGTCACGGCCTCTTTTCCTTCTTCCACTGAGTTTGGTTTCCAATTTGTTCACTCCAAAGCCTCTCTTTGTGTTTGCATTTAAATTTTCGCCTTCGCTGATTTCCTGAGCAAAAAAACCATGGGATGAGCGAGGAGCTGAGAAATCCTGCAGAGGATGTGACCACTGTGCCAGCACCGGGTTCAGCTGCTGCAGCCAAAGTGCTGCTCCCGGCTCTGAAATCAGATTCCCAACTGCAGGAGCACCCCAGCACCCAGGGCATCTCCTTCCCTGCGCCAGGGAAGGGTTCAAGGCCAGGCTGGATGAGGCTTGGAACAACCTGATCTAGTGGAAGGTGTCCCTGCCCATGGCAAGGGATGGAGTGAGACGGGCTTTGAGGTCCCTTCTGCCTTGAAAACACCCACAGCAACAATGATGCTTCTGCCCTTTGCTCTTTTCACTTCTCATCTATTCAATTTACCCCATTTTTTCTTCATGGTTTGAAAGTCAGTCCTCCCTGTGCTGTGCTGTTCTGTGAGCTCCTCTCAGTTCTCCAGTACAGAAAACATATTGCCACAAGATTTTGCTTTACACTGAGCTCTGTCATTCAGGTACTAAAGTGAATTGATTCCAAGGCTCAAGGCAGGCTCCCTCAGGCACTGAACTACAGGATTCAGCCAGGAATTCCTACAAACAGGCATTAATGCAAATGACAGCGAAGTCATAGGAAGACGCTGTCAAAATTGATAACTTGAAAAAAGCACCCCCCAGAAGCAAGCCCCAATCAAAGCCCTGCACATGGGATGTGCAGAGACATCCTTCTGGCCACTGGCTGCCTTTGGAGGGAGAGCTCTTTTACCAGAACACAGCAGAATGTTATGATTTATCCATTCTCAGGGCACTGCTGTCTGCCTCGGCCCACAAGACCCTCTAAGGATGGTAAGTGTCCCCCTGGCAGGGCCAACCTGCCCCCATGGCAGGGCCAACTGGCACCTCATGGCACTGCCAGCCAGACTAGAAGAGCTGGCACATGGCACAGGGTGATGCCACCAGCACAGTCTCAGCAAGTCTAACCAGAGGTCCCCAGTTCTTCCCCTCCCTCTCAATTCCTTCCCAATATCCCATCTCTCCCTGCCCTCTGGCAGTGGGAAGCCATTCCCTGTGTCCTGTCCCTCCATCCCTTCTCCCCAGTCCCTCTCCAGCTCTCCTGGAGCCCCTTTAGGCCCTGGAAGGGGCTCTCAGCTCTCCCTGGAGCCTTCTCTTCTCCAGGGGAACCCCCCCAGCTCTCCCAGCCTGGCTCCAGAGCAGAGGGGCTCCAGCCCTGGGAGCAGCTCCGTGGCCTCCTCTGGACTCTCTCCAGCAGCTCCACGTCCTTGTGCTGTTGTTCCCAGGGCTGGAGCAGCTCTGCAGGGGGGTCTCACCTGAGGGGGCAGAGGGGCAGAATCCCCCCCTACCCTGCTGCCCACGCTGGGGGATGAGTTCAGGATACAGGGTCAGCTCTGGGGAGAGGCTCCTACCCCTGCACATCCTTCCTGGAGGAATGCTGGAAAATCCTAGGGATGTTGTAAAAAGAGACAGGAATGGTCTGGAAGCAGCTGCCTGGCAGGGGAGTGCCGAGGAGCTCAGCCTCTCATACATCAGAGGAAGAGCAAGAGGTGACACAATGATCATCCATAAATGCCTTCACAGAGAGAAAATATCAGCTACTAAAGGGCTCTTCAATCAAGTGAAGAGAAGCAGCACAGACCCAGCCTCTGGGGGCTGGAACAGACGCACTTGGGTTAGAAACAAGATGCAGTCTTTAAAAATAAGAGTGATTAAGCAGCGGCATAAACTGCCCCTGGGGGTGGTGGATCCCGCAGCTCGTGGTGCCTCCGAGTCAAGATGAGCTCTGAGACGAGCCCCTGAGTCGAGATGAGCTCTGAGACGAGCCCCTGAGTCGAGATGAGCTCTATTCCAGCACAGGCTCCAGACATGTCTCCAGATGCCTCCTCGCTGCTGCCAGCACCCACGGCCCCCACAGAGGTGGCACAGTGCAGGCCATGGGATGGGCCCCTGACATGGCACATGTCCAGGGTCGGTGCCTCCCTGCAGCTCGTCCCTGGGGTTAAATATTCTGATTTGCACTGTGCCTCTGAATGAGCTTCCAGCGTGAGCCATTGCCCCATCCCTCGGAGTGTCCAAGGCCAGGTTGGAGGAGGCTTGGAGCAACCTGGGCTAGTGGAAGGTGTCCTTGCCCATAGCAGGGGGGGGTGGAATGAGATGGGCTTTCAGGTCCCTTCCCACCCAAACCATTCCATGGTACTATGACCACCATGGAGCACACACGGCTTCTGTGCAAAGAGGTGAAGAGGTGAGAAGGTGGGGAGGGGAGGAGGATGACAGGTGAAGAGGAGAAGAGGTGGCCTCCAGTACCCAGCCCTCTCTCCATCACCAGTTTCCCCAGACACAGACTTCTAAACAAAGCCAAATGATCCAATTTGCTGTAAATTTTCCCTCTGGAGTCAGCTCTCCGTGCCCAGCGGGGGGATGGCACGTGCCAGCAGGAGTTTGCCTTGACGAAACTCCCGTTATTCACAGTGTGTGGGAAAGGAGGCAGGAATAAATGGGGATACTTTGTGAAATGGATGGAATATGGCAGTTGGTGAAGGCACTGCTGTTGGTTTCAGATGCAAACACCCCGGCCCAGAGGATCTGAGCGAGCGGGAACGTGCGGGAGCAGCTGGGAGCAGCGCTGGAGGATGCCGTCGCCATGGCAACGGGATGAACACGCTACCACTCGGATCAAGGACACAATTTTATTGTCCAAGTGCCGAGGATTTTTTAGCCCAGTTTCCAGGGACCGCGTGTTAATAACAGTTGCATCCTATTTATCCTGGGCCTTTATTGTCTCCGTAATGAGCTCTCCAGGAAAACCTGGAGAGCGTTTCCTCGGAGGCTCCGCGCCAGAAACGCGACTCCGAGTTAAGTGGTTTGCTTTGCTGGCAATTCCCTCCCTTGCCCACACGCTTTGAAATACAGAGCAGGCTGATTAACTATTAATAACAGGGCACTGACAAACCACACATTGTGCCCCGGGTTCTGCCAGTTGTTCCAGAGGCACCCGGAGCTCTCGCTGTGGCAGCGGGGACACTCCTCACCCCGCCATGGGTGGGACACACCATGGTTACCCCCCTGCTGTGCCCTGCCTGGTGCCCCAGAGCTGCACATTCCAGCAGTTTGGGAGAGGATCAGCTCAGGTGGATGACAATGATGATGATGATGAATGACAGGACGTGGCTGTGCACACAAAGCTTCCCAGTGCCCTCCAAGGATAACGCCAGAGCCACGCGATCAAAGTCTGGAATTCCTTTCCTACTTACAGATGGTTGGACTCAATGATCCTGGAGGTCTTTTGCCACAAAACATGATTCCATGATTCTATTAAATACATTGATATTATTACTGTGCTGTTAACTTATTTCCTGTATAGAAGGAAATCTTGGCTGGCCCCAGTGAGGTCTGACTCCAATGAATCCAATCCCCTGTCCCTTCAGTATTCCAGCAGTGATTACCCTCACAGAAACCAGGGACCTCCGACGTGACCATCTCCTGGGAGCCCAGAACAGTCCCAAGCAGGGTGAGGGCATGGATTCACCACTGCTTTTGGACTGTGCTGCTGCTGAGCTGGGGGTGCTTTTCTCTCATTTCACCCCCTCCCACCCAATCCCTGTGCCAAGCTGGAGCTGTGGTCACTCTGTGCTGTCAGTTTAAATCCCAGTGGCTGCTGCAGCCCTGAGGATGAGGGATCAGCAAACCAAACCCGCAGGCAGCAGGCGCTGCCAAGCCCAGCTCTGCAGCCACTTTCCATCACTGCAGCCCAGCTGCTCCCAAATCCTGGGATTTACCACCTCTGCCAGGGCAGAGCCACCCTCTCCGACCCTGTGCCAGCACCCCTGAGCATGGCAAAGGCCACCCCAACAGACACTGGGGCTGCAGCTGTGGGCAGGCGCCAATGCCTTGTCCTGCAGCCTCGGACAACTGAGGCATCCCAGAAGTGCCCAGTGCCCCCTGCCTGGTGCTCCCCAGCCTGCAGCCAGCTTGGAGCAGAGCTGGCAGAGCCTTGGCACCACATGCCATCGCCAGGAGCAATGCAGAGCAGAGCTGCAGGATTCCAAGGCTCAGCCCAGAGGGCAGGCACAGCTCAGATTCGCTCAGCTCTGGCTCTGGCAGGAGGGCACTGATGTGGAGACTGAAATCATCGATCTTGGGAGGGCTCCGGAGAAATAACACCTAAAAATGCCTTTAAGACATATTTCATAGAAACACAGAATCATTAGGGTTGGAAAAGACCTCCAAGACCATCGAGTCCAACCTGTGCCCGATGCCCACCTTGTCACCCAGCCCAGGGCACTGAGGGCCATGTCCAGTCCTTCCTTGGACACCTCCAGGGATGGGGACTCCACTCCCTGGGCAGCCCCTTCCAATGGCTGACCACTCTTTCCATGATGAAATTCCTCCTGATGTCCAACCTGACGCTGCCCTGGTGTAGGTGAGGCTGTGTCCTCTTGTCCTGTCAGATTCCATTGTGTTCCAAGCAGTCTCCACAGCAACCACCACATTCCAGCACGACACTCCAGGCACAGGAACTGGGCAGCAGCTCCAGTTTCCATTCAGCATCTGCCATGAGTGTTATCCCTCC
Source organism: Pipra filicauda (assembly GCF_003945595.2). Lineage (NCBI taxonomy): Eukaryota > Metazoa > Chordata > Aves > Passeriformes > Pipridae > Pipra > Pipra filicauda. The sequence goes on along the minus strand of NW_024104206.1, from coordinate 1,419,249 downwards.
ACGGCATTCCCAGCTTCCCACTCCCTCTGCAGCCCACGCCGGCCATGACAAACAACCCAGCCCTTCAAACACACGGAGAAGTTTCCTTTTCTTCTTTAACCAACAAACACAGTCACCAAACCCCCATTCTGCTTAATGCAGCTCTGCATCAAAACACCTCCGAGGCAATTCATTTATACCGGGAGAACTTCTGAGGCTGGAATTTTCCCTGATGGCACTGCTGGAAGGCTACAACAGCCCAGCAGGTCAGCGAGTTGAAAGCAGTATTTCATCTGGCAATTTATTCAAATAAATCTTTCAAAACATGAAATAAGCTATAAAGATGGAGCCTGTCAAAGCCTGCAGTAGTCGAGCTCCTGAGCAGAATGACCAAGCAGGAGCAGCAGCAGCTCTGGCCCGTCGGGCATGGGATGCCAGCCCAGCTCCCCGTGCCAGGGGCAGGATGATCCAGCCCCTGGATCATCCCAGGGTGCAGAGCACTCAGTGGGATAACAGCGACAGGCTTAAAGATGGAGAGGTGTTTTCAAGCTCTGGTGCTGTTCCTGCCACCCCCCCAGAGCCATGGGCAGGAAAGGGGAAGCTGTGTCTTGCTGCATTGGGGAGGGTTTGCATCAGCTCTCCTGCTGCCACTGCTGTGTCTCCAATTCCCAGCTGGTTCCATGGACCTGTCACTGTTGTGCCACACCTTCCTACCCTCTGCTCTGTGTAGTGACGCTATTGAGTACATGGGTCCTGTGGGGCCTGGAGCATGGGATTCTGGAACCCCCAGGGGGTTTTGGGGCAGGATGGAGCCCCACTGCCAGCTCCAGGCACAGGAGGTGCTGCCCACAGCACACAAAACAGGACAAACCCGTGGGGTTCCATTTGATGTTGGCACAGGACAGGAAGGGCAGGAGCTGACTGTGACACACGGGCAGCGTGTCCTGGGCTCGGCCCGGGGGTCTCCGGGAGCAATGTGGGGGCTACAGGGGGACGTTCAGGATGAGGACTCGCTCTGCCCCTTCATGCCACGGGCAATGGCATGACCTGGGTACCCCAGAGATGTGTGGAAAGTCACCCAATGCCACCAGCTGCTCCTTGGCACCAGATGAGGGTTTTAAAGAAGGCTTTGAAATCCCCAGGTCTGAGCTCAGCAGAGGCTGTGAGAGCAACTGAGGGGAATTCCAGCACAAAGAAAGGTTTTCCTGGCATTGTCTGGGGGGAAGGAGGGGCTGGGGCAAGTGGGCACTCATGCTCTGGGGGAAGAAGAGCCCCTTTGTGGCGGGCACACCGTGGGCATTGTCTGCTGGCCGCCTGCCCTGCCAGCCGGGCTCCGAGGTCAGCAGAGCCACGTCAGTGGCACTGAGAGCTGCCCCCACTGTGCATTTACTTCTCTTTTTAACATTTTACAATCAGGCTGAGCTCCCTCACTGACTCCTCTGTCCTCTTCACTAATTGCATCGAGAAAGGGAAGAAATTATGACACTTAGTAATCACAGAATCATAAAATCTTGGAATGGCTTGGGTTGGAAGGGACCTTAAAGTTCCTCCAGTCCCACCCCTGCCACTTCCCACCATCTTCCACCATCCCAGGTTGCTCCAAGCCCTGTCCAACCTGGCCTTGGACACTTCCAGGGATCCAGGGGCAGCCACAGCTTCTCTGGGCAACCTGTGCCAGGGCCTGCCCACCCTCACAGGGAAGAATTCCTTGCCAAGATCGCATCTAAACCCACACTCCATCAGGGAACACATCAAATCATTGGTACTTATGTTGGATCACTGTGCAATTCCAAAAGTTTCATCCTCATCCAAATCTGGCTGAGGGAAACAGCTTTGTTAAAACCAGCAAAGGTTGACCTGGATTGGGCTCCTGCTTCGTGAGAAGTGCTGAGTTTTGGAGGAACAGAGAGCAGGTAGTTGTATTTGTGCTTGCACTGCATCTCTGCCTGCTGCCGGGAAGTGAACAGGCTGCTCAGGGAAAACCAGGAAACAAAGGTTAATCCAGCAGCTGAGGCTGTTGTGAAGATTACAGATCTGGCAGGATCTGTGGGCTTTGATCTTCTTTCATGGATCCCCCAAAATTAAAAGCTGCTTTGAAAATCCTAGAATTATTGTGCCTTAACCCTGGATCTCCCTGTGGGGATCTGATGGCTCCGACCTGTTTCTGCAGTATCTGGTGCCGCCCCACTCTCCACGAGATTTGGGACCTGCATCCCAGGGAAGCTGTCCCCCTCCTTCATCCTCCCTCCCAGAGGGGGATCAGCCCCTGCCTGTCCATGGCAGCTTCCCTGCAGTGCTATCCCTGCTCCTGCTCCTCTGGTTGCTCCCACAGCACAGATTCCCCGTGCCAGGTGCAGTTTCCCTGTGCCGGGCACAGCTTCCCTATTCTGGGCACAGCTTCCCTGTCTGGGCAGGCTGCTCCAGTGATGCCCATTAGTTCTAATGGGAAGCTACAGGGCCATTCCTTCCCATCAGGACTAATGGGCAGTGCAGGGATAACGTGGTTACCTCGGCTGAGCCGCAGCGACTTCCCGGCAGCTCAAGAGCCAGCGGGGTCACGAGCCAGGGCTTCATTGCCCGGGAGACAGGAGCCAAATTGGTCTGTCCATGGACTGGGAGAGCAGTTCATTAGAGCAGGACGATGCATTGGCCTCGTCCCACAGCCCGCAGTGCCCTGGAGCACAGAAAGCAGGAGGAGCCCTGGGACAAACCCTCACCCCCGGCACTGGCACAACCACAGCCAGCAGTGTTCGCCAGCTCAGAAACCATAGAACACAGGGATTTGGAGAATCCTCTGGTTAGCTGGAGGGAGGGATGCAGGGAAGAGAGACATGTAGGGAGCACTCTTCCCACTCCAGCATCTCACTCCACTCTGCTGGAGCCGTTCCTTCCTGGTGTCCGGGCAGCAGAACGGAGACTCCTTGTTCACTTATTCCACACATGATGCATATTCACTCCCAGTTAATTCCCTGTGCCTGCTGGCTCAGGAAAGGATTTCCACGTTGCTCTCCCCTCACATACACATTATAAACCACAACTTTTTGTCATGCTGCAGGGGAAGGAGCAGCTGTCCATCCTTGGGATCCAGCCCAACCTGCTCTCTGGAGCACTTTGCAAGGCCAGGCTCCTGATCCTCCTCGAACATCTTGGATTATGAACAGAAACTTGGTTGTTTCTGGGTCTGCTTTGATGTCCGGGTTCCCTAACGAAGCCCTTTGCAGCATGAGAATGAGGATTGTGTAACGATTTCTCCCAGAGATAACGGCTCTGCAGGAGCTGCCAGCCGGGAGCGCTGGCACCGATGGAATTGGCAACGGAGGAGCCCAGCCTTGGGATTTTTTTTTTCCAAGTGTTAGTATTTAATAATAAAGATTTTGATTTCTAATCCCAGAAAATAAAGCAGCTGAAGAGGTTTCCTGGTCTGATTCAGGTTTGCAACAGCCTGGCCTGGAGGCTGACACTGCTGCTTGGCAGGCCAAGCCGGAGTCTGCCCACATCCAGCATCCCGGGGGCACTGGGAAGGGATCCAGAATGCAAACCCAGGGAATGCTTCACTTCTTCCCTCCACACACTTACTACCTTCATCCACAGGAATGGGAGCCTGCACTCCCAGCTCTTTTCTTCCCCCCTTCTCTTTACAGAAGCAAACCCAGGCCTCCAGTTTCCCTTTCCCATATTATTTCCCTCTGCTGCGCTGGATCGCAAAGCCCATTTTGATTCTCTTTCTTGAGTTCTGCAGAATCTCCCCTTCCCACTGTGCCCTGAATGCCAGTCTGTGCTGCCTCCCAGGGGTCCTGCCATGCCCTGAGCCCCGTGGTGGGATGCATTCCAGTTTGGAGTGGGGCTTATCAGCTGTGTGCTCACTGCAGCTGGACTTGAGCAGAGAGCAGCTCCTCGCTCCAGCATTCCCTGCTCCAGGCCATCTGCAACTTTCTGGCCTGTGGTCGCTGTTTTTGTCCTGTTTTTGGGATCAGCTGCCAGCCCAGCTGTGGCCACAGCTCCCACAACAAACCCCGGCCCCGCCCGCGCCGGAGCGGTGCCTGTGCCAAGGGGTCGGCTCAGCTCCTGCCTGGGGAGCAGCACCAGGGATCCTCACTCCTGCAGCAGGAAGGATGATCCTGACACAGCCACCCCCGAGGGGCTGCAAGGCACAGGAGGCTCGGCGGTGGAGCCAGACTCGAGGCCACGTTCCCAGAGGAACAGCCTGGCTCCTGCGGGCAAGCTCTGCCCAGGACTCCGGGCTGGGGGAGTGCTGGGAATGCACGGAGATGTGCCCCCCCAGGGGACACCCACTGCCTCCAGCCTCTTTTTGCTGGAGCAGAAGGACTTCTGCATCCCTGTGCCACGGTGCCAGCAGAGCAGCCTCTCCGGTGCAGGCACCCACAGCGACGTGTGATTAAATATTGAAGCATCTCGTTAAACACTGAAGTCGCGGGTGACCCGGTGGCATCGCCGGCGTCTGTCGGGGAGGAGAACAACGACGTCAGCAGCGGCTCTCCAGCTGTACCGCCTGCGTGCACACCGGCCTTGGTCTCGGCGCCAGGGGATCCGAGGTTCCCGAGTGCCTGAGCAGGCTGCAGGATGGAACTCCACAGCCAGAGCCCTCCGAGCCTTCCTGGAGCCCGGGGCACCCCGGCTCAGACCGCTCTGTGCTAGCACGGCTGCCCTGGTACGAGCTGGCTGGTGCCTGATCCTGGTGAGGAGCCCATGGGGACAAATGGCACCAGATTCCCCTCGTGCATTTGCCCGCCGTCCCCCACGCCCCATTGCCCGTCTGTGGTGGGCAGCCCTCGCCGTGGGTGCAGCAGGGCAGGCCGGGCACGGGCGGTGTGGCGGCGATTCCTCGAAGGGCTCTCGCCCGCCGCAGGGCCCGGGGCCAAGGGCAGGGCTGGGGCCGGCGCCGGCACCCCACGCAGCCTGGGACTGTGCTCCTGGCTGCTCTGCCAGCAGCTCCAGACCGCTCTCCCTGCCAGCCCTTCCTTCCTGCTCCTCCTGAGCTGCCTCCACGCCCTGCTCCCCACGATCTCCCCATCTCATCCCACTCCCACTGTGCACAGCTCCAAAACCTCCCAGGAGCCAGAGCATCTCGGGTTTTAACCTGTCCAGGTTAACCTGTCCTCTCCCTATATCCCAATATGGATCCTTCCCTGTGGGGGTGCTGAGGTCCTGGCACAGGTTGCCCAGAGAAGCTGTGGCTGCTCCATCCCTGGAAGTGTTCCAGGCCAGGCTGGATAGTGCTTGGAGCAACCTGGGCTAGTGGAAGGTGTCCCTGCCCATGGCAGGGAGTGGCACTGGATGGGCTTTAAGGTCCCTTCCAACCCAAACCATTCCAGGATTCTGTGATTTTAGGATTCTGTAAACACCACCCAGTTGTAACAAGGAGTAGGACCACTGTGCAAATACCAAGTGCTGTTTGTACACCCAAGTCCTTCTCAAACACGGTTAAATCTCTGATGCCCTCTGGGACTTTTTTGTCTACATTTTAAAACAGCCCCTGGTTACTCCTGTGCTGGAAGAAAACCACCCCCATCCCCATCAGGCCATGGCCAGAGGAATCCCCCCCTCCTCCTGTAACCCCACTAACAGCTGCAGCATCCTCCTGGCACCCGGCTCTCCTCAGCCAGGGGACACGGGAGTGAGAGCTGTGACACACCGGGCTGCAAATGCCTCCAGGCCTGTCCATTTAAATTGAATTTTTAATGTTTATGTTTCACCCCAGCTCCCTGTGTAGTCACTGCACTGAATCACCTCAGTTTGATTAATTCCTGGCTCGTTTGAAGGAGTCCACGCGCTCTAAAGACATTCCCTGGAAAGCCCCTGTGGGTGAGGGTCACGGATCTGCCATCTGTTTGCACAGAAAAATGCCTCATTTTTAATTTGGACACACAGAATAACTAACTGAATTTTTATCCCCAAACCACCACCACAGAGCTGGGGGTTCACCCCGCCCCTGGCCCCCACCTTTGGCCTCTGGGAGCAGTTGTCAGGAGCCTGTCACCACAATAAACTGGGCAATTTCTTCCAGGAACTTAGATCAGAAACAAAATATTTATCTCTGTCTTTAAACCCAGCTTGGTGCTGAGGCAGACCAGCACCTCATGACCCAGAGGCATCCCAAAGCCAAGCAGGGAGTCTCCTCTGTTCCCTGTCCCAATGACTGGTGTGATAGCAGAGAAACTAGTCCAGCTCCACCACGGCACAAAAAAATCTCTTGTGAATCCTGTATCCAATTAAAATTATTTCAGGCTTAATGATTCAAGCTGATGGTGGTGGTGGAGAGTTCCAAAGCTTACTGCTGTGTTAACTCCTCATTTTACACTGTCCCTCAGAAGGAAACCAGAAAGGGAGCATTCCCTGCTCCAAGGCATCTGCTGGACCCCAGGTGAGAGCTGGGCTCTGTGGCGGTGAGGGGGTTTCCATGCCATGCCAGGAGATCATTGTGTCCATGCCAGGGAACACCCATATCCATGGAGTGGGTGCCCAACCAGTCCCACACCCTGCAGTGGGTGCAGGTCAGCAGCTCCCTGCCTGTGGCACAGGTCACTGGAGCTCTGCTGTGCTGCAGGGTGGGAGGGGGATCCTGCCCCAAACCACTCCCCTGCTGGGTGCATCCCGGGAAAACCGCTCTGCCAGAGCCTCCCAGAGTAACCCAAGCATCTCCCCACTGGCAGTGGGGGTACCAGTGACCCCACAGCAATGGGCAGTGGGAGCCAGAACCGCCCCAACCCACTGGACCACGAGTCGCTCCAACCTTTCTCCGCGCTCGGACGCCCGTGAGGTTGTTTGAGCTCCCTGGGATGTGAACACGGCTCAGGCACGGCCCAAGGGCCCACGGATTGCAGCAGTCTCCTCATCTCTCTTGGGCTCCCTGCTCATTCTTGTTCCTCCCTCCCCTCTTTGCCATTCTAATATTTATCCAGGCTGACAGCCTTTCACCCTCCAGGAGCTTTGCCCAGAGCTCTTCGACCTTAAAGATTCCAGCAAACCCACAGCAACAGATATTACCGGGACCTGCAGCCACCCCACCCCAGCCCTGCCAGGACCTCGGGCAGTTACAGGAGACACCAGAGCTGAGAGAGCTTGGTTGGGTTTGCTGCTGTTGGGGGCATCTGTCAGGCTTTACACCAAAAAGCTGTGTCTAAATCTTTGCTGGGAAAGCTGGAATGGTGTGTCCTGGACAGTGGCCCCAGATCTGCTGCTCAGCACAGTGAAGGGGCTGAGGGACTCCAAGCTGGAAGCTGAAGGGATGCTGAGCTGGAAGCCTGAGGGATGCTGATCAGGGAGCTGAAGGGATGCCAAGCTGAAAGCCCTAATGGCCAGGGCAGAATTCCTCTGCTTGCACTGTGCTGGGTTTGTCTTCACTGGGAATTCCAAATGAAATGTTGTTTTATTTCGCCTGTGTTCATCCACTGGAAGGAGAGCAGAGCAAAGCTAACTACACAGACTCACAGGAGTGTCTCTCCAGGTGGGCATCGAGCTGGGAAGGATCCCTGCTCCTATTTCCCATGCACTTTCCCCCAGGACACAGCAGTGCTGGGGACCCTGCACAGGGGCTCCTTCTGCCTGACCACCCCCCCATGGGCAGGGGCACCTTCCACTAGACCGGGGTGCTCCAGGCCTTGTCTGGGACTTCCCCAGGTGTAGCAGCAGTGCCACAGGTCAACCTTGGACATATCCTTAGAAATCCCACTGAAATGAGCTGCATTACAGCAGAGAGCTCAGGTCAGAGCAGAAACCCGAACAGGACAAAAGGCTGAGTTTTTTTCCATGCCACACCAAAGCAGAGCGAGGGGAGCTCTCCCTTCCCTCTCCAGCAGATCATCCTCCTCGCTGGCAGGCAGCGCCGAGGCCGTGCTGCTCCCGTTATCCCGGGAGCGTGTAACGCCGGGATATCATGTCTGTGATAACACTCACTGTGTGCACAAGGCTCTGCGCCTCGAGTTTAATGGAGAAAAGGTTCTGCCTGTCTGTTCCACTTACTCACATCAGAGCGGGTTTCACGTGGGATTAGCGTGTCCCTGCTACAGGAAAGGGACGATTCGGGAAGAGAAATGGAAATACACCTGCGGGACGCTCACGGGCTTACAGAAGGAAATGCAAATTGCACTAATTTGTTGCACTAATTTGTGGCTGCCCCACCTCTGGAATGTCCGACACTGGGCTGGACAAGGCTTGGAGCAACCTGGGCTAGTGGAAGGTGTCCCTGCCCATGGCAGGGGGTGGGACTGGAGGAGCTTCAGGGTCCCTCCCAACACAAACCATTCCATGACTCTATGATTAATTTAACCCAAAATAAGCATTCTGATTACATTTTCTATTTCCGACATATTATTTGTGCTACAAGAACTGTGAAGGGGCTCAGACCAGTGTGATTTACACGCGCACACAGAGGGGATGGGGAAATAAAGGTAAGAAGGTTCCTCATCCCTGACCTCAGAGACAGCTTTAGGAGCCCTCGGTGTCCATCCCTTGAGGAGCCCTCGGTGTCCATCCCTTTAGGAGCCCTCGGTGTCCATCCCTTTAGGAGCCTGCCACTGCCACAGAGCAGCTCATCCCATGTGCAGTCTGATCCACCTGGAGATGCTGCTGTGGGTGGCACCTTCCCACCTTTGGCCCTGGACCTGAACCCAAGGGCCGTGCCAGGGACACCCCCCCAGCTCTGCAGCCCCAGCACACACCACACAAATGGATTGGGTCGGGGTTTTTTTAAACTCCAATATTAGAAAATTCCCGGGAGCTGTAGTTCTTCACAAGGAGATGTTACTGCTGACAAAGCGGGAAAAAACTGCAACCACGGGCTGCTCTGTGTGATCCTCTGAAGGAGATGCACTGCAGCACGGATGCTCTTCCCACCCAAGGCAACTCTGCAGGATTTGGGCTTTAATAGCCCAGAAAGCCCTTCCTTTTAGGCCCTGCAAGGGGCTCTCAGCTCTCCCTAGAGCCTTCTCTTCTCCAGGTGAACCCCCCCAGCTCCCTCAGCCTGGCTCCAGAGCAGAGGGGCTCCAACCCATGGAGCATCTCCGTGGCCTCCTCTGGACTTGCTCCAGAAGCTCCACGTCCTTCTGATGTTGGGGCCCCTTGGGGCTGGAGGCAGCTCTATAGGTGGGGTCTCACCAGAGATTTTTTTAGATTTTCTGATCTAAATCTGGGCAATTTCTACCTCTGCAGTGATGATCCCTCATGGTGATGCTGCTCCGGGGGGGGGGGGGCAGATGGGCACCGTCTGTTCCCATCCCTGCTGTCCCCTCTATTCCACTTGTCCTGTCACTACATGCCCTTGTAAAAAGTAGATTCTCCCCCTCAGTTACACCTTGAAGACACGGATCCATTCCCAGCTGTTGCTTTTCCTGGAGAAGCAGGAAGGGCAGAGCAGAGACCAAGCTGAGCTGGCACAGGCGGCTCAGCCCGCGTGACTCGCGCGGGGCTGGTTACGTATCACACATCCCTGCCCTCTAAAACCCCCAAGGACTTCCCAAATTGTGTCAGGCCCCGATTAGCCGACGCAATCACATTTCACTTGGCTACACAGGGGGGTGCTGGGTGGAGATTTCTTTCTCCAGCACAAGAACTGAGGTGGCACAGCACCAGCTAAACCAAGTTACAGAAGGAATCACTCCTCTGGGTTCAGTGCTTCAGCCAAAGTGGGTTCCTGATGGTTTGCCAAGGTCCGGGTTCCCTCACACCTGAAGACAAGTGCTGGTTTGCTCAGCAGCTCCCAGGGGCTGAGAGGCCACATGAGCTCCAGGACACCAGTGCTGAGCCAGGATCCCAGCAAGGAACTGCTCTGATGCAGTGAGCTCCCGGGTCTGAGCCCCTTCCTGAGGGGAACAGGGATGTTTGCACCAGGGTGGAATCCTGGGCATGGTCTGAATATGCCATGGGCTGATGCAGCAACCCCTGGGTCCAAAACAGAATTTCTCCAGGATCCTGTCAAAGAATCACAGAATGGATTGGGTTGGAAGGGACCTTTAAAGGTCATCTAGTCTATTCTGCCGTGGGCAGGGACACCTCCCACTAGCCCAGGTTGCTCCAAGCTCTGTCCAACCTGGCCTTGGACACTTCCAGGGATGAGGCAGCCACAGCTTCTCTGGGCAACCTGTGCCAGGGCCTCAGCACACTCATAGTAAAAAACTTCTTCCTTGTATCTAATCTATATTTGACACTCCTTTAGTTTAAAACCACCACCCCTCATCCTGTCACAACAGGCCCCTGTCCCCACGGTACAAACCAGTGTGCAGCAACCCCAGTGTGCAGCACTGGGCATCAGAGGTCCCTGGCAGTGCTGGGGCCATCCATCCCTCCTTCCATCCATCCCTCCTTCCATCCCTCCCTCCCTCCCTCCATCCATCCATCCATCCATCCATCCATCCATCCATCCCTCCATCCCTCCCTCCATCCATCCATCCCTCTATCCATCCATCCATCCATCCCTCCATCCATCCATCCATCCCTCCATCCATCCCTCCCTCCATCCCTCCCTCCCTCCATCCATCCGTTCCTCCATCCAGCCCCCCCATGCCTGCAGACGCTGGAATGCAGAGCTTTCCCAGGCACAGCGCTGGGCTGTGGCCCTGCAGCACCGCCAGCCCGGGCCTTACTCGCTCCATTAGGTCCCTCCACCACATAAATAGGTGGATAAATGGCAGAGGAGTGCAGTCCTGTCATTCTGAGCCACTCAGAAATTAAGGTGGCTGCAGGGTCAGTGTGGATCGCGTGTCTGGAATATGCAGAGGGAATGGAGAGGGAAAAACAAGCTCTGCCTGGCAGTTGGAACTGGGATCTCCCCTGGCAGTCCAGGCAGCACCTTTCTCTGTCAGCAGGGTGCTGTATCAGACCTGACACAGAAACAATCCCAAACTGCTCCCTATCTCCACTGTTCCCTGTCTACCACTCAGAGCTGCTGCAGTTCAGCCCAAGAAATAGAGGCTCTGGGCTGTTGGAGGTTGAATTCAAGCCTCTGACAATGCACATACCTCAGCCACCTTCAGAAACACCCCCAGATTTTAGATGGGTACCAAAGCAGACCTTTCACTGTGCCCAGGGGCACCACTGCTCAGTCACGGACAAACCACATCCTTGGCAGCATCCCTTGGTGCCCACGGAGACTGCAAATGCCAACCAAAGGGAGCATCACCCTGAGGAGAGGAGCATCACCCCAAGGAGCAGGGCATCACTCTGAGGCCCACACAGAGGGGGCTGGTGCAGACCCCGAGGCACTGGTGAGCCTGGGGCACAGGGGAGCTCGAGGATCAGCCTTCCTGGGGAGCACCAGCAGCACAGCAGGGTTCAGGCACCAGCCCAGCTTTGGGGCAGAGCACCCACAGCTCCTGGACCTCCCTGGTCCCAGCAGTGCTCAGCACACCAAATCTTGGAGCAAAATGCCTGGGGCTCCGTGTCAGGCAACCCAGCAGAAAGGCACTTGAGATAGGGTGGGAAGGAAAAGAGGAATCACCTCTGGAGCAGCTCCTGGTTGTCATTTCCTGCTCTGGGCAGTGCAAGGCTCTGGGGCAGTGCCAACAGCCCGAGTGAGCTCTGGGGTGACGGGTGGTGGGCTCTGCTCTGCCCCACTGACAGCAGAGACGCTCCTCCAGGGAGGCAGGAGGCCATTCCCCAACAGTTCCCCCAAATTCGACCCCACACAGGAACACTGGGCCCTGTGGTATCACCATCACCCCTGGCCCAGAGCCCTTCCACACCTCAGCTACGGGCAGGTTGTGTTTTTGGGGTCTGGTCTAAACCAAAATAGTAATCAAGGGAGAAAACAGTACTGTCTGAACAGCTTTCCAGGGCCCTCTCCAACAGATATGTTCATTAGTATTAATTACAGGGAAATCCCACACCAGCCAAGCTGATGGAATATGGCATCAACCAATTAAAAGATAAAAATCTGATGTCCTGGCCTGTGACCCCACACTCAAAACATGCACAGCCACTGCCACATCCCCTGAACAGTGAGGACCATGAGCATCCCCCACTTACAGCTCTCTCATGCTGCTCCCCTGCTGCAGTTGTTGTCTGCCAGCACCAGACCCCTCTGCTTTTATTACAGTGATGATATTTATATTGCACAGGAGAGGCTTTAATTGCATGAAGGCACTGTTTTGCTCACAACCAGAGACTCACACCCTGCTCGGTGGCTGCAGCAGCTTCAGGACAGCACCTCGAGCTCCCACTGCAGGTCTGGGTCCTGCCCTGCCAGCCCCAGGGCAGCAGAGCCCCCAGGCTGGGGTCAGGCTGGGTGACACCCACAGATGGAGATGGGCAAAGGCATCCCACCCTGTCCCAGGCTCCGGCCACAGGATCGCATTAAACCCTGCCTGTCACCACGACCCTGCTCCTGTGTCTGTCTGTCCATCCCACAGCTCCCACCACCACAGCTCTGCTCCTCAGTGTGTCTGTCTGTCCATCCCACAGCTCCCACCACCACAGCTCTGCTCCTCAGTGTGTCTGTCTGTCCATCCCACAGCTCCCATCACTCTGCCGACCACAGCAGACCCACTGCAGAGGTGGGCTGGGCAGGGCTGGGTCCTGCCCCTCTGTAGGGATCACATAAGCCCAGCTTTGTCCTCAGAGCTGCACCACTGGCACCAGACAACCCACACTCCATCCTCCTGCCCGACTCCATCCTCCCTGACAACCCCTTCCCAGGGAACACTGACTGCAGTGGGGCTGTTCACCCCGATCCCTGATACGGAATTTTATGTTAAGGAAGGTTCTGCAAAATCCTCCCCGAGGCCGATATCCCGGGATGGGCAATCCCACCGCTGGCACGAGCCCGAAGGTGAGCAGTGCAGGAGGTGCCCGTGGGACAGGGCAAATCCCCCTCCTGTTTAGATTCTCTGATGAATAACAGAAATCTTGAACCCACAGCCACCCATGGGAGCAGGGGTGGAGTGGGTTAATACGAGCACCTCACTGGCTAAAGCCACGCTTGGAAAAAGCCGGAATGCTGCGGGAATGCTGTGGGAATGCTGCCCCCACAGAGCAGGAGTGATGGCTGGACAAGCTGCTCCCCTTGTCACACTGTGCACACCTGGGGGGGCTGCAGGACCCCAGGCTGGGGAGGCCACATCCCAGCGTGTGGGAAGGGAGCGGCAGGTACATCAGTCTGGCTGTAATTGTGGAGATACATCGGAGACGGCGATGAAGAAAAGCCCCAGGATTACACAGGCTGGGGAAAGGCATTGCAGGGAAGATCAGCCCCTCTGCCACACAAAGGCAAATTGAGTCAGACAAAAATGCTCTCAGTGGTTTATATTCTTAAGATGGTATCGAATTCGTTACGAAGATGGAACAGCAGGGGATGTAATTTACCTATTTCATGCAAGCACTGGATACTCTGCAACACGGTAAATTGATTTACAGAGCTGGGAGGCAACGCAGGGCTCCAAGAGATTATTTATTGACCCAGAGAGAGCAAAGCCTCAGTGGGAAAAGGTGGGTTTGATCCCTACCTACCCACCCTGGCAGCCCCCTGGTACCAGGAGCTGGCAGGGACAGAGGATGCCCATGGCAGTGGTGGCTTTCAGGACAACCTCTGGGAGGGCAAAGCTTGACAGGGGGTGGCACGTTGCACTTTCTCAGTCTAGATCATAATTCCTGTTAAGATAACCCCCAGCTATGGAGCAGCACTTTAAAATATGGCTTTGAAGAAATTAAATAGATTAAAATATTCTTTTATTACAAATTGTTCCCTGTGAGGGTGGGGAGGCCCTGGCACAGGTTGCCCAGAGAAGCTGTGGACACTTCCAGGGATCCAGGGGCAGCCACAGCTTCTCTGGGCAACCTGTGCCAGGGCCTCCTCACCCTCACAGGGAAGAATTTCTTCCCACTATCCCATCTAACCCTGTCCTCTGGCAGTGGGAAGCCATTCTCTCTTGCCCTGTCCCTCCAGGTCCTGGTCCCAATCCCCTCTCCATCTCTCCTGTGGCCCCCTCACTCCCCTGCTGTGGGATGCTGCCCTTTAACAGGAGCACAGACCCGTTTCTTGCAAACCCTCCCTGTGTCAGCTGCACACACCCTGTCTCCAGCTCTTTCCCACCAAAGGTAATTACCTTAAGAGCTCATTACGACCACAGGATGTGTGACTGCTGCCTGGAAATCGTGTTCTATTTTTAGCACATCACAGTAAAAAGTGGCAGATTGACAAGAATTATCCCTCCAGCAGGAAGGCAACGGCCTTGTTCAAACTGACTCTTTTTTTTGGCTGGAAAAGAAGTTCCTGTCCCTTCCGAGCAGGTGGGGCTGGTGCCAGGTCCACCATTGCCAGTGGTCCTCCCGTCCATCCTGCCCCAGTTCCAGCTGGTGGACTGCCTGGACTGGGGGTCTCGGGGATCTACAGCTCTGCCTCTGGCTCCTCTGCCTTGTCTTCATGCGTGGAGAGGTCACAGTGACCCCGCCACGGTCGCAAGGCCACCCTGGCTCAGTGTCACACATCCCTTCCAGGGCTGAGTCACTTATCCCCATCAGAGCAATCCTGTCTCCCACAGGGATATTTGCAGAGATCGTGGTTGTCCTCAGGACCTGGGGAGGGAAATGGTCCAGTCCTGCCTTCCTGGCAGCCCCCACAACACAAAGAGCCCCGTGTCCAGGGGGCTGAGGATGGAGCAGGACCCCGGGAGCAGCCATTGACCAGGAAAAGGGAGATGCTTGGCTGGATGCTCAAAATGCCCAATATCCCAAAGATGCTGCCCAGGGCTCTAGGATTTTCCCCAGTGTCTGATGAGATCCCATTGAATATCCTGGAGGATGGAGGGAGGGAGGGAGAGGAGTGCTGCCATGCAGCTGTGCAGACAAATCACCCAGCCAAAGGGATGAGCCATCCCCATTTAGTTGGAATTCAATACCTTCAGAGGAACCCAAAATGTCCCTGGCTGTGTTGAGAGACCCCCTAGCCCAGCTGCTGGGCTGTGCCAGCAGTGGCAGGTCCTCTGGCACCCCTGGGCAGGGGAAGGTGCTTCGGGAACGCAGTGACCGCCGGGGTAACTTTGAGTCCCTGGGAGAAACCTCCTGGGGCTGCCTCCCCTCCCCGGGGTGATGGTGAGCTGGGGCAGTGCAGGGGTGGCTGGGTGGGCAAGGAGCAGATGGTTCCCACAGCCAAACCCTCCCTGCCCAGCCAGCACCCACAGGTATCCTGCATCCCAATATCCTGCATCCCAATATCCTGCATCCCAATATCCTGCATCCCAATCCACTGGCTGCACGAGCCATCAGCCACCTCTGAGTGCTGTGCAAAGCCCCTCCTCACACTAAGGAGCTCTCTAGGAACAGAATTGATGGATCCTTCCTAAATCTCAGCTACAAAACACCCCCAGGACCCACGGCCACCTGCAGCCACCCCCACAGCCGGGCAGACGCTCTCCAGTCTCCCCATAAGCAAGAACAGCGTAGGAGGATGTCAAATACGCTTAAAATGTGTATGGATTGCAAGGCCATAAATATTTGAAGGGCTTGAGTGAATCTGCTCTAACGTTATACCAAGCTCCACTGCCCCTCAGCCCTTCCCTGAGCCGGGGATGCCAAAGGCCAGAGCAGCATATCCCGTGCTCACTGACACTCCAAACAAAGACCAGGATAATTGCAGCACTTACACAAGAATCAAGTGCATTCAGAAGAGTCCCTTCTGGCTTCTGTAGTTTATCAGAGGATGTTTCTTCCCCAGCACACCTATAAGAAACGTTCCAGAGCACTGCCCCTCCCCGTGCCCTGTGTGAGGGCTGTTTCATGCCAGGCTGCTCACTTGGAAGAGTGTGGCAGCCAAACAGCCCCGTATTTCCTTTGCCTGGACACTGAGAAAACAGCAGGAATGGGAATGCTCCTTCAGCAACACCGACACACCAACACCACCAGCACGGTCTGGACCAGCACCAGTCTGCCCAGGAAGCTGCTACAGATCATGGAATCATGGAATGGTTTGGGTTGGGAAGAACCTGAAATCCCATCCCACCCCCTGCCCTGGGCAGGGACACCTCCCACTAGCCCAGGTTGCTCCAAGCCCCGTCCAACCTGGCCTTGGACACTTCCAGGGGTGGAGCAGCCACAGCTTCTCTGGGCAACCTGTGCCAGGGCCTCCCTACCCTTCCTTCCTACTATCCCATCTAACCCTGCCCTCTGGCAGTGGGAAGTCATTTCCCCTTGTCCTGTCAGTCCAGACTCTTGTCCAAAGTCCCTCTTAAGCTCTCTTGGAGCCCCTTTAAGCACTGGAAGGGGCTCTGAGGTCTCTCCCAGCCTGTCTCCATTGCAGAGGAGCTCCAGCCTCCTTTAGACAGGTGGAGAAGGATCCAGCTTGTGTTACAATAACAAACGAAACAGGCAAAAGCAAACCTGACAGTACATAAATAAATAACCCCCTTGGTGCTTACTTTTGGAATAAATAAACACACAGCTCTAAACTGCCTTGGTGGCACTGACCTGGAGAGCCCTTGGAGGAGTCCCCAGAGCCCCATGGTTGGGACAAAGCTGGACCTGGACTGACACCAGAGGGTTATGGCTCCTTGTTATCACTTCCAGGGGCTGGATGTGAAGCTCCATCTGATGTCTCTGATGCAGCAGCAGGGCAGTGGGCACAAGGGCATCTCCTGGGTGGTGGCAGTGTCCCCTGCCTGCCATCAGCCCTGTTCCTCTGTTCCCATGGCAATCCCAGCCCTTCCAGCTGCACCCAACATTGACTTTTCCTCTCTCTCCATAGAAATCCGTGGAACAAAGCGAGCTGAGCCAGGCAGGCAGTGTGCAGGGGTCAGCACACAGTCACTCCTTCCAGGATGATTTATGGCCCCAAGTCCCGAGCAGAACCCAACACTGGAGCCATCCCAGGTGGCTTTTTACTCTTATCCACATCTTGTGGAGACTGCACGGGGTGGAAAACAACACCCAGCTCAGCCTGACCCGACCCTCCCGTGTGTCCTGCAGGCACCACGACCCCCGAGCCACTGCCCAGCCCCGGCCGTGCCCGCTGGAGGTGGCACTTCCCCACAGGGGTGAGGAACACGCAGGCAAACAAAGAGAGGGAATGGGAAGTCTCATGTTAAGAGGACTGGTTCAAAGAACAGCCCATCATTCCAGGTCAGGATCAGCTCCTCTGTGCCTGGGGAAGCTGCCCCTCTGTGGTGTCCCCCCAGCAGCCCCAGGACACGGGCAGGAGTGACAGGGCCCATCAGCACCGGCCCATGGGCACGGGGATTAACCGTGTCCCAAAAACACGGGGATTAACCGTGTCCCAAAAACACAGGGATTAACCGTGTCCCAAACCCACGTGTCTCGGGAGGAGCCCGGCGGGGCCGGGAATTACACACCACCCACGGAACCTCCGAACCCAGTCAGCCGAAAACGCCTCAGCCATCGCTCCCCATTACACTCAGTGACATCCTGGAACAAAATTCCACGTGCTAATTACAAAGCCCTCTGGAAACAGGATCGCTCTCGCTCGCTGGCACTGGGAAAGCCTCAGCCCCATCGCTCTCCTCCCAGCCCGTTACTTGTGGATTTATTTAGTTCCAGAGGACTTTGCCCAGGGGCCCATGTGTTACTGCTGGCAGTGGGAAGCATCCCACAGGGCAGGGAAAAATCCCTGTCAGCATTATTTATGGCTCACTACATTGGATTAATTTGGTATTAGCACCTTATTCATGTCCAGAACAAGCCCCGGGTGTCAGGCTGAGGGACACGGTACCCAGCGAGGACCAGAGCACCACGCAGGGGATGTGCAAGCTCCTGCTCCTGCCTGGAAGCACAGCAGGGCAGAGGCAGCTGCCAGCTCCCCTAACCCCCCAAATGGCCCCGAGGACCCTCGGCTTCGTCCCAAAACTCAGATGAAGAAATCTGTCACCAAGCAGAAGTCACAGGCAGTTACAGCCCCATCAGTGGGCTCAAGGAGTCGCTCCCAAAAAGTGGTGACAGGCTGGGGAATCATTCCCTGCAGGTTTGGGGGTTTATATCAGCCTGCAAGTGGGAATGATGCCAATCTGTGAACACTCAGGGAATAAATGCTGTGAGGGAGAAAGGAAGGACAGCATTGACAAGGGTCAGAAGGGGGGCAAGTCCGGGATGAGAAGATTCAGGATGAGAAGAAGAACCTTAATATTGAGGAAGAGCCCAGGAATGCTGAAATTTTGGTGGGACCTCCTCAGTCCAGGAGAGTTATTTTGGATGAGCTGAGGCTTGATTCAGATGCAGTCCCTGTGGCACAGGGGTCACAGAATCCCTGTACAGATGGAGGATGGACTGGCACAGTGAGGGACACTCCCAATATCCATCACACCTCCATTGCCCTGTCCCTGCCCCACTGTCACTCCAACCCCAGCCCTCCCCTCTGCTCCTGTGTTTCTGTTGCCTTCACATCTCTTCTTTTCCAATGGCCCCAGGAGCTCCAGGTTTTCAGGTCCCAAAAACACTCTGTTCTCATTCCATATTTCCTTTGGAGAGCCGTTCTTACTTGCAAGCCAGAAATATTAGTCAGCAAACTATATAGTGCAAGCCTAATGAGAACTAAATTGATTCATGAAAAATACCTGCTCAGCACGTTTATTATCTGTTTTTCAAACATAACTCTATTGGATTCCAGCTTTTTTCCTTGGTCCCAATATACTGTCCATTCCATGAGCTAAATGTATAAGGGGTTGTTGCAGTTCCTACAAACTGCCTGATCTATATATTCCTAAAGCCTCTCTCCAGCTCCAGAATGGCTGACTCAATTTTTGTCTTTTTTTATTAAAGAAGAAAACCCAGTTGGATGGCAGCTGGATGGACATTTCCCTCGGGATCCCATCCTGTGTGCCAGGGTAAGAGCCAACATGATCTGAAAAAGCCACTACAAACCCTCTGAAAAATAGAAGCCCCTCATCAATATGACAGATATGCCACTATAATTAAAGTCTTCAGTAACAGACATTACGCAGCCAAAATATTCTATTTCCAGCTGCAGCACTGATCACATCCTGACGTCCCATATTAATGAGCTGAGGCCTCACTGGCCATGGAAGCTGCTGTTAATTGTCATTCAAAAAAGCACCTTGTCTGTCTGGTGAGAGGCAGGTACCTGGTAGGGACTGACCCCCTTGATTCACTCCTCCTGCAGCATCCCGAGCCATCCACAGGCTTTATCCCTGCTCAGGAGTCCAGGGCTGGTGTTCTTTACTGCCAGATTGGAAAGATTAAAATACATGTGAACCTTGAATTTCCAATGAGCTGCTCAGTGCAGAGAACTGGCTCTCCCAGGGAAGGAAAATGGGACTCAGCGTTCACTCGGCTCCCGCAGGACCGCAACTGTCCGGAGGCTCCCGGCCCAAACAGCCAAAGAAAGTCTGTCCAAATTGTTGTGACAAAATCAGAGCCAGCCCATGGCTCCGAGCCCTGCAGTGCCCGTGCCTCTCCAGCAGGGAATTCCCAACCTTTCCATTTCCCCAGCACAAAGTACATCCTACAGAACCAGGCAGGTTTTCAGTCTGTTCCCTCATCCACAGAGGAGCAGTTTCCACCTGCATCAACCTTCCTGGCCAGGACCAGAGACTGGACAATTTGGGAAAATAAACACCCCCTGGTTTCCATAAAGAGAACTGGGATCATCACTAGTGGAAGCACAAAGTTGATCCTGTGGCTTGAAGCACAGCTCTGCCCTCCCCAGTGGTTACATAAAGGCAGCCCCGCCGTGGTGGGAGCGTGGCTCTGACGGGATCTGCAGCGACAGCCGCTGACTTCGCTGAGGAAAATCAGATTTTCCTGGATTTTACCCCCGTGGCCCTCACACATAACGAGCCAGAGGAAACACGACAGCATCTTGCATTCTGTGTGTGCAGAATTAACTGAATTCCTCACGAAATTTCAAGTGCCAGGTCACTCCCGCGGACGGAGACAACGGCACCGGTGAAGGGGATGTGCTCGGACAGGAATGGCCAAAGTGTAATCAAGGGCAGAGCAGGGCCTGCAGCTTTAAAACAATAACACAGGAGGAACAAAACACCCAGCTGCTCCCTGGGATCCCACTGGATCACCCTCTGCAGTTAGAGAAATCCTGGTTTTGCTTAGAAAAAAGAAGAGCTTTTCTCTGCCAGTACCTGAAGCACATTGACACACCTGCCCCCTGCCCTGGCCCTTCCTGGAAAAACCTCAGACTCTCAGAAGCAGGCATTTTTTGAAGATAGAATTATCGAATCTCAGAATGGTTTGGGTTGGAAGGGATCTTAAAGCCCATCCAGTTCCACCTCCTGCCATGGGCAGGGACACCTCCCACTGTCCCAGGCTGCTCCAAGCCCCATCCAACCTGGCCTGGAACACTTCCAGGGATGGGGCAGCCACAGCTTCACTGGGCAACCTGTGGCCTCACCACCCTCACAGCCAAGGATTTCTTCCCAATATCCCATCTAACCCTGCCCTCTGGAAGGAAACACACTTCCAAAGGCTTTCTTTTCTGGAGAGGAAGGAGCTGATCTCCAAAGAGCCAGTGCATCTCCTGCCAGTGCCCCTCACTGTGCTTTTGCACCAGCACCTCTGGCACCCCGACACAAACCACACAGGCAAACACCCTGCTGGGGCCACACGTTTTATGACATTTCATTTCATTCTAGTTTTTTATTTTTATTCTCTAGAAGCATCAGTGTTTCATACACTGCCAGGAGCACAGCTCAGAGAGCTGGCGGTGACACGCAGCACTGGGGACCTTCTCTCTGCCATTCCAACCACTCATCCCAGCACAACAACAAAAAGCTTTCATGTCTGTGAGTCCCACTGAACATGTTCCCACACGGAGCCAGCTCGCGTGCCCTGCCCTGCTGCCCTTCACGCTCCTCTTCCTCACCAAGCAAAAAAGCTCTGGCAGCCACGGGGCTCCTGCTGCTCCATCCTCCCAGCAGCTCCCCGGGCACAGAACCTGCCCTGGTTAAGGTGGAGTTGTGCTTATGTGGCAGCTCCAAAAATGTTTCAAGTGTGGATTCCTTCCTGCGGGGACAGAGGACGGAGGGTTTGCCTTTCTCCTGGGCTCAGACAGCAGCTGGCAGAGCTCTGCTGGCATTGGCTGGGGCACGAGGAAAACATCTCTTGGCATGGTGAGGGTGCCACAAAAAATTTGAGTAGATTTTAGAGAGTAATGAAATCACACAGTGGCTTTAATGCCGGGAGAGATACAAGGGGAAAATCCACAAATTTGGATATAGTTTCCTGAGTTCTGAACCTTCTAATAGGTTGGTAGGAACAACCAAAAACAAGCAAATGCAAATCCTGCCAGAGGAGGGGATTTAGCCCCATCCTTTGAGCAACGTGGTCAACTAGGTGTCCCTGCCCATGGCAGGGGGTGGAACAAGGTGAGCTTTAAGGTCCTTCCAACCCAAACCATTCCATGATTCTATGATTTAATGATCCTTTCCAATCACCCCCCTAGCCCTGGCACGACGTACTCCAGCCCATGTTCACACGCACGTTACCCACAGTGTCACTGCCCCCATCAGAACCTGCTCCCATCCCCTTTGTGCCCTGAGAGCCACAGTCTGTGCAGACACTCGCTATGGACACGTCGGCCTCGCAGCAATTCCAGATAATCAATAGGAAATTGTTCCCTCACCGCTGGGATAATTTACCCTGGAAACATTTCAAAGAAAGGAATTTTACCTGAAACCTTCTTATTTGCAGAAGCAACTCCAAAGCTTGCTGTAAGCAAACAATAATTGGGTTTTCTGACCACAAACAAGTGGCCGATGGCAAAGGCAGCGTTCAGAGCTCTGCCACAGCCCAGGGCCTGACCCCTGTTCTCGACGGGCCAAATAACCACAGCACTTCTCTCGTGGCAAACCCTGCTTGTTCCCAGCATTCCCCAGTAACACATGTCCTTTCTCACAGGTGACAGCAGTGCCACTCTGCCTCTGCCTCCGGAAAGGGGAGCGTGGTGATTCCAGAGGGTTTGCTTGGAGCCACAGGGCATCTCCAGCGGGACCCTGCCCACCACCACTGATGGCACCTCAGGGAGGGTCTTGCTCCCCACACAGTCCTTGTCCACTTCGTACACGGCTCCCAGGAGAAGACAGCTGTGAGGTTTCAGTGACAAAACAGATGTGCCAGGTCAGAGAGGGATCACGGGGGCTTTTGGTTCCCCTGGTCCTGTATGGGGCAAACTGAAGCATCGTGTGAGTCCTGGCATTGCCAGCACGTGCCCACTGATGTCATCCCCATGCCCATGATCCCTCGGGGCTCCCAGAGAGTGACTCAAAAATTAAAAATAAGTGGGCTGCTCACGGCACTTTCAGTATTCCCCAGACACCTCTAAAAAAGCCTCATGCTGTGCATTACCTAATTCTTACATGACAGAAGCAGCAAATTCCTTCTTTCATGGTGCTGTTGTACATGTCTGTCTACAACAGCATCACTGTGTGTGTGTGCACTGCTGTGTGGATATCTCTGTCTGTATCTGTCTCTATAGTTGTATCTATATTTGTCTTCAGCATCTTCCACAGGAAACTGATAAGCAAAGTAGTTCTGTCAGGAAATTGGCTCCTGAGGGGGGAATAGCCGGCGGGTTCACAGCAGGTAATGCTGTAAAACAGGTATGAAAAGTGAACAGAAAACAGACATTTTGGCTGGTGAAGAAAGAGCAGCACTAGAAGTATTTTCCACAGGTTTCCAAAACAACTTAGGGGTTTGCCTCCCATTGAAATGTGACTGATTATAGCCCCAGTTTTCAGTGGATGTTTTCCTTAGCTGCCTTCTCTATCCTTTGCATTTAAAATTATATACGTAGACATAAATTTAGGAGGAAAAGAAGATTAAGTGCTCTGCTTTGGCTGCTATTTTGCCTTCAAACTTATTGTGCATTTCAGGCAGTTTCTGTCCAAGCCCACCAACCGCGCGTACGGAAATGCTGGAGCCGGGAGCGAAGGAGCTGCCCTGCCAGCACAGCTCACAGAGACACAGCTGAGCCAGAGCGATGGCTTTCTGCTGCAAAGACATGTCCAAAGCTATAAATAAACCCACAACTTTCAATAGTGGACAGCAAAGCTGCGGTAACGCCATCAGCACCCCTGGGACCCGCGGGCTGGGAGGGGGTGACCCTGCACCCACTGCAGCCCCAGAGCCTCGTGAGGGGGTGACCCTGCACCCACTGCAGCCCCAGAGCCTTGTGAGGGGGTGACCCTGCACCCACTGCAGCCCCAGGGCCTCGTGAGGGGCTCTCCCCACTGCCAGGGTGTGCTGGTGCTGCCCTGGGGCTCTGCCAGACTCTCCCAGTGCCAGCCCACGAGAGCAGGGGATGGTCAGAGCGCCCAATCCTCAGGCAGACCCAGAGCTGGGACCCACAGGCCCAGCCCAACACCCCATTTCTGACAACAGGTCTGGCCCCGGTCCCTGTCCCCGCAGCTGGGCTCCGGCCCTGGAGAGAAGGGGAGGCTCTGGGACAGACAGACAGCACAGCTCAGCACGGAGCCGCTGGTTTGTGGCGCTGTGGGGAGCAGGGAGCTCACAGCACACATCACCTGTGCTGGGCTGCAGAGCGCAGCCGCCCCTGCAGAAGCAGCGGTCTCCTAACCTACTTCCCGGGAAAAGCAATTGGAAACTCTCAGAAGATAAAAAGATAATGAACAAATAACCTTCACCGGAGCCAGTGCCGCAAACCCCCAGGTTCCCCTTCGTGCTGCTGCCTGATATTAATGATCCTGTCAGGGCTCCTGAAGAACTTTGTGCTCCATGTGGGAAACAGGGGGTTTGTCTCAGAGCGCAGCCAGGAGCTCGTTTTCATTTCTTCTCAATCTCACACAAGAAAGTTCTTACATTCTGCATCTAAGAAACCGTACCTTTATTTTCTCACATCTCCAGGTTCCTGTAGCACTACTGGGGTTTGAAACAAAACGCCACTGTCTTTTCAGGAAAATGTTTGATGCGTAGAGCAATGGCAAATCATTAATTATTTTGAGCCTCTTATGCCACCACTGACACCACAGTGAAGAATTTAAAACATTTCCTCAGACAAGCAGCTCACTCACAGCAAACCACAGCACAGGGGCATGGCTTGGGGTTTCAGAGCCTGTTTTGTCTGACGGTGCTGTGAGGAGCCTCTCCGGCGAACTGCTCCGCGTTCCTCTTGGAGACACAGAGCACGAGGGGTGAAACATAAATTAAATATACAGCCAGGCCAGCCCCTCACCATGGAGATGTGCAAAACCCCTTCAGGAATGGCTGCCCCTCTCTTCAGCCCCACTGCTCCCTGGGGACACGTCTCGGGGCAGTGCCACCCACCAGTGGGGTCCCCAGCAGTCGGCACAGCACCAAGGGACAGAGCAGAAATGGGCACTGCTGCTTCTCTCACCTGATGGACCCCACACTGCAAACCACCACCTTTACTGCCTTAAAAGGTGCCTCTGTGGCCTGTAATACTGTTAAACATCAGCTTTTCCCAGTCAAGTAAGCCCAACATCTTCATGTTCAGGCAGCTGCTGCGAGTCCCCGAGTCCCAGCAAGTGGCTGAGACCCACAGCCCTGCTCACTCGCAGACATGGACTGACCCCAGGATCCAGTGGACACAGATACTGGAACAGCATCATCCCCAAACCAGCAAACTGCTGGAATGCACAAAAAAACCCCAACAACAAAACCGTTCATGGAGCAGCCAACTCAGCTGCCCTGACCCACTGCACCTCATCCCTCTGCCCAGCAGATCCGTCCCCCAAACAGCATCTGGGGGAAGCCAGGGATGGGCCCTCCAGCCTCCTCCACCTGCTTGGATGGGCTGTTTGGGAGTGAAAATTAGGGAAAAAAGAGGAAGGATTCATCCCAGCTCAGACAACGAACTGCTGGTTCAACATGGGAATATTAGCTAAGTAAACCCTGGCTAATCAAATGAAAAAGGCTTTACATAGAAGCAGAATGCTCAGGTATTAACCAGCAGCACCAAACCCCTACTCACACACCTTCAGCAAGCGCAGCCAGAGGTTAATGTTGTGACAGGTTTAACCAGTGCCATTATCCAAAATGTAAATAAACCCTCTCAAAATCAGCTCTGCCTCTGAGTGCTGCTTCCTTCTGCCCAGCCTTGAAGCCAAATGACACGTCAGAAGGGCCACGCTTCAGGGAGGGTACAAAGCCCATCCACATGCCCCCGGACATGTGGCACGAACACCCGGGCACAGCAGCAAAACCCCACGGTGCAAAGTTCCCGGCGGCAGCTCCGCTCCCCAGCCGTGCGCCGGCAGCCACAGCACTGCGTGGGAAAACCACGGCTCGTGCTTCGGCCGGTTCCTCCAGATTTCAGTAAAAATAGAAAGACATAAATTAGATGCGAGAGGCGCAGAACCAGCCCGGGTGAGGAGACACCGTGGATCTCGGCAAGACGCGAAATCTCTGCGCTCGTGAAGGAATGACCTTCAAAACTCATTCAGCGCTCGCAGCCTGCGCGGTGACGGCTCCCTCACTTGTGAGACATTACACATTCCTGCTATGTTCTCCCTAATTTCGCATGGACTATAAATACTTGGCTTATAAGGCAGCGTGAAAGCAAGAGAGAACAAATATTTAAGCGGGGTAACCTTGCTTGTGAGGGTAGCGGGAGCAAATTCTGCATCCCTCAGGTCATGCATGCTAAATACCAGGATTCCCTGTTTACTATGCTACCCATAAAATATCAACTGGAATATGGGATCAAGTAGTATTTTCTCTTTTTAAAAAAACACATGCAAAATGACGACACCTTGTTAAATTATCTTAAGGGCAGAAAATCCAGATTTTTCTGAACTGTTCTGCCCACACTTTCTCTCCCAAACTAGTTTTCCATTTAATTTGTATTAAAAACAACCTCTGAGAGACGAATTAATTTGGCTTATGCAAAACAAACTGGGCTGCCGTTAGAGCTGTTTACTGGGTCACACTTTACAACCCTGGTGGGGGAGGTGAGGGGGGACCGGCAGCATTTCCACCGTTCTTCAGTGGTATTTGCACAAACCATCCTATTTATCGATTTTAGAATCTTTAAGCCGTCTTTAAGCCAAAATGACGGTGCCTTCCATAGCCTGCAGCACCCTCGGCAACCGTTCTTTGGCATTATCACCTAAAGCACGCTAAATGGAAGGATGTTCCCCCCTCCTTGGCATCACAAGACAGGAGGAGCTGGGGGTCCCCCAAGCTGGGCGGTGGGAGCTGTTGCTACTGACGTGTTGAGTCACCTTTACTCAAAACTCTGCCCCGAATTTTCCATCGCCCCCGGGCTGGGCTGAGGCCAGCCGCCTCCAGCGCAACCCCTGCGCGTGCGGCTCCGCACAGCTCGTCGTGAGCTCCCTTGCAGGGATGATGCTGATTGTAGGAATGGAGCACAGGAGCAGCCAGAACCAGGGATGCTCGTCTCAAGCCCCGGTCACGCGGTCTCGGTACCGGACTAGTTCCAGCGGAGCCGGGGAGCGCCTTTCCCTAGTTTTCAGCAATACGACATCCCACGACATCTGCGCGCTGAGCGATGCCCCGCGCAGCCCCGGCAGCGAGGGGACACCGGGAGGGGAGCGACGGCCCCGACCCCGCGTCCTGGTCCTGCTCCCGGTCCCTCCCGGCACGGGGGCGCGGCGGATGCCCCGTGCCCGCCGCTCCGGACGGTTACAAAACCCGAGAGCACATCAGGGCAGAGCCGGCCGCTCACGAGGGAGGCACAGCAGGCACCGGGCTGCGGCGGGGCCGGGAGGGTCGGTGCCTGCCCCGCAGCATGCCCTGTCCATCCCCGCCCCGCAGCATCCCCCGTACTTCACTTCGCACCCACGTCCTCCCCGCGCTGCGCGCAGCCCCCGCGCCCGCCGCGGAGGGTTCGCACCGGCGGCTCCGCGGGGCACGGCCGCGGCTCCCCCGGCCCCGGGACGGCCGTGCCGGCTGCCCCCGCCCCGCTCCGGCTCCGGGAGCCGCGGGCAGCACCGCGCCGGGGGCAGGCGGGCGGCTCTCCGCGCCATCCCCGCACCCCCCGCGCCGGGGGCTCCGCGGGCGGGGGGCTCAGCCCCGGGGCTCCCCGCCGCCGGCAGCCGCGGCTCCGGTCGCCTCCCGAGAGCCGGGGGGCGGCGGGAGCGGGGGGGCCGCCTTTGTTGGCGGCGCGGGGCAGCACCGGGCCGCCCCCGCCGCTCCGCTCCGCTCCTTTTGTCTGCCGGGGCCGGGCGGCAGCGCGGCGGCTGCGGGGGCAGCGCGGGCGCGGTGCCGGTGCCGCGGAGCCTGACCTGGATGGTGCAGGTGTACTCGCTGTCGTCCAGAAGCCGCACGGTGCAGTTGTACTCGCGGTCCAGGTTCCTGCTGCTGCCACTCATCCACCTGCTCAGCATCTTCCCGGGGCGCGGCGGGCGCGGGCGGCGGGCGCTGCCGGCGGAGCCTCCGCTCACATCCCGCTGCCGGGGCGGTGCGGGGCGGCGCGGGGCGGTGCGGGAGGTGCGGCGGGCGCGCCCCCCGCCCGGCTCGGCCCGGCCCTGCCCCCGCTGCGGGCGGGGCGGAGCGGAGCGCGGTGCCGGTGCCCGTGCCCGGTGCCCGGTGCCCGGGCCGCGGCGCTCGGCGGGCGGGGAGGAGGCAGGGCCCGGGGGGCGCCCGGCGCCGGCTGCGGGGGCCAATCTCGGCGCGGCGGCGGTGACGGGCTCCGCCGCAAACCAATGCGGCACGGGCGGCGCGGCCCCGCCGCCTCCGCCGGGAGCCCCGCGCGGGAGGGGTCCGGGGGCTCCGCGGGCGCGGAGGGCGGCGGGGGGGGGGGGGGGGGGGGCGCGGCCGGGCACGGTCGGGGGGGGGGGGGGGGGGGGGGGGCACCGGGGCACCCGGCGCTGCGGGGCTCCGCTGAGATCTCCGCACCTCCCGCCCGCTCCCCGCAGCCCGGCGACCACCGAGGGACTCCCCCACATCGGGGGGCAGCGGGGCAGGGCGGGGGGCAGCCCCCGGGTCGTGGGAGCACCCCCCAGCTTATGCGCCGTGGTGACGCTGAGCCTTGTGAGCGATGTCGAGCAGGTCGGACACGTGGCCGGGGGTATTGGCGCCCCAGACCCCCAGATCAGAGAGGTGAGGGGCTGCATCGGGGACTCTGTGACTCCAAGGACAGCAGGTGACCAGGCACAACCCATCAGGCCCGCAGGTCACTGCCAAAGCACCAAGCTGTGCCCAGCTCTCTCGCTGGAGCCCAACCCCATCACTAGGCTGGTACTGCCATGGAGGGGCAGCAGCTGCTGTGGCCCTGAGAGCAGAGCTGAGCACCAGCCCAAGTGCCAAGGCAGCCTCCAGGGCATGAGCTTCTCCCTTCGCGTTCATTTGCTATGGAAGGAAACTTTTAAATCCCTGGTTCTCGGACAAAATGGACTCTAAGAGCCATCAGTGTTATTGGATACAGCTGGTGCTGCTCTGGGGAAGTGAAATAACTGGTGGCAGCATCAGCAGTGCCCAGGGGGGATGGGAATCTGGCCAGCTCTGCTGCAGGTCTCTGCCTCTGGCCCTGCCCATTCCCTGCTTGGGTGTCACACTGTCCACAGTCACCCCCCCGAGGCCCCACTGAGGAGTTCAGCGCTGCTCCCATCACCACCCCAGCTCCACACACTCTGGCAAATACCCAAATCAAGCAGGCCACAGGAAGGACCCATGTTAAGCTGCCCCCAGTCCATCCCACTGCAGCACAGGCCCTGTTCCCACTGCAGCAGATCACCTGGCTCAGCTCCTCTTTGCCTGGACACTCACCCTCATCCCCTCCAGGGGGATCCCCTCCTGCATTTCCAGGCTGCAGTGCTGCTCCCGTCCTCCCCCCACAGTCCCTGATGTGGGGAGCCCACACCCCGGTGTGTGGGGTTGGGATCCTTTGGGATCCTACAGCTCAGGGGTTGTCCCATGATAGGTGATAAGAGCTGCGTGTCTCCCAGCCTGTCCCCCCACCCCAGCCAGGCTGTCTGTCAGGCTGGACGTGTCCTGTGGAGGCACCGCCAAGGAAGGCTGGCCTTGGTTATCTCAGTGTCCAAGTCCAATCGATCCAAATGTCCAAATCATGTGGGAACACGGCCTTTCAGGCAGTGGTGCTGCAGCAGTGGGACAGGGACAGTGGGTAATACCCTGGAGGGGACATTATCCTGCAGGAAAAAACGTCAGCAAAGCCAGGGACTTGGCCTGTGTGGGATGTCTGTCTGGAGGCTGAAGCCTGCAGCTCCCGGGAGCAGGGGCTGTGCCCAGCACGTTGTCAGGGGGTGTGATGTGAGCCCGGAACAACAACGGCGCTTTTCACAGCCACGGCCCCGCTCCTGAACCATCTGGGCACTTGTACAAAGATGCTTGTATTCACCAAAGGAGCTGCTACTTTGTCATGGATCCCACTCTGCATAAATTGTTCATCTGCCTCCGAGCTCTCCTTCTGAACCAGCTGAGCTGTTACTGAAGAATGGGCTCTCGGCCTTGGCAGGTGCTGCTTTCAGCCGGAGCAGCGGCGGCAGCGCCAGCTGAGGGCTCAAGGAGGGCTCAGGGAGGGCTCTGTGAGGGCTCAGGGAGGGCTCTGTGAGGGCTCAGCGAGCAGCACGTTCAGAGCTGGCTGTGCTGGAGCCTCTCACCCGGCCCATGGCGCCGCTGCAACTTTGCTCCTCCACTGAGGGAACGGTTTTGTTCAGGTTCTAGCTTTCTGTTTTGTTTTGTTTTTTTTTTTCCAAAGCCCCTCGCTGAGGCAGCACAGGAGCCCCTTGGCTGAGTTCATCCCCCTCGCTGCCTTCGTCCTCGGAACAGGGAACGTCGTCAAAGCCAGACAGCTCCACACTCCACACTCCAAATACCTGACAAGGTTTCCACTGAGCGTATCAAAGGCTGGCAGATGACTGTATAAAAGTACTCTCTGTTTCCCAGCTTTGATCGACAAGAATGTGCTTTTCATGAGCAATGTCTTTTTCTTTCCTTTTTAATAATTAATACAGTAAATCCTACAAATTCTCCCTATTTGGATTCTCTGTCACTTGCAGTTTTGAGTTAAAAAATTCAAAATGCAGCTTTCCAAATGCAAAGTGAGTTCTTCCCTGTGTGTGTTTTCCAGCAGGTTAAATTTCACTAAGAGTGTTGCACAGGTTGCTCAGAGAAGCTGTGGCTGCCCCTGGATCCCTGAAAGTGTTCGAGGCCAGGTTGGAGCTTGGGCTTGGAGCACCCTGGGCTAGTGGAAGGTGTCCCTGCGCATGGCAGGGGGTGGAACAAGATGAGCTTTAAGGTCCCTTCCAACCCAAACCATCCAAGCATTCTGGGATTCTATTATTTCAATAGAAAATGCCATGCATTGTCTGTTATCTACATAACCTATTTATTTATCATCCATCAAAATTCATCGCCCACAGCTGGCTGGAGCTTTGAGAGCAGATGCAGGTGCATGGGAGGTGTGGAGAACAACACCTGGCTGTTGCCCAGGTAAAGCTGGAGCAGAGCCTGGGGGTGCAAGCGCCTGGCTCAGAGGGTCCAGCTGGACAACTCTGTTCAGCCACAGTGGGAAAGGATGGCTGTTCATCTTTGAACTGTGTTAATGTCTGTAAGCAAGAACTACTTATTGTGCCCAAATGACCAAAATCCAGCCCTCTACTCTCCCTGGTTGCAGTGCAGCCTCCTGTGTTTGGATCCATCCGGTGTTTCCCTGGCTGTCAGCTCTGCTCTGCCTTTCCCAGGTACCTGCAGCTGGGATTCCACAAACCCCAGCTCTGCCCATCTGAGCTCTGACACAGCCCAGCACCAGCCGAGATGTCACAGTGGGGCCCGTAATTCGAGTGGTCAACAGAGCTCTGGGCATTCCCATCCCAGATCCTCTGGATTCATCCCTGAGCAGCTCTCCCGGCTGCCTGCGCGTGATTCACCACCTCACATCTGCTCCCAGCTCCCTGTACACTGAGAGCTGACAGGAACAAAGCCCAGATTCTCTGTTATTCCTTAATTACTTTTTAATGAAAAGGTGTGGAAAAGAGGAAAGAGGCTCACCTGGCCATTGCAACCAGCCACTGTGGGGCTGAGCCACCAGTTCGAGTTCGGGGAGTGTGGGAGCCCTTTAGTGAGTGTTTGTGCATCTTCCACCCTCAGCTGAGCACTGATGGCCATGGGAACATTTGGACCAGCAGCCGAGTTGTCTCATCCAGCAAAATGAGGTCAATAAGTTGTAGTTGTTGGGGCTCAGACACTTCCCTCAGACACAGCTCACCAGCAGTGGTGGGACAGCCCAGGAAAGGGACTTGCTGTGCCAACGAGAACCCCACGAGTCTCATTTCTCCCGTGATTTCTCCCAGCTCGAGGTATTTCTGTGTGTGCCTTTGGTCTCTTTATTATTTCTATATATCCCAGTATTATTTCTAGCAGCAACAGCTGATGGGAAGGGGCTGCTGTGCCAGAGGTGGCTTCATGTGCCACAAAGGATGATCATCTTCCACCACAGTCCTGGAGGGTTTGTCATGCCAAGCTGAAGAGAAAAGAAGGAGGCAAAGGTGAAGAAAGTAGGAGACAAAGAGAGAAAGAGAAGAAAAGGGAGGAGAAGAGGGTGGTGAGGATGAAAGTTAACTGTAAGAGGACCAGGAGTGAAAGGAGGGGCTGGAACGATGTCAGCAACCCCCCCACGTGTACCCACAGGGGAACAGGCTGGAGCATCCCGCTCCCCGACTCCCAGGCATGTGGAATTTTAACCATAACTTGCAATTATAACCAGAGGATAAAATTTCAGCTTATTAAGAGGAGGTGGGAACCTGCAGGGCGATGCACATTAATTACTGCTGACATCCAGGGACAGGCTCATTAGACAGAGGTCTCCTCCAGTTCCAGCACACAGCTCCTGGCTCGAGGCAGAGAGTAATTATAGAGCCTGTGCTGCTGGGCAGGTCAGAGGAGCTGGGCCACATCCACCTCATCACCCCTCCTTCGGCTGCAGGGTTGAGAGAGGCTCTTGGGATGGGCAAGGGCTGGGAAGAGCCCAGCAAGGAGCAGGGGCAAAGCTCAGGCCTGGAGGGCCAGGACACAGGGAATGGCTTCCCACTGCCAGAGGACAGGGTTAGATGGGGTATTGGGAAGAGATCTTTCCTCTTAAGGATGGTGAGGCCCTGGCACAGCCTGCCCAGAGAAGCTGTGGCTGCCCCTGGATCCCTGGAAGTGTCCAAGGCCAGGTTGGACGGGGCTTGGAGCAACCTGGGCTGGTGGGAGGTGTCCCTGTCCATGGCAGTGAGTGGAACTGGATAGGCTTTGAGGTTCCTTCCAACCCAAACCATTCCAGGATTTTGTGATTCCTTTATTGCACCAAATAACTTTAAAGTAACTGACTGTTTTTACTTTGAAATGCCGCAGAGATACTTAACTCTGCCTGGGCAACTGTTGAAGTCAGTAATTCCCAGCAAACCCTCGCTCCAAGCCCCTTCCCTGCTCACAGAGCTGATCAGAAGTGTGTCAGGCAAAGCTTTGCTCTGTGTGCTTGCACAGAGATTCCAGGCTGGAAGCTCAGCCTGTGCCTGGCTGGCTGGGACATGCAGGGTCTCCTCCTCTCCCCGGGTCAATTGTTTGGCAGAGGAACATCCCCAGTCCCTGAAAGTGCAAATACAGCTTCCAGCCTCCTTGCAGAGGTAACTCTGGAAAACACTCTTGGCAGTTTTGTGCCAGCAAGATGCACTCTGGTTTATATTTAGGGAATGCAAACAGGGAATAGTTCTGAATCCAGCCCAGAAATCCATTTAAAACATTCCTATACCTCTATTTACAGACTGTTTCTGTAAATGTTGTAACAGGCAGACAGGAGAGGATCTCTGTGGATCTCTGTCTCTACTTCTGGGAACTCTACTGTGAACTGAGGGAGTCATACAAACACATTACTGGGGTCGTGTGTCCCCCCAGCAGAGCCAGTGAAACTTTGCCATGACCCACCACTGTGCACCCCAACCAGCACTTGTGTTTCTTTTACCATTCTTGTGATATTTAGTGGTGTTTTACTGAAAGTCCCATTTCTTCTCCATCACTGAGAAGTAATCACAGACTCAGTCAAAAAAATAATCTATCCCTCCTGATTGCCACAGAAGGCTGGGAAATGTGAGAGGCAGACGGCCCAGAGGGAGCTCAGTGGGGGTCACAGATACAACAGCAGGAGAAGCAGTCCTGGGGGTTTCACTCTCCATCCCAGGGCTTGCACCCCTGGCTCCTGATTTTCAGACATGGGAGCTTGGATTTGTTAATGCTGCCCCTAATGTGTGTGTAAGAATCTCACTGTAAGTAAATACCTAATTTTCGAGGATGCCTGAGGGAGTTGGGCACATAATCCTACAAGACTTGGGGTCCCCAGTTCTGCTCGGCTCTGCTGAAGCCCCACCCTTTAAGTGCCCCTGGGAGCCCTCACGTGTGTAGAGTTCCCATCCTGCTATCTCCCTGGGACTGGGCTCCCTGGGCATCAGCAGGCACTGGGGGCAGCAGAAAAGCCCTCCCAGCTAAAGCCAGACCAAAACAAGTGGGAGGGTGATGGGAGCCCCCAGGCTCTGCAGGAGTACGGGTGGCATGTCACGCAGGAGAAGGTGGCAGCAAGTGACAGTGGCTGCCAGGGGGAGTATGGGGGGACTGTCCTACTGCAGGTCTGGAGTCCAGGGGAGCAAGAGAGGCTGAGCACACATTCCA
Organism: Pipra filicauda; assembly: GCF_003945595.2. NCBI lineage: Eukaryota > Metazoa > Chordata > Aves > Passeriformes > Pipridae > Pipra > Pipra filicauda. The sequence continues at coordinate 1,385,742 of NW_024104206.1, read as the reverse complement.
GGTCCTGCTGCACAGGATGTGATAGTGGGATGTCAGCCAGTGAGGATGGCACTGGGAGATGGGATGGGGGTCAGGTGTGACCCTTCTCTAGTGACAGGACAAGAGGACATGGCTTCAAGCTGTGCCACGGGAAGCTCAGGTTGGACCTCAGGAGGAATTTCTCCCTGGAAAGGGTGGTCAGGCCTTGGCAGGGGCTGCCCAGGGAGGTTTGGAGTGCCCAGCCCTGGAGGTGTCCCAGGAAGGCCTGGCCGTGGCACTCAGTGCTCTGGGCTGGGGGACAGGGTGGGGATGGGGCACAGGGGGGATCCATGGGCTGGGAGGGCTTTTCCAACCTCAGTGGTTCTGTGGTTCTGTGATTCTCACCTTAACCAGAGAGGCCACCCCATGGTGAGACTGTTGATGAGCCCTTGTGAAAAAACCCAGCCTGAATTGTGTGCAGAGGAGCAGCCCCAGGCACAGGCCCAGCTGCCCAGGGGCCACATTCCGAGCTGATCCCGGCTCCAGGCTGTGCACAGAGTGCAGCCAAGCTGGCACATTGCCCACGGAACAAACCACAGCTTCAGTGATAACTCAAGCTTGCTCCCTGGCCTCTGTGAGGGGACAGCAAGGTCCAAGCCCTTGGGAGCCCTCCTGAAACCCCTCTGTCCTTGGGGAAGGTGGGTTTGTGCCCCGAGGGGTGTGAGCCTGCCCAGCACAGTCTGGCCCTGTTCACAGCAGAGCAGAAGGTTTGACAAGCCTTGGATTTAATTTGGATTTAACCTAAACTACTCCTGGCATTTCTGCTTTGGCCTCTGCCTGATTCTCCCCGTGGTGGCTGTGGGGGCTGTCCCTTTGGCTCTCGTGGAGCCTCCCCATGGGGTGAGAGACCCCCATCTCCTTGGCACATGTTCCCACAGCCCTCTGTGCCGCTGGAGGTGATGGTTCCACTGACAAACATGGAATGATGGAATGACAGGTGCCCCCCTGGCACGTTCCCAGCCCATGGATCCCATCCTGCCACGGTGCCACCGCACGGTCCTGACAGGTGCTGTGCCAAGGACAGCTCCATCCCACCAACCTGCAGGAGAATCACACACTCAATCCGTATTTTGCCAAAGGAAAGACTCACACTGCACAAATCCAAGGGATGCTAAAGCAGCGTTTGCCCAGGAAAGAGGAGGGGAAGCCCATCACCCTCAGACATCTCCTGAACCTCCAGTGTTCAGGCATCGTGCAAGGAAAGTGCATTTGCCTGGTGTTTCAGGTAATGGGCATTGCTGTCCTTAACTTGCTTTAATTTTTCTCTTAAATACGTTTAAAATTACTTCCTTCAAAACGCTTCTAGTAGAATCCTCTTGTCTGGAGAAAATGGACTCCTGGGGTGCTGCTACAGCTGCAGCTTCAAGTGTCTGGGTTGGATATTTACTGCTGTATTATCCTCATTCTGTATCCAGGCTTTTGGGCAATTGCAGCCATGAGAGACCAGCAAAGACAATAATTTGGGCATTTGCAGACACGTCATGAGGCTGCCAGCAGGGAGTGGATAATCCCTGGCATTTCGGAGGGATGAGCAGTCACTGCACATTTGGGGTGGGAAGAGGCAAGTGATGTGTGAGAGCTGTGCAAGGAACACCTGGAAGGGCAGCAGAGGCCCTGGGACATTCCTGTGCCCTTGGATGCCATCCCTTGGATGACTCAGACCCATCTGAGCATTTCAAGGCCGGGATAACAAACCCGGAGCTTGGCACGTTGGGAGCACAGGCTGAGGGTGGGGTGATGAGCCCACCCAGCCCTGCCAGCACCTGGATCCTTGTCACTCTGCCCTTTTGGGCAGTTCAGTGACATTCATAGAATCATGGAATCACAGAGTCCTGGAATGGGCTGGGAGGAACCTCAAAGCCCATCCATTCCCACCCCCTGCCATGGGCAGGGACACCTCCCACTAGCCCAGGTTGCTCCAAGCCCCGTCCAACCTGGCCTTGGGCACTTCCAGGGATCCAGGGGCAGCCACAGCTTCTCTGGGCACCCTGTGCCAGGGCCTGCCCACCCTCCCAGGGAAGGATTGCTTCCCAGTATTCCTTCTAACCCTGGCCTCTGGCACTTTGTTGTGCAGATGTGCCCTACCATGGGGCTGTGAGGACGAGGTCCCCTCAAGGTCCCAGTGAGGTGGCACTGGCAGCTGGCAGGGCTGTGCCGTGCTCCCGGCACAGCCTCACCAGGCACAGCAGCACCAGGCACAGCCTGGCCTGGGCAGGGGCTCACCAGGGACTGGGGATAAGTTTTTTCTAATCAGCAAATTGTCAGCAAATGCAAGATCACTGCTGATAAAACATATGGATGATTAAGAGCCTGGCAGGAGAGTCACTAACAAGGAAGAGCAGCTGAGGCAAACAGTGCTCCAAAATGCTCCACTCATCCACACAGAGGGTGTTGGAATATGGCTGGGAATAAAACTGGAAATGTGAGGGCAAGACCCTGGCTGTGCCCAGGCACTGGGCCATGGTGAGGATGCTGGAGATTGCTCCTGGAAAGCCCTGGGAGTACATAGGGGAAAAAAATGTACCAGGAGCATCCAGAATTCTTCCTGGCAAACAAAGCCACCAGCCAGAGGAGCAGGGCAGTGAATTTGTCCATGGAAAATTCAATTACCCAGTGTTTAGACCAACATTGGAGATCTACATTCAGGTTTGGTGTTTGAGTGTTTAACAGAGATGTGCAGAGAGCACAGAGAGAACGAGTGAAATCCCTGAGAGGCTGCAAAAACACCCCATGAGCTCCATCTGCTTAACTTACATGGGATCCAGAGAGCTGCCTTTATTACAGTGTAAAAATATCTTTATTGTAAGGCAAGTACCTGATGGTTTAAGGTGCTTTTATTGCACACAGAAAGGCAGAGCTGGTGCTGATGGCTGGGAGTCAAAGCAGAGAAGCTGAGAGGAGAGAGGAAGCACTCAGGGCTCTCAAGGCCAGGCCACTCCTGGGAGCTGGGCTTGGTGACACTCCTACCCCCCCACACCCCATTCCTGCAAAATCTGTCTCACTGGAGCTCAGATTCCTGCCCACAGAGGAGCCTCCTCTGCTAATTCTCCCTGGCCCTGAACCTGCAGCTGCTTTGGGCCCTGGAAACAGATTTCTGAATGTGGTTCTTCAAAAAGCAGAGAGGGAAGATGAAAGGGAAAGGACTTAAAAACGAGATAAAGGCTTGGAAAGCAAACAGCAATTAACCTCCCTGCTCTGAAAGCCTGTTCTGCCAGAGCTCAGCACATCACTAAGGGAGGGAGCAGCACCTGCCCCACTGGGCACAGCCCTGCTGGGATGGGCTGGATGGGCACAGGGATGGCACAGCCCTGCCGGCTCTGCTGCCACCATGGGCACTGCCACGTGCATCCTGGGGAGGGATGTCACCCCCATACCCACAGTGCCACTGGGAACAGGACACAGTGGTCCATGTCCCCGCTCCATGGAGCTGAGGAGGAGGAGGAGGGGGGAGCCTTTTCACCAGTGCCTGCTTGGCACAAAGCACCTGAGCTGGGGCAAGGTGGCACAGCCTGACCCCCAGAACAGACCTGGGTAAAGCACAGGGAGCTGAGAGTTCAGGTGAGACAGACAGCAGGAGGTAAAGGTTCCCTGCACAAGCAGTGAGCAAGGGCAGCTGGCACGGTGTGGGCACAGGGTGTGGGCACAGGGTCTGGGCACAGGCTGGGGCACGAAGGCAGCTGGAACAGTGGGATGTGAGGGCATTTCTGGTGGGACCCTGAGCCCAGGGTCACTTCCCAGGCTGTCCTCAGCCTGTCCCAGCTCCCACCATCCCTGACCTGACTCCAGGCACAGACAGACCTGTGGCCAGATTCCCTCTGCACCCTCCCAGCCCAAGACATTAGCAATACATGGAAGAGCTGTCAGCATCCTTCAGGAGTGGGAATACTCATAAATATGGAGTGGAACTGAGCTCAGTCAATAGCAGAGAGCAGCTCCTGGCAGAGCCATTGCCATGGTACCTGTCAGCAGCTCCACATTGTTTCACATGTCCCACTGCTCTGAAAGGAGCTTTTTTAAGCAGCAGCATTTGAAAACTGAGCAGTGAAGGAAAGCGCCGTGGCACCCGTAAAGCAGCGAGCTGGGTGTGTTTGGTGACCTACATTAACTCCAGGGGTTCAGAACACGACCCCCCGGCAGCACTGACCCCTGAGCCACACAAAGCCTGTTGCTGATGTGTAGGGAATTGGCTATAGAACAGGGCTGGCCTAGGCCGTGAGAACATCTTAGATAGCAAAGTTAGAGTGCCCTTGTATGTGTTAATAGGCTGGTAAACAGGACATTGTGATTAGCAAAACAAAAAACAACTGAGTACCACCTGTGTCAACAATGGAAGGCAGTTACGATGATATCACCACCTAACTGAGTACCAATAATGAGCCTGATCTCTGTAATATTCATGAACCTATTATAGAGTGTATATTAAGCTACTGTCAATCTACAATAAACGAAGTTCCTGGATTCTCACATTGAGGTGTCTAGAGCTTTCCGTCGCGACAAATTTGGCGCCCGTGTGCAGGGACCAGAGGGGGGTCCCTAGGAGATCAAGTCGGATCTCCTGGGTCGGAGTCAAGTCGGACTCGGAGTCAAGTCGGACTCCCGAGAGCCAAGTCGGGTTCTCGCAGCCACGGTCGGACGTAGGAGTTTCGGTCGGTCTTGCCGTGCAGCACAAGAAGGCGAAAGGGCTGGACGAAAAAGAGCTCAACTTGCCGCCGCCGGACGCCTCCCTTTCGGGGATTTCGGACGGCGAAAGAGTTAAGTTCCGTGCTTTCAGGGCCCGGCGCCCGGGACGACTCCTGAAGAAGGAGGCCCGCCGACAAAGCCGCAAAGTCTCGTGGAAAGGGCTGCACAAAGCGTGGTAACACGTTTTTTAGGTAATAGAGGGACAGGCGGCACTATCATTGCTCCAATGCTTTCTGGGAAAGCGGGGAGTTAAGACGAACTGGCTTTGAGGCAGATGCTGCTTTCATGTAAGGGCCAGGGATATGAAGCGAACACTGTAACTGCCTTTACTATCTCTACTTGGAAAGAACTTAGTGATAAGCTCTTTACTGCTACCTATAAGGGAGAAAAAGTTGCTGCTTCCCTCCTTACAATTTGGCGATTGTTATCTAGAACAGTAAAAGACATTAAAGCACAGTCTGAGGACATTAGAATGCTACTAGATACCATCATACGGAGAAATCGTGTAAAAAGGGAGTCGAGCGGAGTTGAAGGGAGCCGGTGCGGGACCAGAGATCACAGATCGGGGCCGGGGACAACCGGGCGGCCCCGCCAACATGAATGCGGTGCTAGCATCTCGGCAGTGCATATCCAGGACGATCGGAGACGACAGCTGCAGTGTGAAAGTACTGCTGATAGACCAGAAATGAACTTTACGAACACTATGACTGAGTTCCACCTTAAGACATTTCCAGCTTTTCATCTGAACTGTGCTGCGGGACTGCGCTGCACATTTGCGGCTGTGTTCACGGCGCTGGGTGCTTGCGCCGCCGTGCTGAGTGAATACGGGGCGGCGCCGAGCAGCGGGGCAATGGTGGTGGTCGCGCCGCCTGCGCGGCCCCGGCTCGGAGCGGTGCGCCCGTGTGCGTGCACGCCGGCGGCCCCGGGCGCGGCGGGCGGCGGGGGGGCTCTGTTTTCCCCGCACTGCTGACAGCCATGGGCCCGGGGGGTGTGCGTTCCCCTTCCCTTCTTTGCAGCGAGTGCTTTTTCCCTGGTGCCGCTCCTCTCCTAGAGCGGCGAGTTAATGACGGTAGCAAAAGCTTCAGAGGGTGCAGCTGGGGGAGAGGGAAAGCTGTTTCTCTTTTTCCCCGTTACACCAATCACCCCTTCTCTGAAACGTGCCTGTTTGCAGCTGTTCTCTCCCTCTCCTACGTTTTTGTCTCTTTTTAAGCAGACCCTGTGATTAAGTTAAGTTCCTTCTGCTGATCTCTCTAGGTGAGCCCAGCCCCTCCTCCCCCTCCTTCGTCCTTCGGCAATGAGGAGCGTGGGGGAGGCAAAGACGGTAAAACACGGAAAAAAGGCAAAAGAGAAAAAACAACTTAAAATTAACAATATCCCAACTTATAAATCAAATAAGATTGCATTGTTTTTATAGCAATAGGTGTTAAGCATGCAGTGTGCTCATGGCATTCTCAAACGTTTTCTTCAAAACAGGGAGACTGATGAAAATCCTTTGAAGTAAGATTAGAAATAACAGAACATCCGTGCTTAGCTTTTTGCATATTGCAGAAGGTTGTTAAGAATTTCCTATAGTTTGCCATTTTGCTTCTCTTACATAAAATTTGGCTGTTTCCCCCAGGGGCAAGGTGCAGGTAGGAGATTTAGAGACGGAACAATGAGACAGAAGGGGATATAGTCTTGCCCCCTGCAAAAGTAGTTTTATTGTCTTTATGATAAAATAGCATTCCTCTATAAGAAGAGTTGAAGATTTCCAAGATAATATTCTGTTCTTTCTTGCTGTATTTGTCTTTTACATGGAGAGTTATGCAGGATTTGCAGATTGCTGATGGCAGCTATGCCATAAATTTCCTTTGAATTATGAAACTGATAAGAAGTGCACAGCCAATGACTACTTGAAAATGTGTGTGTGATTGAGGAGAATGTCTGAGGTGGCCACCTGAATGTTGTGTGAAAGAAAAAAGCTACATGAATGTGTGACTGTGTAAACTTAAAAATACTTTCAGCCGGTGTCAAGATTTTAGAGATGTGTAACACGATTCTGTTGAACCATAGTGAATCCTTATCCTGAATATGAATTCTTCAAATTCCCACCATGAGTGGTGAGGTTTTAGTTATCTCAAGACTAGCCCTGTCCAGCTAGCTGTTTGATCTGAACTGAGGTTAAATAAGAAGTTCTTACATAAATTTGGTGTTCTATTTCTGCCTTGTTTCAGAAATTTATGGAAGTTAAATCTCAGGTAGAGTTTTTCTACTGCTGTTGTTCCTTAGCTGTGCGAGCTGCGCAGGAGACCACTAGTTTTAGAGCGAGTAAAAACCATAAGCCAGCAAACATTGGTGCAGACTGCAAGGTTGGCAGAGCCCGAGGCAGGGTGCACCATTCTCACAATTCATGGAAAAGCTGCAAGACGCTGTAGAGAAACAAGTTTTGTGACAGTTACAGAAGTTGCTAGTTACATAACTAACTAGAGATAATGCAGGTTTGTGCCGGGATGAGGTCCTTAGACCATCAAATAATTGCATTTTCATCTGCTGTGGCAGTAGTGAGGGTCGTTTTGAGCTTTTCTGTGTTTTTCAGGATTTAAATCAGGAGTGGTCGATGTTGCTGCTCGTTGCAGGGGGGGCCTTTAGGTTGTCAAGGCCATCCTGCGTGCCTTCTCAAAAACATCTGCAGTGCTGTGGATAGTGTGTCTTCAGGCCTCTTGGCTGGAGGCCAGAGCAGACCAGTTATGCCAAGTCTTAATTTTCAAGTGTTGTTTGTACTCTAAAGAACTCCTTTGCAGAGGATTGTTCCAGCAAGTTTCCTATGCTTCAATCCAGTGCAGCTTCATAGTTTTTCACCTCTTTTACAGTTTTGAGAAAAACATGCTGTGCTTGGCCACAAGCCTCCTTTAAGCTGATAGTCTTGTGTCCCTGTGAGAGCTGGGGGCGGAGTGCAGCATGCAGGTGCGGACCTTGTCCTTCTCACAGTAGCATTCCAGCAGTTTACCGTGCTGGAGGATTTCCTCTCAGCCAAAACCTGGGCACCACAGAGCCCCACCAGGACGTAGTTTTTTCTGAGTGTTCTTTGTGCTATGCTTACTCAGGTGGGCTTGGCACAGGGAGGCCTTGTAAGTCAGGCAAGTCTTCATGGCTGGACGGGGGCCTGTGGAGTAAAGGCAGAGTGGGCACTGAGAAGGGCCCTGCTGGCGTATTTCTGTTCCTTCTGTATGCACTCCTTGCAGAAGCTGTGACCGCACCCCAGGGACATAGGGTTCCTGTAAATGTCCAGACAGATGGGGCATGGCAGTTCGTCCTTCAGCCTGGCCTCAGCACCCACCTCGGCCATGTTGCCTGAGCCTCGTGACAGAGCTGAGAGCAAGGAGGTGAGGAACTGAGAGCACAGCATACAGAAGCCTTCAGATGTCAATTTAGCTTAATCCATTCTATTGCTCGCTCAGTTGTTGTCTCTTGTCCAGATTGTCGTCGTGCTTGTACTGTCTATTTTAGTACTAACCCTCGAGGTCTTACTCTGGCAAAAGATCCCCAGGAGTTAAGTTTAATGAGATCACTGTCTGTACGTAACACAAGTGATAATGAGACTCAAACCTGTTTTATGTTAAGATTATTTCAATCTAGATTAAGTGTTTATCAAAGCCACGACTTGTCCAGCTGGCACAAACTACCTAACCTGTACACAAAAGAATTGTAGAACCTGGGTGAAACAGTAGAACACACAAAGAAAGTAACAGTAACAACTAGTCCTATAGACTCATAGCTTCAATCTATTTTTGGTTCTATGTCTGAATGGGTTTTAAGTTTTGTTAAAGAAAAGCCTACGATGGTTGTTGACAATTGTTATAATTTTAGTAATAGTTCATATTGATTTTTCTTGTATTGTTAAACGTGTAAGTGCTATAACAGAGAAAACATTGTTGGCCCAGAATAAAAAAACGGGGGTATTTGTAGGGAATTGGCTATAGAACAGGGCTGGCCTAGGCCGTGAGAACATCTTAGATAGCAAAGTTAGAGTGCCCTTGTACGTGTTAATAGGCTGGTAAACAGGACATTGTGATTAGCAAAACAAAAAACAACTGAGTACCACCTGTGTCAACAATGGAAGGCAGTTACGATGATATCACCACCTAACTGAGTACCAATAATGAGCCTGATCTCTGTAATATTCATGAACCTATTATAGAGTGTATATTAAGCTACTGTCAATCTACAATAAACGAAGTTCCTGGATTCTCACATTGAGGTGTCTAGAGCTTTCCGTCGCGACAGGCAGGTGTTTTGAGAGTCCTGTAACTAAGCATACCTGACTTCCTCAGCAATTTAGCTGCATGGGACAAGTAGCACAACTTAAGATGACTTCAGTTCTTCAGTCTGTAAAATACTGAGTAATGGAAGAGGGGTCATAATTTACACCTGAGAAAACAGGCGTCACCTCTGCCTGGCTTGTGAATTCATGCACAACCCTCCATGCATGAAGACCCACCCAAAGAAATGTAACTCCCATAGCTCAAGATTCCTCTCTCCTGTGAGGATGCACAGCATTTAGCTCCCCAGGCAGCCACCCCCAAAGCAAAACTTCAACCCTGTTGTGCTGAGAGGATGCACCAAAAGCAGCTGGTCACTAGGAAGCTTCAAGAAACGGAGCCATAACAGATAGTTGAGAAAGAGGCAACCCTGCTGAAGAAAGACACTGAAAGGATGCCGGTCCATTTTAGTAGCCACAGAGTAGTATCACTCTCAAAAGCAGCCTCCACAGATAAGAGTCAGACTTCATTCTAGTCCCTCATGGCAGACACCTTTGACAGGCTGAGTTCTGGCTTATTAGGCTGGGAAAACTCTATGCGACATCTGACTTACATCATGGGCCCAAAGCTTATTATGTCAATTCAAACTGATAAATAATCCAGAAACTGGCAAAAGCAAATGTTTGGCAAGAGTTTTGAATACAGACTAGACTTTAACAGAAAGCTATGACCACAACTGCAAATAAGCCATTCAGTCTTTCTTTTACTTGTTGCCATTGCTGTGCGTGAGACAATCCTACCTATCCCATAACTCTCCACTCTCTCCCCCACTATCAGTGTTCAGAAGCTATCTTCAAATGTTATTTACATTGCATTTGACAGATCGAGGACCCTTTTTTTTCCTTTCGCAAAACAAGGTGAAACAAACATCCTGGTTCCTGGATCTGAATAATTCCATAATTAATTATGTTAGTTTCCCCCTCAATATCTTTGAGGGGGAAAAGGTAGCACTGTTCTTCTCTGGAAGAATTTTTTTGGTTACATAACAGAACGAAACACAATTTGTCTTCCCTTTTACCTTCTTCCTGGGAACTGCATTCTTCAGTTGCAATCACTCAGGCTACTGGTTGGTTTGGGGGTTTTTGTTTGTTTGTTTTTGTTTAATAATAATGCACAAGAAGAATACAAAGACAGGGTTCCCCAGAGACTGAATCAGGTATTTTATATCAAAAGGAAATTTGTTTCACTGGAAAATAAGCAGCACAGAAAATACCAAATGAGAAGTTTTGTTCTACATTCAGATACTTAGGAGTAGGAAATTATCCAGCTTATTAGTCTCTGTTTTGAGGGTTCTTCTGAGGTGCAGGAATAACTATATCTTTAGTCACAGATATTCTAAAATTCAAGACAAAACAAATAGGCAAAGCAGCTAGTATATCACTTCTTGCTACCACCATTTAAAAATATTCTTAAACATGCCACTCACTCACCAGGAAATAAACATCAGGAACTGGAAATCACTGCTTTGCCACCACTCAGCTTTGCCACTGTTGCTTTCCACCTCCTCGCAGAAATCCGGCAGCACCTTTCCGAGCACCACCTGCATCAGGGCACACTGTAACGTCCCACGGGATCAGCCAGCTCGCTTTGACATAAAACTAGGCAGAGGTGCTGGAATCAGCCCAGGGGCCAAGTCCCAGCTGGCACATCTGAAATGACTTCTGGCCCAAGGGAAATGAGAGAGGACTGTTTGGAAAGACCTTGTGTAGAGACGTTTAAAATGGTAATAGCTCTCCTTTAGAGAAATAGAAATACTACCTAGACTGAAGACCAATAGATGGCATAGACTGTTTAAGGTGTATTGGAGGGATGGTTCTCTTCTTGTCCTGGGCTGGGCTGGGCTGGACTGGACTGAGCAGCCCCCATTCCTTTGCTGGTGAGCTTGTACAAATGTGACTGTGGTTCTTGCTTTGCTGGGTGGAGAGAGGTGTGGCTACCACTCATGCCCCACTGCATGGCTGCCTTCCAGCTGCGAAAGCCCTCCCGCCAAGGAGGCTTCAAAAGGGAGCATGGCTGACCAGTTCACCCAGAAATACCTCTGCACCTCCCCTCTGCAAACAGCCCTTCGAAAGCCTGTTCCATCCATACTCTCATTAGGAGACTACTCCCTCATCTGTGGTGAGAAAAGCAAACAGAGCTCTCTAGGAGCGTTCATTGACCAGGCCCTGCCCAGGTAAAGATTGAGACTTTACCACGACCTTCTACTTCCTTAAAAATACTGCAGGCTGAATAGAGCCTCCTGGCAAGACAGATGAATTCAGTCACTTGCATGTAGATCCCAGTGCTGGTGCCCTCAAGAGAGAAAAGAAGCTTATTCTAGCATTCTTTGATTATGTCATCTAACTAACGCACAGAAAAGGGACAAAGGTGAACCCTTTAATTACTGTAAGGATGTTTTTTCTCCAGGGCAAGGGTTAAATCCAGAGATTATCAATACCACAGGTCACGGTAGTCTAATGAGTTTTGCACCAAAACACATGATGATATTTCCACCTACACTTCAGACAAGTAGGTACTGATTCTGCAGTGCTCCCAGAGGTGATGATCTTCTGCACTGACTCATCCAAGCTTGAGGGACTAGCTACAAGACAGCACATATTCCTGAGACACCTTCACACCACATAATCCTTAGCACCTTGATCTGGAGTTAGCCCTGCTTCCAGCAGAGAACTGGACTAGATGACCTCCAAGCGTCATTTTCAGTATACAGTCTGTGATTTTGTGATACCACTGCTTTTGAGACAGCACATAGTTGAAAGAAAAATGGAAAAACTGCTTCTACCTCAGATTTGGGATTAGGGGTTCAAGTAGAATTAACATCATCCTGGCAAAGATTCTTGATGAACCTTGTGATCAGTAAAATGGAAAAACACTGGACAGATGCTTAACACTCAGAGCAGACTTGTGGCATTACACTTTCATTTTCTTTGAGGCAAGGATATCCTTTCCTACGCATAGTTCCTCTTCAGAATTTTCCTGTCACTTTCTACAACAGCAAAGATACAGAGCAATATTGTACTAAACATAATAATTCCCCAGATGCCCAGTATCTGCAAGCATAAGTGGATACGGCCCTTCCTTATTTTATATAAAGTATCACTGTGATGTCTTCTACAATTATACAAGATGGTAAAAGCATTAGAATTATGAGAAAGACTTTCAGCATAACAGCTAGCATTCAACACAGAAATACTCATACGAAGCTGACTGTAAAGAATACACTTAGAATATGCAGATAATTTCAAGAGCTGTCCCCTGCCATGTTTCTGAAAGAGAAGTGTAATGGTAACAAAACAGTTGACACATTAACTAGCACTAGAGAACAGAGGGTACAATTTCTATTCCCATCCAGGTAACATTAGTAAAGCAGACATGAATATTATAATTCCTTTTGTATATAGTAAAGGTACGATTTCGCAAGCTGTTTCATACACAAGGGTGGCTTTCACCCAGAATGCAGTCTTGAAAATGTCAGAAGTTATTTTCAGATAGTTGGGATATGAAAATCCTGCTTGAGATCTATTTCAGGACAGATAGACCACGAGTGAAGAAGATCACTATACTGTAAGTAGGAACTACAATATTTCCCTGGATTTACCTTAAAACCTGAAGAGGAGACAAAATTGCTGAATTCTGAAAGAATTAAGTGGTAAGACCCTCATATTTTTTGTAGACATTTTCCCCAAGAGCCATGTTCCTAAACAAGGCAGTCCTAAATGTTTCTGTGGAATGAAACTGAATTTGTGTTTATGCACTTCTGTACGACCAGCAGAACACTTAACATGGACACTTCTGGTACTAGAGCTGTCTGCCTGCAAATATAGATAGCAAAAATAATCTAGATGAGAAACCTTCCACAGATTTAGGGCTAGAATTAAAACCTGGTTGTGGAGATTCATGATAATTTCAACAAAGAGTCGCACACACTTGTGACTTATTTTATCTTGGAAGAGAGAAAGTAACAGGAACAAAGTATCTTTCGCTCTTCTGAGACTTAGAGATGATCAGAACTTTAGCTAGATCATGCCATTATGGGAAGATTACTGAAAAAGGGTGGGGCAAAGTGACTGACTGTAAATAGGGAATGACATTGGATAAAATAAGACAGGTTTAGAATTTCTAGGATCCAACAGAATATACAGATCATAATCCAAGTAGTTCCCAAAGGATGCAGTAGTTCACAAATGAATCACAAAGGGCTATCAGTATTATTCAACTAAAACCATTGGCACAATTGAAATACTGTATTTTTACCTTTACCTGTATCTCTTCTGTGATTCTTAAGGATTGAGGCAAAGGGAAACTTATGTTCTTCAAAGCAGTCATTATCTGGCTGTCATGCCTGTCTTGTCAGGAGCCTTTCTAAGCAATAGGCAACCAATGACCCATGGAAACCAGAATCAGGTGTAAATTCTTTTGCATACCCTTAAATATTTTTGCTAGTGAATGCATATGTGACAATTCATTTAATCACATTTTGTCAATCAGGCTTGTTCATTGCCTTTCCTCTTCTCCAAGTTTGATGAGTAATGTTTTTTCTGACTAAATAAAACCAGCCTTGTGTTCTCGTACTGTTTATGGCAATCTTCTATTTGCCAAGACTAGTTCTTTTGAGTCAATAATCAATGACAAGATGAATATGAACTTCCGAGCTTTTGAAAGAAACTGCTGGCAGCAAACATCTCTCCTTCCTGCCTGGGCTGGAGAGGCAGGTCACTCTCGCAACACTTTAGGTACTTCTAACAGACAGTCTTTAATTTCATATGTATCATGATTTATCCAGACAGACAGAGTATGAGAATGTCCAGGCACTTCTTTGGAAAACATCTGCCTACCTGTTCTTCTTTCCACAAAAGCACACAAAAATCATGGCAAACTGTGACATAATGAAAAGTGGGGACAGAAATGAAAATTCCCATAGTATTAATTCCCATAGCATTAATCGTGCTACCTAATCAGGGAACCAGCTTATTAACGTGACACAAATTCAGGGGACTTCAGCAAAGCATTTGGAACGATGTCACATGGGAAACAATTAGTAGCTGCAAGAAGTGTAAGCCAAGCATGGAAGTAGCTAAAGCGGAAATGACAAACGGGAAGTCATTGGCCTGGAGGGATTTTACCGGTGGCATTCCTCAAAGAACTGTCCCAGGACAAATTTAACACAATTGTTTGGCACAAAAATTGCAGTATACTAATTAAATGTTCTGATTAAACAACTTGGGAGGCAATGTCAGAGCAAAAGAACAGCTGGAATGGTAGCTATGGGACAAAATTTAACTGCTAAATGCAATAAGGAATAATAACGAGAGTGTTTGCAATGAACCAAAAGCTTGTCAGCTGAAAGCAACGAGAAGAAATTCTGAGACATATTAGTAGGATTGCCAGACTTCATGTATGGGAATGCCTCCCTCATATCCTCACAGTTCCTTACAGGCTGCTTCCTCTAGGGGTGCTGCTGGCATTGTTGCTTTGATCCAGAGGCAGAGAGTGACAGGAGAGCAGCAGAGGGCTAAAAAATCACACAAGTGATGTTAAAAACATACAGAAAATGCAGGGGGAAGAAATACCCAAAGGTTCTTATGTGGGACGTGGGATTGTGGACTGAACTATGAGAAATTCTTTGTTATATGGAACATCCAGCAAGCCTGTGTTAGCCACTCACAGGATGACCACAAGAAGAACCAGGGTAATAGAGATTTCAGCAGAAGCTACAAGCAGAGTGAGAAGATTCTTTTACTAAGATTACCTGCTTTTCAGGCTTCAGAGGACTCCTAATGGTGCTGTTCAGCCAGAAATGGCACAAGGTTCTTCTATGAACCTTCCTCATATCAGTAGATGGGAGGAGTTATGGATCTAATGCTGGCCTGCTACAATTGCTGGCACCCCAGAAGTCATATATAATAGACAGGGGAGCAAATACTTCTGGTTAATATCCACAGTGGTTTCTCCTCATTCACAGTGGAATACATTCCTAAACTGTGCCTGAGCCATCCAGTTGTGGGAGTAAGTGGGTTGCTGAGAACTCCTCCTACAGGAATTTCCGCTGAAGCAACAGGAATTCCTTCCTCCCCTACCCTGACTGGTATTGTTGATACTCACCTTTCTGAACTATGGGAAGAAGCTGATAGCAAAGGAGACACCTTTTTCTGTGACCTGGGGCCTGACAGTTACTTTTCAGCATGAGGTCCCTTCCAATACAAGTTATTCTGTGATATCTGGCCTCTCAAGGTAGGCTGGAGAAAAGGACAGGTACATAATTCCTCCTTAGATCTCTCTGCTAATGATAACTTTTGTCTTGCCTAGGAACTTTCTTTAGAAAGGGTAACCTCCAATCTGCTGGGGATGAAACAGAAAGGAGGGAAAGAGGTATCCTAATTTGCTCTGTGAGCAGCAGAGCCTATGAAGGCTCTAATCCAATGAAACTATGTGCTATGTCCCTCATGCTCCCATTCAACTGATCAGTATGCCCTGTCTCCTCTTCATATCCAGCATTCTACATCCAAGTGTTTCTCCAGCGCTACAAGAAGAACATTCTTCCCTGCAGTATCTCCAGTTCTTCCTCACCTCCTTTAACTGCCCCCCAGCCTCTCATGCTCAGTACCTGTAGCTCTCAAAGAAGGCTTTCAGTTATTTTTTTGGTATGCCAAGCTTCAAAACATTTTAAGTTCTTGGAACCAAAATACCTGATTCCCACACAGATCCAGACCAATTTTTCCTAACCATGAATAAAGCTTCCCAGACAAGAACCAAAAACGTTTTCTAGAGGATCAAAAAACCCCACACTCCTGTATTTACCTTCAATATATGCACTGCAAAGAAGGGGAGTACTATCATGGCTATTTTACAGATGGAACTGAAGCTCAAAGGCTAAATTACTTACCTGCTGCCAGACAAAAGCGTGGTGGAATATGGAACTGACTACAACAGTCCTAATTTTCAAGACAGTGACTTAAACACTGCATCATTTTTCTTGCAAGGCCCACACAGTCTGCACTATGCACAAATAGACCTCGGATCTTGGGTACTATGCTTTGACCTGAACTTTGTTTTTTGCTCTCTCCTGTTATACATTGTGCACATAGAAACGGTGTATATTCTGCAGCACTTTCTCAGAAGCTGGAAAATAATTTCCTTTCACTAGCAAACACACTGTTTATGTTGAAAAAGCCAATACAGCTTTTCATTTACTGCTGTGTCTGCATGTTAGCATGAAGGTCAGTAGGAGGGTACACAGTACTGAGAAAATGAGTAGTTAATTATTGCTAGACTGCAAAAAGTGAAAATACTTTATTCTGGTTTAGCAAACAGCAAATCACAAGAACCGCTTCTTTTTCTGGACTATTTTTCGTAGAAGGGCATACGTAGAGTAAGATTTATGATAACTGGAGGCTATTTGACGTGCTTTGAGTATTACTGATAAAAAAATTCACTCTCATCATTTGGAATAATCTCAATAAGTACAGTGGTCAGCAAGAAAAATCCCATTTGATTTTTCACAATCCCATGGGATTTGTCAAAATCCCATGAGATTTTTCTTGCCAAATATTATACTTATTTATTGAGATTATTCCTTCGTGCTCGTGTATAATCTGGCAATTTGTCAGTATCTTTTGCTGTATTAACTCCTTCTGAAGTGCTTGTACTTGAGGGTTTCATTACATCATTAACAGTCTATAAGGCTTCACAACTAAGCTGTGTTGACACCAAAATGCCAGATTTTCTCTTTATGGAACAAGTTTTAATAATTTCAAAACATCAGCATACAACAGCAGGCCTAAATTTAGTAAAACCAGTTCCTGTTCAGATGTCAAAGCACTGTTTAAAACTTTTCTTCAGTCCTTCAAAGGCTGAACTTATATTTGCTGTTCATGATCCAGCTAGAATAAGTAAGCAAAATGCATTCATTACAGAATAGATATAACTGCTTTAAAAATATTCTAAGAAGGCATTTTTATCAAATGTTTTGTCCCAACCTTTCTATCAGAAAAATCAGAACAGGTTGATCAAAATTAGCAAACCTAGTTCCTCTGCAAAAGGCAGGCCTAGGCCCTCTCACTTACTAATAATTACATAAAATTACATATAATTATAAATACATCTAATATCATTGTGTGATTGTGTTGAAAAATAATAATTGTTGAAGTTTACAAAAGTAGCAAAAATTCTTTCTTCCAGAGCAAGAGAGCACAATTCACTGTACTGAACTTCCCCTGGCACTGGGTAGCTGGGAGGAGAGGCTTATGTCCAGCATCCACGAGCAGAACAAAGCCTTGTCTCAAAGCCAGCTGCAGGACTAGGACTTACCACATGAGAATTGGGTCTAAAGTCTGGCAAATGCCAGAGCAATCAGCAAATTTCCGTGTAAATTCTGGACAATTATTGCAGTACATTCCTTATTGACTTAACAGCTTTATCCAGACAGAGTATCAAAGCTTTGAAAAGGATATTCACTATCCTAACACTTTAAAGCCATGGCTGATCAGCCCGCTTTATTAGGTGGAACACAGTGAGTGGGAAGTGATGATCATCAAAACCAATGTGCACCACTTTCAGAGTTTAGATTCACTTCAGTAGTACTCAACAGATACGAACTGCTGTAAATTCTGTACAGGCAATTACAAAACTTACCAAGCTTTTCTGGACCAGAATGAACTAGAGATCACGACCAACAGACATGTACAGTTCTATAAATGCTAAATAAAGGAGTTCAGGTACTCAAATGTTTTGCAACATTTAAGTAACTTGAAGACAAAAGGCTCAGCACCTGTCACCAACAGCCATTGTTCTGAAACCATCTAACATTTTTCTAGTCAAGATCCAGACTCACAAAGTAAACAAGTAGCAGAGACTGTCTTATCTTGTAACTCCAAAATAAGTAATTTCAGATCCTCTGTCATGTCTTTTATCCTGAGTGATTTAGTAACTGTTCCACACTAGCACGATGTATGTTTTTTAAGCATTTATGTCACCAAGTGACAGATGCAGCATTACTGAACAATTCCCACAGTCTCCTAAAACTCTTCCGTTTTGCAGCTCATTGGTTACAGATGGAGTATGTGCATTTAAGCAACACTTTATTTTCATTAGGATATATTTTGGGTTTAAACAACTTTGCTGCAACTGACTGTTAATGCCAAGTTGGATGGGGCTTCGAGCAACCTGGTCTAGTAGAAGGTGTCCCAGCTAATAGTAGGGGGGTTGGAACTAGATGATCTTTAAGGTGCCTTCCAACCCAAACCAATCTATGATTCCTTCAGTGAATGTGTGCACTCACTCTGGCTCCAACCATCATGCAAAATCACCTAGGAACTCAAAGGAATCAAATATGGCCACATTCTCCCAGCAAGCAAACTCAAAATATCTTAATGCTTAGTGATAATAGAAGACTAAATAAAAACATAAACTTAGAGCAAGAAAGGTTTGTCTGAGTGGGAGGGTAATGACAAGGACATGTAGAAATGGAATAGCAAGTAACAGAATGCCAGTTTGGGAATGAATGCTGTAAACATTGAGTTGCTCATCTGTTAAAACTGTGGTGTCCAAAAAAACATTAAAAACTAACATCTGCTAACTTTAGAAATAACACTCACTGTGTATACATTCTTCAAAACATATAGGATCCTGCAATGGTCTTTAAAATGTTGTGTATCATAATGAAGTGCTAAAATTAATTCAGAAAAAAATGGCATATTCAAGCTAAACGTACATGCTACCTGACCTGTACTCAAGAACAATATTTGTTCCGTTATTCTGTAACCACAGAATCATAGAATATCTTGAGCTGGGAGGGACCCACCAGGATCACTGAGTCCAACTCCTGGCCCAGCACAGGACACCCAAAGAGTCACACCATGTGCCTGAGAGTATCATCCAAATGCTTCCTGAACTCTGTCAGGTTTGGTGTTGTGACCACTTCCCTGGGGAGCCTGTTCCAGTGCCCATATATAGGTTATATAGGTTATAGACTATTTCCTTCTGAAATCTGAAAACACATAGTTTATTCAGAACCTATTATTAGACAGACATCCAAGTTGGGTGAAGATTTTCAACAAAGGCAATCCTTTACTCTCTTCTTCTAATGAACATTATACTCACCATTAAAAAGTCCTTTTTAAAAAAGATTCTTTAAAGAATCTGCTTTTCAACCCCAATATTTAGCGTTAATCTCCTGTATCATGTGTACCGGTCCAGATTTCAGCAGCACGGAAGGTGGGCTACAGGAATTGCCCCCTGCTGGCCACAGCCAGTTCCAGCTGGATCTGCCAGAGGTCCCACACTGCAAGACACGGGCTGAGCCCAGCAGCCAAGCGAGTGGCCCCTTTTTGACAAGCAGAGGAATGAGGGGAAACGAGTGAGGAACAGCAGGTGAACACCAGAATCAGAAAACAGTGCAGGGGAGGAGGTGCTCTAGGCACTGGAGAAATTAGACCCTTGCAGCCCATGGGGAAGACCATGTTGGAGGAGATATCCATACCAGAGCAGCTGGGTATTTCCTGGAGGAATTTCAGCTCACGAAAAGTCCACACAGGAGCTGGAGAAAAAGGGGAGGAGTAAGGAGCAGAAGAATTGTTAAGAACTGACTGTAATGCCCCCATCCACCACTCAGGAGACTCAGAAGAGGAAACAGGAATCAGAAGTGAAATTGATCCTGGAAAAAGGGAGGCAGCAGTGGGAAGATGTTGGTTTAATTTTTGTTTCTCACTATCCAAATCTATTTTAATTGGCAATAAACGACATTAATTTTCTCCATGTTGAGTCTGTTTTGCCTGCAAAAGTAACTGGTAAGCAATGTCCTTGTGTTTATCAGGTCTCACAACTTTTGTCATTCTGTTTACTCCTCCTGTCCTTTTGAGGAGCAGGGGCAAGAAGAATGTCCAGAGGGACACCTGCCAGGTGGCCAAGGTACCTCCCACACCCACTTGCAAAATAAAAAAAGTACTCATTGGTTTAAAAATTTTAATGTACAAATTTACACTAACCATGTTGCATTTTCTGCACTGATCTCTCCCATTATATACTTCTACCGTGCTTTCAAAATAAAACCACAGAAAGTAAATCTCAAACTAGGGAGGAAACTGCAGCATGATTTACTCTATTCATAATTTATTCTACAAGTGTCTACAGATTCAAAAAAATCCTTTTCCCTTTTCTCAAGGAAATAAATATTTCACTTCTATACTCAATAATCATTCAGCTCTCTAAGAGTCTGTGAGCTATGCACCAGCATCCTCTGTCAAAATAGCATGTTTTTATCTCTTGGGATTCCAACCAGCAGCCTTTGTTGCTCCTCACGTGCTCACACAGCATATTCAGAATTCTTCTCCAGCAACACCCAAAATCACACTTCAGTGAAAGAAGAAACAGCTGAAGATGTCCATCTTCAGTTCTGTAATATGCACAGCCGCCAACATTACTTTCTTCCAAACGGATCAGACCACACTTTTAACCCTACAAATCAATCAGCAGTTCATAATTAGACTGTTGGAGAGAAAAAAAATACTCCACCCTTGTGTATTAAACAATAAAAGAACCCAACAATTTCTGCACTTAACTCGCAACTCTGCTTAAGCTTGCAAAAATATGTAAAAGACAACCTCATCTTGATCTTAAGCTTCAGATAATGGAAAAATCTATCACACTCATAGGTAAGGTATTCTAATACTGTTGGATCAATGATCTAGAATTGCACCTTGCACTTAAATTTTTCTAGATTTAATTTTCCACTAACGGATCTCGTAATTTCTCATCAGCAGCTAAATTTAGATGAAACAGTTATACTGAGGACAACTCCTCATCAAGTACTTGCATCTTGGATAAATGAGCCAGTCCAGTGCACTTGAATGCTCAGTAAAATAGACAGGTTCTATTTCACAACACCCTTCCTACTACTCTTCAGCATTTCACCACTTCCCTGGAAAGTAAGTCCTGCACTAATGATTTAACTGATATGTGTAATAAGGACATGGCTTTAATCCTATTTGATTTTCCCCTGCTGCTGGTGTTAGGCTTTTTCAAAAATAGGAATAAATTATCCTTTAACATACTCTGTTTCATCAAGACAAGCACTCTCACATCTTTAACTGAGAAGTGCCAACCTTGCATAATGAACGGCCCTTCCATTTACCATTATGAAGCAATGAACTATCAAGGATAGTCTGCCTACTTGAATTTTATCTCCCTTATATGCTTTTCTACACCTTCCACTGGCAACAGCAGAGATCAAAAAGCTATTACCATGGCATTCCAAATTTTCCATTA
Organism: Pipra filicauda; assembly: GCF_003945595.2. Lineage (NCBI taxonomy): Eukaryota > Metazoa > Chordata > Aves > Passeriformes > Pipridae > Pipra > Pipra filicauda. The sequence goes on along the minus strand of NW_024104206.1, from coordinate 1,364,485 downwards.
CATGTAGTGGATTTCTGCATGGCCTGTCCATCCATGAGGCTGGAAGGCACTGCTAAAGTGCTCATAAACTGTGTTTCAGCTGAGCTGTAAAGCAGCATTCCACAAAACTAGGGTGCAATACTGTTCTTTACAGCTGCAGCTCAGACCACGCATGGTTCTGGCTTGCTCTGAGTAGGTTCAGAAGTGGAAACTGGCATCTATTTAAGAAAGTGTGAGGATAACAGAAATTCTGCAACTTATTTGGCCAGTTACGTCAATTTAAAACAAGTTTCATTAAAACCATAATTTTCCAGTGAAGAATTAGCCTGAAAAAATAATGTCATGGCAAGTTTATTATATAGGTCTTCTCTGAAGGTGTTCTTCACTGTATTACTTAAATCCATATAAATATTCAGGACTCACTTCAAGAGGGTCTTTAAAACAATAACTGTAAACACATGAATCAAGTATACCTGCAGGCTGAATATCCTCTTGAACAATACCAGCTCGGTTTATTGATTGTTCTTTCTCTGGAAAACAAAACAGAAAGGACACTACTAAAAAAAAGAAAATACCAGATATCTTGATTGCACCCAATAAAAGAATCTTGAAAATTTTCTTAATTCTAGATGCTACACAGTAAAATTCTGCTGAGTATCCACCTACACAATGCAAGTGTAGTATTCCCACTTCACTGAGAAACTAACAGCTAGTCTGTTTTGAAAGACTACAAACGATAGATAATCATCTTAAAACAACGACTACTGTTAAATAAAAAATGCCAAAATACCTGCCACTATCCAACCACTTCAGGAATGACTGGTAATTTTAGAATCTATCATTCGTATGCTCAACATGAAACTATTTAAAATATTTTTTTCTTTCTAGAATGACTTTTCTCAGGTCCTGAAAGATCTTTCAAGTAGATTTCATGACAGCACCTATGAAATTACTGCTTGTAAACTTTGTGAATTTGAGTATCAGAGGGATACTTTTTCCATACATGGGGCCTGTCTCAAGCTTTTCTTTTTTCTTTGAAAGATTAAACCATTTCCAAGAAGAGAAATGGAGAAAACTATACTATTTCCCTTATTAAATGTCCCTCCTTTTCTTTCACTTCCAGTTAAGCTCTTCACCACTGTGGTAATCTGAAGCAGTAAGTCAAAGCTCAACCGGATTAGCCTTTTGCCCACACCACTGAACTTCTGAAGCCTTTAAAAAATTCTCAGAGGAAGCTCAGAACTAAGCTCACCTTAAAACTGAAATTTTTCATCCTATCCCACTGGGAATGCACTGGCACTACGCATTATCAGGCTGTCTAGGTACAAGCCTAATGCTACTAGAGACTTGCAGGAATATCACAGTAATTGATTCTCTTTGCAAGGGGCCAGGAACTAGAAGTAGATCCAGCTTCTCCAACTCTGTTCACTGAGGTAGTAATTCCATTCCATCATTTTTAGCAGACAAAGGAACTGCCTAATTTCAAAGGAAATGGTATAAAACCCAAACAGGAAGAACAACAGATACGGGCAAGGAATGAGACTTACTGTAGGACATAGAGGAGAAAGATATTTAAGTGGAAGCTAAGATCAGAAGAGAGGCAGGGACCAAAACAGGAATCAATCTGAGAGGTCCAGGAACACACTTGGGTTGAACAGAAAGAGCTATCAATTGGTCAGGCAAGAAAACCAGTGCAAAGAAGTAACAGGTGAGAAACACACACATAAGACATGAAACTCTCAATAGGGAGACTGGTGCAGGGCCTGTAAACAACTTGGAAAACAGGTAAGCCAGAAAAAGGATAACTAGGAAGACCCAGTCTTGAGGAGAGGGGTCTTCCCCACAGGGTGGGGAAGGAGCCAAGTCTCACAATTCAGATAATCACAAAACCTGTGAAAATGCCCCAAGCAGCAGCTGTCAAACCACTATTTTAATGAATTCACAAGGAAAAGGTCTGTGCTCAAGGCCTCAAAGTTTCATCATTGCCACTAAACTACATGTTTCATATGAGAAAAGAGTCTTTCTTAAAGCTAGATACAGACAGGAAAATATTAGAAACGTCAAGGCCACAAAATGAGGTGCTAAAAACCTACAAAATCATAACATTTCTGTATGAAATTAAGTCAAACTCCTTTGTGCACAATTTAAGGTCATATTAACAATTTGATTACATACAGTTTTTCCAAGTACTTTCCATTTCATTTTTTAAATGGCTAGGAACAACTCCAAAGATGCGTGAGAGCTGTGCAGAAAAGTCTTCTTCCTGAACATTAATGTACCTCCTTTGTGTAGAATTTGGAAGATACACAAGAAAAACAAGACTGAAGAAAGAAAAGATAGCATTTCATGTTTACACAGTTGAATGTCACTCCAGATAACTAAAATCCATTCTTGCCTTTTGCAGGATTACCATGTGATGCTAAGGAAAATGTCCAACTTTTTGGACCCAGCATGCCAAAACACAGAAATATTGAGTATTCACCCACAGATCAAGCCAATAGAGGGTGGGAGCTTCTATAGAAGTCGTCATACAGCTTACCAGACTGTACTCTGAAAATCCTTTGTACCCCAAAGATTAAATACTTCCACTCAAGTGCAAAATTCCATGTTCTTGCCTAAAGCATTATGATAATGAATGCCTGTGCCTCTCTCATATTGCAGCAATGACCATCAAGAGAACACAGCAAATAAATAAAGGTGAGATCAGAGGAGAGTTTGAGCACCATGCAATAAATAAAGTTCAGCATCAGGTATCAAATTGCAAGTTTACACACTTGCTAACAGTGCATCACTCATTTTATTTCCTAAATAGAGATTTAAAAATACCTAACCTATTAGGGAACATCTGCTCATGTAATTCACAAATGCAAAGGAGAAAGTGGTCCATTAATTCTGTCCTTTCCTTAATGCCAAGCCACACTTCTAATATAATATTTTTGGAAAGTATAGCATAAGCAAAAATGAATTAATAATAAGGTTTTTTAAGGACATAGCTTCCCTAAATAAAAACTTGTTTGCAAGTTAAATTTTATTTCAGCTTTGATGCAAGGCCAAAGCCTCTCCAATAAGATCAATAAGTTTGTTATCCTTTTCCTTTTTTTTTTCTTCCTAGGAATCTTCTGTTGTCTTGGCAGATTAACCACATACATCTTCAAGTTATCACCAACATCTTGCTTAGTTTCATAAAAGTTAAAGCAAGGAGGCAAGGCTGATTCCACCAGAACTTTCCTTGGGTGGTATTTCACATGAGTTGAGGAGTAACAGGTGCTACCCCTATCACTCCCACAGGATGGAGCACCTGCCTGGAGCAGCTGAGGCTTTGCAGCTGGACCTGCAGGTGCCTTTGAGAGCTCCCTGGATAGAGTCGGCTGTGGGCTTTGGCAGGTTTTCCGTGTTTCTGGTAGGAGAGTGGGGTTTTCCTCTGGAGTCTGTTTTACAGACCGAGATCAGCTCTAGCGAATCATCACAACCAGTAAAAAAACTGTTACCAAGTTTTAATTTAGATTTTCAATTGCAGCTGGAGAACAAAACTCGAACAGCTTATAGAATCATTGTATAATTTGAATTGGAAGGGACCTGTAAAGATCACCTGGTTTAACCTCCCTGCAATGATCAGGGGCACCTTCAACGAGATCAGGTTGCTCAGAGCCCTGTCCAACCTGACGCGGAATGTCTCCGGGGATGGGGCATTTACTACCACCTCTTTTGGCAACCTATTCCAGTGTTTCACCACCCTCACAATAAAAAACGTCTTCCGTTTATCTGCTCTCAATTTATTCTCTTTTTTTATTCACCCCTTGTCCTACTGCAACAGGCCCTACTCAAAACTCTGCTCCCACCTTTCTTATAAGCCCTCTGCAAGTGTTGAAATGCTGCTATAAGGTCTCCCCGGAGCCGCCTTTTCTCCAACAACCCCAACTCTCTCAGCCTTTCCTCGTAGGAGAAGTGCTCCAGCCCTCGGATCTCAGCTTCTTTAGCTGCACCTCAACCCTCTACAGAAGAGCTGAAGGGTGTTCTTAATCACGCGCTGCCCAATAACTCGAGGGTTATTATTTCGTTTTTAGGTACATCCTAGGCGAGCAGAAAGCCCTCGGGAGTCACTCCCCGAGCGGCAGCCCCAGCACTCCCCCAGCCGCGGCTTGGCCGGGCCTGGCTGGCTCCCCCCGCGCAGGACTCACTGTACTCCTCGGGCAGCAGCAGAGGCCGGAAGTAAATGGGGTAGAAGGCGGCTCCCACCACGGCGGCGAAAGCGCCGAAGATGCCGAGGGTGCGGGACAGCCCCGCCATGGCCCGGCCGTCACGGCCCGGGGCCCTTCCGGAACACGCGGGACGGGGCGGGACGGGGCGGGGCGGGACAGGACAGGACGGGGCGGGGCCGGGGCGGCGGCAGCGCCCCCGCGCGGCTGGAGGGGCGCAGTGCGGGGATGGTGCCGGTGCCGCTCCCGCCGCGCTGTCACCGCGGCCCGGGCCGCCCGGAGCGATGAGCCCCGGTCCCGCCGCCCCGCCCTAAAGCCGCCCCGCCCTCCGGCGGGACAGCGGAGCTGCCCCGGGCCGCGGCCGCGCTGGCAGCGCAGCGCCGAGGCGCCAGGGAGGGGAGGAGCGCGGGGGCCGCCGCGGAGCCGCCGGGAGGGCGGGCGCGGCCCTGCGCGGGGTCCCGCCCGGGCGCGGCGCTCCCGGGACACCGCCCGACGCCTGCTGGACGGAGCTGCGCGGCGGCAGCGGGAGCCGCGCAGCATCGCTGGGGCCGGGCCCGTCCTGCCGCTCCGCACCTGCGGCTCGGGGCCCTGCCCTGCCCTGCCCGGGCGGCTGCCCCTCCTCCAGGAAGCCGGATCTGCCGCATCCTTGTCGCCGGGCCGGTCGCGCACTCCCGAACGCGCTGGGCACGGCAGCGGCAGCAGCAGCAGCAGCAGCATGCGGCCCCCGACCCAGCTCCGCCGCCCCCCTGCGCTGCTGCTCCTCCTCCTCACGGTGAGTGCCGCCGGCCCCGCACCTGCCCCGCGCCCGGCGCAGCGCGGGGATCGCGGCGGGGCCGGGCCGTGCGGGGCCGCGGGTTGTTCGCGCAGAGGGAGCCGGGGCCGCTGTCCGGAGTGCGCGGCCGCCCGGCCTGGCCCCCAGGGGCCCCCTGCCTTATCCAGCTGGAGAGTGCCGAGTCGTCACATCCAGGTGTTAAAAAGCTTTCTGTCCTGGGTGACGTTAAATTTCTAGTGTGGAAAGAAGGAGGATGTGTTTGACATCTACTTACAGGTGAACGGCTGAGCATGCTGCTGCACTGGCTTACGGAAACAGCCGCGTTTTAGAGGCATGTACTGAGCTACTTTTTTGTATTTTATGCTGCTAAACACAAGCTCCGGTTAAAGTCATTGTATTCCTGTACCGTATTGGTGCTGATCAACACCCCTTTTTGTCTTGTCTTTTCACGCATCTTAAAATGTAGCATGACGTGTCAGGCGTTCACAGGTGAAGGACTGCGATTATCTTCAGACTTGTGCAAACGTGCAGTTTGATAGGGTTATGTGGAATCTCTGTAGGGGTGAACTCATGGAAGGTCCTGCTGAGATCTGACTCCAGAGAGTGAAAAAATGGTTTCTCGATCATTTCTGTATTATTACACTACTGAAGATGTTCAGTTTCCTAACACTTGTTGTGATTGCCTCCCACAGTGATTTTTATCCCAGGATCTGATGGGATGACTTCGTTCAGATTCAGCAGGGTTTAAGTAAAGAAAAAACCTTTTACAGCTTTTGTGGCTAAGCTGCCCCACGCAACAAAGAGTTTATGCCTGTCTTGTTGAACTCTGCCTAGTTCATGGTAACATTTTGAATCAGTGTAGCTAGACTCTTTAGTGTGCTGGGAAACTTTTATATTTAAGTCTCCTAATCATACTCAACATTTAATGTAATTTTACATCCTTGCTTGATGTATTCAGAGGTGATGCACAATTAACTCTGCTATAGCTGTGTGATATAGCAGGGAGGGAAATGCTGGGATTCCTCACCCAGGAGGAGCATTTAGGTGATGAGCACACTATGCATTTCACCAGGGAGGAGTCTGTAGAGGTGACCAAGTGGTAACAGAGACTCGGCCGTGGTTTAGGAGTTTATGGTCTACAGTCTCCGCCACAGTTCCAGTGGTGTGGAGTTGCTCAGGGTCCTTTGCACCACGCTCTTTACTGGATGAGCCTCCTGAAGGGTTTGTTAGGGGAGTGTAACAGCAGACCCAAATATGCTTCATGCCTTTTGGCAGCATATTCCTCAGATAATACCCAGGGACCAAAGAATACAAAGTAAAGTCTCTTGAGTAACTCTTTGGGAGTCATTTGTCAGAACAGGCACTAAGGGAAAGGCACTAAGACCAGAAGGGCTGAAGCTAACCTTATGGATCAGCAGTCATGGTGCAATGTGCTTAAGTGCTCTAGGAACATCATGGAAATTGTTCTACAAGGAACTGGCTTTGGGTTGCAGAGCTTACTGCCTTGGGATCCCCACCACAAAATTTCTGCCATTCACTGAAAATCAGATGGACACATTTGTACACTGCTGCATCTTTGTCAGTGAACTGTGCCAGACCCAAGCTGTCTTTGCTGGCAGCCAGTTCCCATATCTCTGTATTGGATAAACCTGAGCTGGCTCTGTGTATTTTGACAGTAAACGTGTGTGTGTGGTAAGCACACAGTGGTACCACAATGCTTTGTAGTGTCTACCTGGTAGACTTTTACATTTTGTGACAACCACATGGCATTGCTTTCATAATATATTACCATCTTCCTCATGACACAGCCCCCATATCACAAGGATTAAGCTGTTTACAAGTACTCTTTACTGTAAGATCAAGAAATGTGAATTATAACCATCAACTGAAAGAGGTTTAGGATAATTTGTTGTTGCTATATGTGCTTTTAATGCTTTAAAGGTATCTATAACCAAAGAAAATTTATGTAGGCGATATAAAAGAACAGTATCTTTGTCAAGTCAAGCTCTGAAAGATACTCAAATTAGTATTAAAATCAAGGTTCTCTCATGAACTTTTATCTCAGTATTTGTGCGTGTGTTATTCCATATGTGTTTCAATGTACACCCACCTCCTATGGCTATTCCTTTTTTAGCCCCTTCTGTACACATTGTTTTTACAATATCCATTCTATAGAGTGGGAAATGAGGCACAGAGGAAGGCTGTCACTCTGACCAGAGTACTTATTGTAGAAAGTCTAGATACTGACATTGTGGAGTGTTTTGCATTTTTATAGCATTTCATTTGTTCGCAGTGTATGTCTTGGTGCTTACATATATCAGTGTTCAACATCGCTGCACATCTCACTTTAAGTGTCTTGTCAGACACGAGAAAATAAAGAGCATTTGGTTGCACTTATGGAAAGTGGTTTAAGTGACAAGTTCAGAAATACCTCGGATCACTAAATAAATCTAGTGATCTAGATCACCCATCTGCCAGAAATGGTATCTAGCTTTCTCATCTGAAAGTTCCCCCATTCAGTTATGTTTTCCGGTGTCTGCCCTAAAAAAAATCCAGGTCTTAAAGTAAAAACTCCACCCTATGCACAGCTGTGTTCCACTCGCAATCCTGGAGCTGTTTTATGCCTTTAAGAAGACAGGGAACTGGGGGGAAAACAGCATTTGATCACATTGTTAAATCCAAAATCCTCATCTGTAGGAACAAGGAAGGAGTACAGGTAAACCTAGTTCTGACTTTTCCTAGTATTTACACCTTTGCAGATCTTACTGACTTGTTATTTTTTCAGTGTAGCTCTCAAGGAGTGTCAACATATTCTTAAGAAATAAAAAGCAAAATAGTTTATCATTAGGGACTTTTACTGATCCCCACATTGGATCATGGGCAAAGTCTTGTCTTTCAGGTGCACAGCACAGAATTTCTATGATTAGAAGTGTGCTAATTACTAGTCCAAAGCTTTTAAATATTTTGAAAATCACAGTGAAAAAACTATCAGTTCAAGTTATGTATCCAAGATAAATTTCAATTTGATTTGTCTAAGCTTAACAAAGTTAAAAGTTACCCGAGACAGATCTCATGTTAAGCAATCTTGACAACCAGCTTCCTTGGTAATTCTAAGTGGCAATTCTGAATATTTTAGACAGACCAAGGGACCTGGCAGAAGTGCCATGTTGGTGGCTGGCCTTCTGAGCTGAGTAATCCCCGCTATCCTTGGCAGTGCATCAAGCCGGATGCCGACTGCAGGGCAGAAAGAAAAGAAGCTGTTTGAAGTCTTAGAGACAAGAACTTCAGCATGGAGGATAATCCTGGTGTGTGTCCAAGCACTCACTCTCAAAGTGTATTAGAGTGTACATAGCTGTGGAGAGCAAAAGCTGAGCAAATGCAGCCTGCTGGTCTTGCTGCTCAGATTTCCAAGTCCATCTTCAGGATAGGAACGCTTCAAAAATAAACCCCTAAACACTTCATGAATATTAATTCTTTCTCAGGAAACCATTGAGAGCTGCCTTAGTTGTTATTCTGCCCTTCAGGTACCTGCATGGTAGTAAAATTAGTTACTCTTTAAGAAGATACAGAAACGTCAAGAAGTGGCAATACTAGTGAACAATGATGGAACGAATATATGCCAGTACATTTTAGGGTACACTCTTTAGGCCTGATCCTAGGAGCGTGTGTACATAGCATGATGTGTAAGTCGCTATCTTAGACCGGATTCCACTTGCGTAAGGGCTGAGGGATACACCCTGTAAATACAGTTTGTTTGTAGAGGCATGTGTAACTTTGAGAACTTGATGTAGGGAAGTTGTTACCATTAAAATCTTGATGGTAGCTCTCCAGTAATCCATGTCTACTTGCTGTGTGAAAGAAACCTCATATTTTGGAGTTAAAGTATGGTATATAAACCTTCTGCTTGTGCAATGTTCTGTTATTACTCTGAGTATGTGAGTAATCATGTAAACTTGGATACTCTGGATAACATGGTTCTCTGGCTAACATGCTTGTGTTTTGGGTTTTTTTTCCAGAATTTTGTGCCGTCCTTTGGAAAGGAGACATTACAGACAACAGCAGTTACTTCACAGTTTGAGAAAAACATGGATTATGTGGACTTTATCCATTTAAACATTTTAGAAAAGAAAGTTCTTAACAATTCTGAGGTGTCAGTTCAGTATTTATGTTCTAAGCCTTGTATTGTCAATTTGGAAGCAGTAGCTTCCTCTGAGTTCAGGACTGGCGTACCAGTGTACAGAAGGAGATGGAAGGATGAGAAGAACCTTTATGTTAGCAGAACACGACAAGTACGCTTGAAATTTCCGAGCATCATGGTTTACAGAGATGATTATATCATCAGAAACTCAATAATAGTGCATAGTGTGATATTGTATGCATGGATTAGTCACAAATCAGCTAGCAACTATGATGATGAACAGAATGAAGACTACCAGGCTGCAGTTGCCAAGAATTACACATTTTTAGAGGCAGTTCCACCTTTTGAACGGCCATATAAGGACCACAAAGTTTGTCTTCAGTGGGGTGCTGACTACTTGTGGATGCTCCGGGCAAACAGGATACCTCAGTGCCCTCATGAAAGTGGTAGGTGTAATGTCACTTTTTTTTACCGAGGAACCTAGTGGGACACAAATAACACAAATAAGCTGTTAAAAAGTGACTACCGGTGGTAAGTAGTAAATGTTACCTAGGATGGTTTACTTGGGAAACATTGTTGAACGTGTAAACTTCATAATTGTGAGGTTACCCTTGCAAATGACTGAAGGCATCAGGCCCTTCAGCTTGTTTCATCATAGCAAACCTGGAGATTTGTAGAAGCATGGCCTTCTATTTTCTAAGTGTATTCAAGCAACTTCAGTCAAAACCCACTGATGTCAGTGGACATCATTCCTTTGTGTTCAGAGAATTGTTCGGTCCCTTACTGCATTATTTCAGAGTCAGTTCTGCAGTTTGTGCATACATAATTCTCACACGGGTAATCTACTTCTGCTTAAGGTGATGGCCACACACCAGAAATACATTTTAAAGCATTATAGTGCACTAAACTTCATAGTACCACTTCCCCCCCTCCCTGGCAAACCACTATGGACAAGCATTTTAAAAGAAAAAAGTAATAGTTTTAAATAAAAAATTGTGTCATGCCAACTGTATAGACTATCGAAGCTCACAGCTCTGCTTTCTAGATTTTTTTGAGTTCTGACTTCTTTTTCTGCCTGCCTATCTCTAGCTTTACACCTGCTGACAATTGTTTTTGCCATCAATGCATACTCAAAGCAGAACCTAAAAGGAAAAAGGTTATTTGTTGCTACACAGTTCTCTCCTAGAAAATCCCACAATGGTATTTGTGTCACTTATTTTCACTACACTGACTTGTAAATGCTCTGAAGAAGAACAAGAAAGCAATGATGTTGGTTCCTTCGGAGGCTTTCTAAAATGTTTGTTGGAGACAACACTGTGAAACATCTTATGTATTATCTAATTCTAATCTAAATCAGTATAACACAAAATAGGAGGAAATAACATTTTATTCAATTTAGTTTCTTAAAATAAGCTTGTAACAAATTCCTCAGGGTTTGGTTTATTTTGTTGTTTTGTTGGTGGCTTTTGTTTGGGGTTTTTTTGTTGAATTTGGAGTTTTTCTAAGCAATCTGATAGTAGATATATCATGGCCTTGAAGATTTTTCTCCTGTTTCTTAGGAGGGGCAGCTTTATCAGTTTTATTACAGGATTATCCATACAGTTAAGAACAAAAGTGGTGTCTATCCATACCTACAATATAGAGAGGTGCAAATGGAGAACAAGTCCAAGAGCTGTGGAGTAATGTCACATAGGCATAATTGAAGATAAAATGAGATTTAAGCAAATGAGATAAATGAAGGTTTCTTCCTTACTAACTGGTTCTTTACGTATCTAGTTTTAAATTAGTCGATTCTTTCTCTGCTTCTAATATCAGCTGGAAATGAACTCCATTTCGCTTTCCATGGGTTATTTGGTCCAAGACTGTAATGTATTTAATAACAGGAAGTGAATTTGTGTTTAAGGACTTATTGAGGGTTTGTATTAATTTTTAATCTGTTTTAATCTGTGTTTTAAATGTTTGACTGTAGGAGTGTGAGCTAATTAATTGGTTATCAATGCTTTTTGTCTGGCAGATTAAGAAAGATTGTATTTTACAGATGGGGTCCAGATTCTTGAATTTATATATGCTTCCAGTGGGGAAAAAACAGGAATTGTGAAGAAATTTGAACAATTTGAAAATAGAGAACTTGAGACAGCCAGACAACATCAGATTGATTATCCCATGTAAGTATAGGCAAATAATTGAACTGAGCTGTACTTGATTATTGAAGGCTATAGAATGTGCTTAAACTCTTGGGCTACACCACAAGTTAAAGGAATACTGCCTAGTAATTTGAGAAAAGGTGCAAAAGTAATCTCGTTAGCAGTTCTTTGTGATCTCAGTTTTGGACTGGATTAAGCTGAACCTCAGAAAGATACTTAGAGTAGGTGTCAGTGCGGTGCTATGCAAGAGAAGCCAATAGTGGGTGTAACTGAGTGGGTTAGGTACAGTTAGGAGGGTGAGTTAGCTGTCATGATCAGGCTGCTTCCTCAGGACTAGCTAGCCTGGGGTTTTCTGCATTACAAACAGATCTGCATTTATAACATTATTTGCAGACCAAGTGCAGAGTAAGGTTTCTTGCAAGGGCGAGCAGCGTGGAGCAGCTTTATCCCTGTGAATTTACACTGATTTATTTTGCGGCTGGCAAGCCCTTAGTGATAGGATCCTCTGCCTAAATAAGTCTTCCAGCTTGACCTTACTCTATTTCCTTTCACCATCGCTGTGTAAACTCTTCTACTTAGGCAGGAGTAAAACTCCTTAGCCTCTGCACACTATTCAGTTAGAGAGGAATGCCTCTTAAAAGATCATCTTGCTCTGCTCTTCTTCCCCTTCCCAAAACTGTCACAGCTTGTCAGTCATATTTTGCAACTTTGGAGGACAAGACATACATAAATATACCTCTCTTCCACCAGATGCTCTTACTCTGAGAACATTATTACAGAAGTAGGAAATGATTGCAGGAACTGGAACTTGCCTGCACAAAGATGTGCATTTGGCCTGTGAGCACAGGAAGAGTGCTGAAGATGACTGGCCAGAGAGCACAGGTTGCATGCAAATTACTAGCCCTCAGACTATAGCTCTGAAACCATAACTACAGAGCAATTTTTAGCTCCTAGTTTCTTCAGGATGGGTGACAGCCTGCTGCCCTTTGCTCACCAACACAGTTGCATTCTGCTTCTGGCACTGAGGCGCTCAAGCTCTGGTCGAGAATACATGGCATGAATTTATGAAGCTCTTTACCTGATCCGCACAGTGTTTTCCTTCAAGTGATGTCTCCAGTACATGTTGTGGTTGCGTGACAGCCTGAGGTAGCTCTGTCAAGGAAGAGGAAGAGAGGTTTTCTTCAGTTCTCTGTATGTGAGCAGTGGTTCCCCACTGTACCAAAAGGTCAATAGAAGCAGATGAATCTAACTGAACTTACTTGTTTGGGTTCAGTCAGGGATTTGTAGAGAAAGAGAGCTGGAGATAGACAACTGTCATTTGAGGTGGCTACCAGTGGACAGCCTGCAGCAAGGATAGGCTGGGACTGTAAGGGACTACTCATGCTGTTCGTCATTCTGCAGCAATGGGGGATGTGAAATGAGTCAGCGTTGTTCCAAACTCTGTCCCAGGAAATGTGTCCAGAACAGATATGGTCTCAGCCTGGCAATCAAGGCTGCGGCATTTGAGTTTGCTATATTGGCAGAGATGGAAGGTAAAAAGAGCGATATATGAGCATGAACAGTATTTCTGGAAGCACAGTGTTTACCTGTAGGTCATAACAATCAATATACAAGTGGTTGTGATTTACAAACCTTTCTACCTCACCATCTCTGGTGGAAATGGTGATACTAGCTATTTAAAGTGTAGTTTCTGTTAGGGAAAACTTAATCACCCTTGCATTTGTTTAAAGCAAGAGAACAAGTGCTAGCCTTTCAGATCAACATTGCTTTAGTGTAGGAAAACATACAAAGTACTCGTGTTAAGCAACTTCTTAAGAGAGAAGCAATGCAAGCTGACCCAATGCTGAAGTATTATAAACAAATATTGACCTTTATTAATTAATTAAGAAATGCAAAAGCTGAATATCTTTTTCTAAAAGTCACTAAGAAAAGCAAACTATTTCATCAGATATGATATAGTTATAGTGCTTTGCTGAGTTGTACATTGGAGGTACAGTTTTTAAAGGCATTCAGCATTGGCCTAACTGCTATGGCAATGTTACAGAAATAAGTGATCTAATTGCTGTTAAAAGCATGGAAGCAGATTTCGTCTGGCACAGAGGAACTCCTTAAAATTAGATCTTGTGGTACAAGTTCAGCTTTTAGTACCTCAACCAGCTTTGTACAGACATTTATAAGTCTTCGGTTTTTTATTTTGCGCTGCTCTGTAGTTTGCAGAGGCTCCACCTTTATTTATCCTGTGATAGCTCTGTGACAGCTATTCATAGCTATCTGTACTGTCCAGAGATTGGATTAATTTTTAGCTGCTACTCCCAAACACATTTTCACAGTTTGCTTTTAGTGTAGAAGACACAAAAGTTTTTACTGGCTTCAACAGTCAAGATGACAAGACCATGCATCTGGAAATTTTGTAGTGTAGCCTGCATGTGGGAGGTTGGCTCCAAGTTGTCTCTGTTGTATTTTCAGTTCCTTGTTGATGTGGGATCTGGAAGTAGCTCTGACCCGGTATTCTGGAATTGGTTCAGATAATGCTTCCTTACTCTCTTCTGTCATTACCACAAAAGTCTGTGGTTAAAAAGAGATCAAAGGTCCAAGAGTGTTAAGTGTGGTTATTCTGAAGGTTTTCACTGCAGAGTATGTGTTCTGTTCTGAAGATTACATGTGTGAGAAAGTTTTGCTAAATTAAAGTAAAATGCATGCTTTTCAAACTAGAGAGAGTTTTCATCAGGAGTGGATTTTTTGTTTGCTTTTGCTCATGCAGGTTCACCGTTTCAATCTGGCTATATCTACTCCACCACTGTGAAAAGGATCTGTGTGGTATAATCTATTTTATTGATTCGAAAGAAATGTATGGTACTCCTGCCGTGTTTCTAAACGAGGAAGGTAAGGGATATTATTAATGGCTTTCAAAAGGGGTCTGATACAGTCTTTATAGATCTGTGCCTACGAATAACATTTATAAAAATATGTTATCAGACCTGATTCCTTGAAAAATGCTTCTTTTTGACTATAGTGTCTCAATAGGAGAGTAGCTACTAAATTAATAGGGGAAAACTGAGAAATAGTTGCACAGCATCTATTCGTGGCTCACTTCAGGAAATATCTGCTTTGTGAGGAGAATGGACTAAATCTTACAGACCAGGAACACACACTGGGATTAAACAGTCTTACCTCAATGAACAACCTTTGTTCTTATTATTAAAGTGTTGTTTCAAATTGTTCTTAATTCCTATATACATACTACATGAAATTTTTTTATAATTTGAAGTAGCCTTAGAAAAAGACAAAATGATTCAAGGTCTTGTCTGCATTTCAGTGTTCAAGAATCCCAGTCTGTTTCCCTGATCAAGAAAAAAGTTAAGAGGTAGTAGGACCATCTTAGTCTCTCAATGCTTGCAGTAAAGGACTATTCCTGCCAGGGAAACAGCTGGGAGCTGGCTGGCAGGCTCACAGAGGAAATAAGCATACAGAGTTGTAAAAGTGCATACCTGGCTTTCTCATAATACATTTTTCCTCCCTTCTTTGCAGGTTTCACAACTGATCTTTTCCTCTCTCTTATTTTTGCTATTTTCATTTTCTCTGTCTTGTAACCAATCTAGATAATTAGTTTATCCATTATAAACTGGATGCTTTTCTTTGAAGAACAAACAAAAATGGAAGTTATCAGCTTTATTATGAGATTTACTTGGAGAAGTTTTCCAGCCAGTTTTGTTCTCAATGTTAGACTAGACTAGCATAATAGCCTGTTCTGGTCTTAAGAGCTCAGACCAGGAGTCTAGCTTCTGCAGGTCCGAATAGGGGAGGGTAGAGTCATGCTGTACTTGATCATTGCACTCACATGCCCCCAGTTAGTGTTGAGTGGATACCATTGTCTACTGTTCCTTTCTGCTTTTTACTGGAAGTCACATCTGCTTTCTGATGTTTAAGCCTCCCTGTTTGCCTTTTATTTAGTCTGTTTATCCCTCGGACAGTTGGCTTTCATTTTGTGTTTCGTATGGGAGGCTGAGCATTAGCATCTGAGATGTGTGACTGAAATGTGGAGCGTGTGTCTGTGGGATTCTGTGAGAGTTGATGTATGGCTTGGTGCGTGCCCAGATTTCTGTTGGTGATGAAGAGGATGAAGAGGACAGAATCACTGTGACTGATATATTAGGAAACCCATTCTTGCTGTTAATGTTTCTGTGGTGTTTATTTCCTTTTTCTTCCTTTGTTGCTGTCAGGTTATGTGCATATTCAGATGCATCTCGTGAAGGGTGATGACCTTGCAGTGAAAACTAGCTTCAGCCTTCCTCTGAAGCAATGGTTTCGACTGGATCTCTCTTTTAAGGGTGGGCAGGTATGCTTGGGTCAAGGCTGAGATGTGTCTTATTTCATTATGCCTCTGACAAATTCATTAATAGCTGAGACTGAGAGAAATACTGTAAATTGTACATGCTCACATACTAAAAGAATGAAAAATCTAAAACTAGAAGTTATCCGGGGACATTCAGACATCCAGCTTTGGGAAATTAACTTTGATTGACTGAGTTGGATTGAGTGCACTCTCAGCAAGTGTTCCGATGACACCAGGCTGTGTGGTGTGGTTGACACACTGGAGGACAGAGATGCCATCCAAAGGGACCTGGACAGGCTTGAGAGGTGGGCCCATGGGAACCTCATGACATTCAACAAGTCTAAGTGCAAGGTGCTGCACCTGGGTCAGGGGAATCCCAAGCGCAGATACGGGCTGAGCAGAGAGTGGATTGAGAACAGCCCTGAGGTGAAGGTCTTGCATCTATTGAGTGACAAGAATCATAGAATCATTAGGGCTGGAAAAGAGCTCCAAGATCATCGAGTCCAACCTTTGACCTTGTCAACCAAACCATATCACCAAGTGCCACATCCAGTCATTTCTTGAACACTTCCAGTGATGGTAACTCCACCACTTCCAGGGGCAACCTGTTCCAGTGCACCCTTTGAGGGAGGAAATTTTTCCTAGTATCCAATCTAAACCTCCCCTGGAGCAACTTCAGACTGAAATAAATGTACCCTGTAACATTTCTTCTATTATAATTAATATTCTGTGTTCTTTTAGATAGAAGTAAGCAGTGTTGGGAAGAATTTGAAAAGACGTCATCATCAATCTTTTACGTAAGCAGCATTTTCCCCTTTGTGGAGGAATATGTTTGTATGTGTTCAGATACAGAAAATGGCAGAAGGAGAACACAAGTTTGTAACTGATATTCTAATTGATTTTCAAAATGTCTGTGGCCTTCTTCCACACTATGCTTTCAAAACCAATTTGCATTACTGTGATTACATTGGGCATGAGCTGAATGTTTTTGTTAATGCCATAAGCTGGTTAACACAGTGCATGATCCAGTACTAGAGTCTGAAAGCCCTCACTAAGAAATGATTGCCAGGTCGGTGTCGTTAGGATCAGTCTTCAAATGAATTTTTGGCCTTACTGAAGTCAAGTTTTGCTGTTGCTGTGAGAGAGCTAGGATTTCACCAGTGAAATTGTTACCTACTTTGCTTAGTTAGAGAGCAAAATTGCTACCAAAAGTATTCTTGCTCTATCCTTTATTCTAAGCAACTGAATAATTTTTTAAAATTAATCTTTAATTGTTCCCTTTCACTATAATTTAAGATTGACTCTTTCTTGTGTAAATAATTAAAAAAAACCACTGTTAATAAGAAAACTACATAACAGTGAACTGCATGGCAGACTTCAATATTGTTCCTTCTCTGCTATGCTTAACAAACCAGAAATTGAAAAATTGTAAATAATAAATGTAGGATATAACTTAAATTTTCATAAGCCAATTTTAGAAAAGTGCAAGGGAGAAGTGAAACTGAAATCTTTGAGGTTGAGTAATGGTGCATAAACATCAGAAGATACTTACAGGTCAGAAAAATAAGACACCCTGCTGGTTTGATATGTTTGTAGACAAGGGATTTGTTAAATTTACTCCAAAATTTATCACACTAAATGGTAGAGTAGATTTTGAGAATAAACAAATGAACAAAGAAAAAGACACTTGCAATGAGTTTAAGACTGTCAGTTACAGGAATTCTGAGATACTAATTTCTTTTTTTCTTTCACAATGCCTCTAGATAGTCAGTTTACTTCTCTTTTATGTTCTCAAGTTTTAGGGAAGATTTCTATTATGATGACACTGCTGGATACTTTGTTCTTGGAGGCAGTGGATATGTAAGTGGTATTGAAGCATTCTTTGGACCTGTGAAATACTATCGTCTCAATGTGTTGGAAACAGATCAGGTAAGCAAAAGCGCTGTTTGGAAATGTTTAAATATTAGCAGCCAACTATGGCTGTATTTTATTTTTTTTAACTGGAGTTCTTACCAAGTGATAAACTTGCTATGAAGCATAATAATATCTAGGAACACATTAGCTTTATTAGCAATATTAGTTGCCATTTCAAACACTAAAAGATAATGCTTTGGGCAGTGAATGTGTAAAGCAATGTTCATGAATCTATATTTAATAAGGACTTCTTTTCACTAATGCTTTGTTCCCACTTTCTGATGATACAGTATTGGACATATTTGATTAATCTATGGTTTTGTTAAAATTGGTGGTAAAAGTCACATGGGATTGGTCGCTTTTGAAAGTTCATCCATGATTTTTGGATTATGCTGACTGTTTAAAGTCATAGTCTGTTGTGGCCACCATTAGGTTGTCTAACACGTGATGTGCCAGATAAACTGATTGTAGTGAATAATCTGTTTCCTTTTGTTATTTACCCACAACACTTCTTTCTAGCTGAGCGTAGACAACAACGGATACTAGGGATGACATTTATCCATCGTTTGCCTTTTTATAGATTTCTAATCCTCTTCGTGACAAAGACACAGTGGAACAAATTGAACTCTACTACGAGAGATGTATGGACATTCAAGAAATAGTTCATGAGTACACATATATTGTAAGGCAAGGCGAAAAATCTCACAGAAGTTGTAAGTGTTGATCTATGACACAAGAATTTTAAACTGTCATCCTTGGAGACCTGTTTGCTTTCCTTTTAAAAGAATCTGGATATCAATCATCAAAAGTAAACTTAATTCAGCCATAACAAGAAAAAAATGCAATTTCAAGAGTTTAGTTTGTTACTGGTAGCTAAAACTGTGGTTTTGTCCCTGCAAATACTTTTGTACCGTGAAATCCAAACTTTAATCATCTTGATATGTCTTCTCTAATAAGACAAGTGCATAAAGGGACAAAGAAATACTTTCAAGCTTACATGTAGTTTATACAATTGCCTTTCTTCCATTTCTTTTTCAAAATGACCCTAAAGGCAAATGTATTTTAAGCCCTTTCCCAAAAATAGATGAGTTTTGCGGGAATGTTTCTGCCGCAGTTGCCTAACGGTCAGTAATTAACAGGTTTATATCAAAGTATCCGCTTTAGTGAAAGAAAAGTAACGTGTCTTAAAATGTGTGCTGAAGACAAGCCTATGTTTCTGATTAGCAGTCGATTGCATGCATTGTGACCAGAGTATGGAAGAAGAAATCTTAATGTATTTTTAAGTGGTGCTAGCTGTAGGAGTTTTTAGTACTGCTGTGTGTCGAGAAGGTGCCCATCTTGTCCATGACTTTTTAGTTTACCCTAGAAACATCATTTTCCTACCAGAAACTTGTTTTCAAGGCCGGCAAAGTCAACTTTCATATCTTAAATATATTGTTTTCTCTAGGTTACTATGAAAACTATTATTTGGAGCTGATTCACAAATATGGAGAAATATCCAAATGCGATGCCTTCATGTGGGGAAAAGAACTCAGGGAAAAGTACCACACTTTGTTCAAACTGTTACAAGAGATAGACTTCAGTAGTCCAGATGGTAATCATGGGGGTTTTTTTATTGTTCTTGAATAACTCCACAATATATGTCATGTAAGTTAGTGTCCTTTGACTTCAGTTCATGTGTTATACCTTTTTTTTTTTCACATCAGCTAACTTAGTAAAGGAATATCATGTTACAATATGCTGCAGATGAAAGGATGGCTTTTTAGGTAGAAGGAATCAGAAATATCCTTATGTTTTTAGTGGTTAGTTACTTTGGGGTGGTCTTTTGGATTTTTATTCACCCTTCCTATTCAATAATACCTTGTATTTTGGTTGAATTTTAGTTGTCTGCGTTGAGAATACCGTTCAGCATGAGAAATAACAGAATCTGTCTCAGTCCCATTAACTTAAGGAGGGGAAATCCATTCCTAATTTTAACTCTTGCAATAACTGTGCATCCTATATTTTATTTTTAGTGTTAGAAGATGGAAGTGATACAGTTGTAGAAGTTGGCCGGAGGATATTTGAGAAGGTTGTGAAAGGTCTGTCCAGTGCCAATGGCCTCAGCAATGTGGGCTCCTCTGTCCCTCTCCTGATGGATTCCAGTTGTTGTGGATACCATAAGGCTTCCTATTTCCTTGCAGTTATATTTGAAACGGGGCTCGGTGTGTCCGTGGATCATATAAAGGTAGTATGTTTAGTATGTGTGGTTATGTCTGTGAAACTAATTACCTTTAAGGGCAATTTAGAAATGGGATGAATTTATGATCAATTGAATTAAAAAAATTGAAATGGCCTCCAGATCCAGTCAGTGGTTGAAGGGATTTCCCAGTAAAGCTACTTGTAAATAACTTGATAGCAGTGATGTCTTTATGAAGTCTTGGTGGTCGGAATCTTTATCCTGCTCATCCAGAGTAAGGAAAGCAATGATTTAGTAAGACCTGAAAATGGTGGTAAAGTGAACCATAAAGCATAGAATGTACAGCTTTTCATTGTGGAGCTAGGATGAGGTAATAGCCCTTGAGACACCCACAGTCATCTGTAGATGGGTAAGAAAAAAGTTTTACATCAGGCAAATCTCATAAATTGGAAAAGGTGCATAGTACAGTCAGGAAAGAAGTCCCTTTTTACAGTGTGCAAAAATGTGGCACTATGTATATTATGGTCAAATGATTAAGGGTAACAAAAGTAGAACAGTTTACTTTTGGAAAAAAGTGACTGCGCTTCAGCTGAGCAGCTGCAGAGTATGTGAACTTCTGACCTTTTAGGCAGGTTGCAAATAACTGAAATGTTTCCATGTGATTCAGTTTCAAGGTCAAATAAAGGGAAGGTGTTTATATGTCACGGGAAGAGGGCAACACTAAAATCGCCAACAGATATTTCATTGTAATATAATAGTATAATATAAAACACTCATTAAAAAATAGCAGATCTGCCTGTTATGGTTACAGGACACTAAATCAGAAGAACCTCTGAGAGGCCAATCAGAGACCTCAAGCTCACCTGCAATTCTTCAAACACAGGAAACCTTAGACAGAAACCTTCTTTATACCCTAATTAGGGAATATACCTAGTGGTAATTATGGAGGCTAAGTCATTTCATCATTGGATCTGCTTCAGATAGCGTAGGAAATAATTTAATATCCAGCACAAATAGAACACCGTTGTTTTTAAATCTATACAGGTGAAAAATAATAGTAGTGCTGAAAATGGTTTTGGACAAATGTGTGGTACATAGACTAATTAACATGTTTCTCAAGGGAGATTTGTGCTGAAACCTTATCAGCCACAGGTCCTGTCCTACTAGTTCTGTCAGATCCCTAGGGTAAAATTCTTAGGTGCTGTTCATTAACTTCCATATGTTTCCACTGAATTCACTGTGAAAACTCCACTTGGCATCAGTGGGACTAGTTAAGTCACTGCTGGGTGTAAAAAGTGTCAGAGTATAAACAACACTGTAATAAAATGACATTAAAAAGTTGCTGCAGAATAAGTGCAATACTTCCAAAGTATTTACAGTCTAGTTTTTCTTTCAAGTCTTTCTATACATAGATAAGACGCTTTAACTACTTTAGAGCTGTTCTTGCTGTAACTGTGTTTACATGGTATAACTAGTATATCAGCTACCACTATGAACACTCTGTCCCCTGTAAATCTCCTGGAAAGTGCTAAACTTGTGAGATGTGCAATGAATTCACTCTTGTTTATGTCTGTTGATTTTTTTTCAGGGACTGCTGTATAGTTTGGTTGGAGCTCAGGGGAATGAGAGACTTGCTATGATGAATCTTGGCTATAAACATTATCAAGGCATTAATAACTATCCACTTGATTTGGAGCTGTCATATGCTTATTACAGTAATATTGCAATAAAGACATCACTGGATCAACACAATATAAAAGGGGAACAGGTAAAAGAGTTATAACTGCATCTGAATTTGTTTTCTGTGCAAATTATTTTTCACGTATTAATTGTGTGGCCAGAACATTTTGGTCTTGATTTACAAATATTAGCTCATCTGATCCATGTCCCTGCCAATGGCAGAGCTGTGGGACCAAATGATCTTTAAAAGTCCCTTCCAACCTAAATCATTCTATGATTTGACGATTGTTACAAAATCCCCCAAATTATATGTAGGCATCATTACTTTGTTTCTTAGCAAGGGGGAATCAAAATCAAAATTAGGCTCAAATCCTCAGAATTGTCCACATGCCTATCTTTCGTTAAAGTCTAATTGTTTTTCTTGGGCCCTAATTCCTCACTCAGATTTTTAATTATGAATATAATTGGATGTGTTTATTAAGCAACTGATCTGCCATTTTAATAGGCAAATGTAATGAAGTTCATGCAAGAGATAAATTGTCCTCTCCATAATTATACATTTTCTATAATCAAATGTTGGTTGTTAAATAGTTACCTGGTAAAGTTACAATAAAATGATTTTAGAATGAGCTACTAAACAAGCGGTAACACAACTCTATCTGTAAAGAATGTTCAAGGTAGATTAGTGCTAGAATCCTGGCTTATCAGACAGAATGATTATTGTACAGAAAATAGAGAGATTTTGATTGCTGAAAATCTAAAAATCAGCCGATGTACCATGGAGTTCTGTGGGGCAGGTCTTCATCAAACTTTCTGCTAGCCTTTTTTTATCTTTTGAAAGAGATTTTTATAGAAAGTAGAAAGTCTTAAAAGGCTTAAAAGCACTTCTTTGTCATTGATACTTGGATGTAAAACTAAAAGATGGATTGGGGTTTCTCTTCAGTTGTTGATATCTTAGTGTACCTTTCCAGTGTAGAGTGGACTTATAGTTTTGTACTGTAACAAAGTAGTGTTTTTTACATTGAATGTAAGAATAGTTAATGGACTGGTCATCAGAGGAGTGATGAGAATTTTAAAACCCGGAATGGATCATGAATTTTTAGGGCTAAGCAGGAAATGGAAAGCATTTTCATTTTGGTAGCAGATCTGTAAATTCATTGTGTAATAATTTTTTTTCTGTTCACCTACTCTTCAGGCATTCGTTGAAACTATAAGACTGATGGATGATGAACTGCTAAAAGCCCAAACAAAAGAAAATGGTGATGTCTTTATGTGGTTAAAGCACGAAGCAACAAGAGGAAATGCAGCTGCACAGGTATAAAGTAATAAATTTCCTCTTTCTTGATTTTAGACACACATCAGGTATCTGTAGGATTAGTAGAAAAGTGCTGGAGGAGAGTGAAGCAGACAGATGTTTTCTCTTTCTACCCAGAATTGCTTCTTTTTTATGAGCCTGAACTATTTCCCATGATTCTGTCTGATAGTATCCAGTAACCATGAAAAGCTAAAACGATGATGCAAGGCAAAAGGGAAGAGTCGTCAAGTCTTGGCAACCTCCTTCTCTGATCCTTTTCCCTGGGTTTGTATTTGATACAGTGCAATTACTGTTGCTGATCTGAGACCAGCAGCAATACGTGTAATTCTGAGCCATTTACATGCATCAAATCTGTCTTTATCTCTGCACTTAAATCAATCCAGACTTCTGTGATACTGACAACTGTAAAAATATCCCTGCTGTAGATTTAATATCAGTACATTCCACCATTGGGAAGCCCTCTGAATATTCCTGACAACCAATCGTTTTCAAACTGTTGAGGATGTATAACTACATATTGTTAATACATTTGAAATACATCTAAGCTGAAAAAGTCTGCTCCTGCAATTCCAGTTTCAATATTAGCATTTATAACATTACTGCTTATGCTGTTTTCTTTTAGCAACGGTTGGCTCAGATGCTGTTTTGGGGCCAACAAGGAGTGGCAAAAAATCCTGAAGCTGCAATAGAATGGTATGCAAAGGGTGCAATAGAAACAGAAGATCCAGTGTTAATATATGATTATGCCATTGTGTTATTTAAGGTAAGTCAAGTTTCATGTTTTCACTTCAAAATAATCATTCCTACGATGTGATGTTTCTAAGTTGTCTGCAGTGAAGACTGTATACAAGTGCTTTTAGATTTACTCTGAAAATCAATCACTAGACATGAAGCTAATGTTGATTTTTTATCAGAAAGGCACAAAAATTTTAAGAAGATCCAGTTAAAAGTAGTTTAGTCACTTTGTTCTGAGCCAGATTCAGGATCAAAATACCACCCAATTAGTGAGTCTTAATTTTTCCTAATGTCTTGTCACCTCAATAATCCAACTAGTTAGTAGGCATAGGCCTTGGTGTAGAGATGTAGGTAAAAATTTGATCCTTTCTTAGAATGCCTTTCATTAGATCTCTGGGATTTTTTTTTTAAGTTGTAATTAAGTTGTCTCTGCATGCAGTTAGTTTTTCCCTGCTAGAAGCACTAGACAGCAGAGGCTAAACTGAAGCATAACCAACCCCACCTGAGTCAGATAAGGTATATCAGCTGAGCAGTGTTACCCATAAAACAGTCATGGGCACTAAAGGTTAGAGATATTAGTGAAGAACCATTAAGTCTTCATCCCGTTTCTTTGACAGTGCAGGGTTGTTCTCTACAAAATGCTTGCTTTAGATTTGCTTGTGTTAATTTTGAGCACCCATAATCTGTTTGATTCGTGTTTGAAATTAATTTATATCATAAGCATGATATCTGTGTGTTTCCTCTGGAGACACTTTGACATCCTTTTTCAGGAAAGCTGAGAGCTCTTACTGTGAGCAACCTATGCCCCTTTGAATGCTACTCATTCTTGCTTAGGTGCCAAAAAATAAAGATCTGTGATATTATTTACCCATAAAAATCACTTGAATATGCTGCTGAAGTAATTGTTCCTAGACTGAATCACTGAGATTTTGTAAAGCTGTGAAGGAGGGATGACACAAAGCTACTTGTTTTGCTGTAACTGTTTAAAGCCAAGTGACACCTGGTAAATAATAGTATCAGTGTTAAAAGACATTTTGAATGTGCAGAAGTGAATTTTTATCAGCCTGCATTTGATTGTTTCACATATGCATTTCCTAGGGCCAAGGTGTGAAAAAGAATATGAAACTTGCATTGGAATTGATGAAGAAAGCAGCAGCCAAGGTAAAATGCAATAAATATTGTATTGTAGAAGTCCTATGCCAGGTGCTAATAATAATGAACTCTGATTTATATAAAATGCCTGTTATCATAATTCTGTGTAAGTGCTGGTTGCTTCTTCAGTGTCTTCACCATGAATGGCAAAAGCCTTATTTTCCCAAACTGGGAGACTAGCTCTATACCTGTTCTATGATTTCTTTGAAACAGGAGAGACTACCTGTTCCACTGCCTGTTTGGGAAAGGCTTGAATAAACTGAGTGGCTTTCATGCTGTGATCAAAATTCCCTTAGCTCAGGAAGAATCTTAGAGACATCAATTTCCTTACTCTCCTTGAACTCAGATACTTAGGGTCTTATGCTCCAGAGCACATTTTCTATACAAAAACAACACCATAATTGTTGAAAATTTTAACTACTTTTACCTTCTAATGGGTAAGTTAATAACAGGCTGTCATACTTCCAGCCCCATATGATCCACCAGTTTGTGCAAGGAGGTGGTGACTCATTGCAACAAAAATAAAAACTGTCCCAAAAAGATTTTCTCCTCTTGATTGGTAATTATTGATGCAAAAATGCAGCTTGGTAATAGCAAGTAGCAATATCTTAAGCAGATCTGTATGATATTGGTCAAATGCAATTTGAAAGCAGCATTAAAAAGTTCTGTGTTCATTGCTTTCTATTTATTCTTAAGGAAATGTTCTAGCTTAAAAGAAGTGGCTTTTTTTATTGCTAATCCTGCCAACGGGGTTCTGGGAGTTCACAAGAATAAGTGTCCTGTTTTGTCCTTGCAGAGGAAACAGGTGAAAGATTTGTCACAATTTATTCTTGTCAACAAGTGAAAATCTGAATGCAGACACAGCTGAGATGAATAAGATGACACTGTAGCCTTATTCCTCACTCTAAATATGAGGCCACGAGGAAGAGTAGTGGGGGAAAAAACCTTAGTTGCAGAAGTGACCCAAAGCAGAATCAAATGTGTGACCTGAGGGTGCTCTTCTTCTTCCATCAGGGCTTGCCCCAGGCAGTGAATGGCTTGGGATGGTATTACCACAATTTTAAAAGAGACTACAGAAAAGCAGCCAAACACTGGTTAATAGCTGAAGAATTGGGAAATCCAGATGCATCATACAACCTTGGTGTCCTATATTTAGATGGGATTTACCCTGGAGTACCTGGTAGAAATCAAGTGAGTAAATATTTAGCGGTGCTATTTCTTACATTAGGACCCAGTTTAAAAGGTTTTGCTTCATTCTTGAGATTGTTGTGTTCACTCTGCGTTGGATTTTGATACTTTTTATCACAAAGGAAGGTTTTACTGGGGGATTCAGTCAGATTGCTTAGAGATGTTACTCAAATAGTCAAAACTGAAAGCAGCACAACCTTGTCCCTGAACTCACGAACAGCTATGCTACATTCACGTAGCTTCTGCGAACCTCAGAACTGCAGTGAAAGGCCTTCAATCCAGACTTGAAAATGTAACTATTTATTACAGTTCTGGTAGACTGCAGCATTTTATTTTGTCTTTTTGTGAAACAAGCCATTAACTTTTCAATATGTGCAAAATAATTTTTCCCCTAATGGGAAGGGTCTATTTTAGTTATATTTCTTTTAATTTATTTATTGATTTTAATTAATTTATTTCTTTTTATGACCAACAGCACAAATACAGTG
This sequence comes from Pipra filicauda, assembly GCF_003945595.2. NCBI lineage: Eukaryota > Metazoa > Chordata > Aves > Passeriformes > Pipridae > Pipra > Pipra filicauda. The sequence continues at coordinate 1,338,272 of NW_024104206.1, read as the reverse complement.
AGGTAGGCTGTAATAAACACAGGCAGACCTCATGCTTGGAGCTGAAAGATGTTTCCAGTGTGGCCTGTGAGTTCTGAGATCTGGATAAACTCTGGACAGTGAGCATTTTTGCTTCCAACAGCAGTGGTGCTCAACAACATGTGCATCTGGCAAACACATTTTCCTTTCCTGGGGACCAAAAAACACATTTCAAAGCGAACTGATTATAAGAGTACACCTAAAAGTGCTCAGGTTTCTTTAATCACCAAAGCCAAGGGCAAGGAGAAGTTATGGCAATGATGGATACTCTGAAGTCTATGCTCAATCACAGAAAACATATATTGATGGTTAATAATTGCCTGCAATAAATTATTTCAGGCTGCATGCTGTTTTGTTTTACTTCATAGATACAGTTTCTGAGGGTAAAACGTGGAGAGCCACACAACCCTCCCACTTCTGCAGTTCTGGCCTTACTTACTCAATCTGTGTTATCTTTTATAAACCAGTTTCAAAGATTTGAGCACAGTGGTTGTGCACTGCTGGACATACTGAGTATTGCTGCTGCTCCACAACCATCATTTGGCATCACCAGAGCAGAAGTCCTGTTCTCCAGGATCCCTTGTTAATCTTCCTACTAGCGAATAACTAATTTTACTTCTGTCAGTGTGTACAAGACTTTTATGCCACCGGGTATTAGTTATACATTTAGACACTTTTCTATTTGTCATTCCCTATATTACCAGAATATATGTTTTTCAAAACTTTTTCCAGCCTAAACTATTAAATAGTTAGAAGAAAGGGGTTAATTTCATCTAAGTACATTAAAAGTAGCTAAACTGTCTTGCCTTCATTAGCTAATTGCCTATTTTAATTCGTCTGATGAAACAAGTCCTGAGGAAAAAAATCTCAATAAATATTAGTAGTGCAGAGTTGCTAATTGTTTCTTGTTTCTTCACAGACAGTTGCTGCACGCTATTTCTATAAAGCTGCCCAAGGAGGACATATAGAAGGGACTTTACGGTGCTCTCTGTACTACATCACAGGAAATATGGAAGACTTCCCTAGAGATCCAGAAAAAGCTGTAATGTAAGGAATGAGACCATTTACTAAAGGACAGTATAATTCTGATGTGAATATTGTCATTGCTGGTGATTTTTAAGTCCGTAGTCTAAATAAAGTCTTGTACTTCACAGTGCTTACCTCCTTGACAAAAAGTTCTTCTACAGTAATGTTTGATCTGCATGAGCATGTGTATTATTTAAATGACCAGTAGATTTTGAGAGATATTGAGTACTTCTAGTACTTTTTATGTTTTCCAGAACAACTTGTAGAGATTGTATCAAACAACTTGGAAATTTTGTATCTAACAAAGCCTTGCTTTTTTGGATTTTCGAGAAATGTCAGACTCCTGATGTGGTAGAACTGGTATTTTGCATGGGAAAAAGAGGCAGATAACTACTGATAGCACTTTTTAACTTATGTTCGTTTTCTCCAAAAAAAATTGCCAAGAAAAACCAGGATGTCTCTAATATGCTCATAGAGATGAATGGACATCATGTTCTCATTCAGTCAGTTTTTACAAGACTGATGCAGCAATTACAATTAAATCTCATAGTTTGTTTTACAGAAGAAGTCAGAAGGTGATCCCATATCCTTTTGTATTCTTTGAATCTGCTTGAGTTGGGATTACATTAATGGAGCTCAACTGTTGACTTTTGTTTGATCATTTCCACAGATGGGCAAAACACATTGCAGAGAAGAATGGCTACTTAGGTCATGTAATCAGAAGAGCCCTCAATGCTTATCTGGAACTTTCATGGTATGTTTCTCCTGTTCCCTTTTAGCTTATTTTCTATTTTTCATTTACTTATAGCATGATAAAATAATTAATATTCAGGATCACTTCAAAGAAAAAAAGAAATAGTAGCACCACTGAAATTCATAGCTAAACATCCACTGACATAAAGGGAAGGAGGAGTTGACCCAAAGCGTAATTCAACAGTTCTGACAGAATCAAGGGAAAAATAAGGAGTTTGTAAAGTGAAATAGTTGAATCAGCTGATCGTGGTTTTCAACTCATAATATTGTGGCTTGCAAGGTGCACTGGATTAACCAGAGGAGCACCTTTCACTTTTAAAGTTCTCTTTATTCCAAACCCCATATTTTGCTTTCTCTTTTCTGTATAATTCCATGTCATGAAAACTCAGTCTGCTGGATTAGATTTGTTAATTTTTTTGTATATGGTTAATATTATCTTTTCTGTAATTAAAATAGGAGCCTCCAATATCCAATAAGCCAGTCAAGGGGTTTCAAAATAGCCTCCAGGTTAATGCTGGAGGCATGAGCATCAGATACCGTATGTACAGGCATCAGACTGTCATATGTGATTAAAACAATGGCTCATTAATCCTGCAGTGTCCCCCTGCGAGTACTTAATTAATGCTTCAGGCTTAGGAGATCTACAAGGAACTGTCAGTGGACTGTTCTGGAGTAACCAATTCCTAGAAGTGTCTTTTTACTCAGTCCATCACAGACATTTCTCCTGAGGCTCGAGCTCAGTTTTCAACTCTGAAAAACTCTGTTGGTATTTTTGTAGTATATTCTGTTGTACGAGCCTGTGACTCTGCCCAGCTCACTTTGCAGCAGCATGAGCGTCCACAGGTAGATTACAGGTAGAGCATTAAGATTCCAGAAAGTCAGGGCTCAACAACTAGGATGAAAAATCTGCTGGAGCACCACTTGAGATGCCAATGATTGGGAGTGTTTGGATAGTTCATGTTGAAATGTTTGCTTCTGAACAACTCTTCATGTACCTTGCATAGGTGTAAATTGTTGCACTGCCAACCAGACAAAGTAATATGTGTTCTTCAGTCATTGGTGTTTGCAGACATGTTCTGCACATCTGTCAATACATGGCACTGGCAGTTTGATCTTCCCAGGCCGATTTAAAGGCTTTAAATGTAATTTCTTTTCTGAATTGCCCTTTGAGACCTAAGAATCAGATGAATCAATTTCCCAGTTTAGGAATCCCAAATTCTTTCTGTAGTCTCAGGTCTCCCTTGTCCTAGATGTTTTTATAGGGCAAGTACAAGGAGTAATTTGTAATCTTGCAGAAATAGTTGGGAAACAGGAGATTACACCTGCTAATTCTGCAGGAGTGAACTGCAGGAGAACTGCCTTCACAATTTCTTTTAAAGTTTCTCTGCTTAAGCACCTACTCTTGAAGTCAAATGTGTATTTGACCATGTTCGCTTCCAGTATAACACGCCATTGAAACCTGAAACTTGCCATGGTGTTAGCTTTGTGTTGTGGGGAAAATCACTGGAAGCATGACCCTTAATTAGGAAACCTTAGTAGGAAAAAAGTACACCAAGTGGGTTTTTTGTTTATCTTGTAATTTTGAAAGTACACACGTTATTTTAAAGACTTCCTCTTAATTTTAAATGTGTAGTCTTCATAATATGGAGTAGATGAGTGACAGAGAATATGAGAGCTGCTCACCTCTAGTATCACAATACCGAATTGCTATAGTGCAAATGCAGTATTAGCTTTTATTACTTGTTTTACAGTCAGTGAGGTGCCAAGAGTCCTTAAAGAGACTGAGATTTGTTTAATTCACACATTCAAATATAATGAGAGACAAATCCTGTTTCAAAAAGCCCAAGACAAGACAAAATAAGTCATATAAATAACACAGTAAAGCATACCAAAGAAGTATTCAGATGAATGTTAGATACATACACAGCTAATTACGGATTTTTTTTTGAGTCTTTTAAGAATGTTTTATCTGAAACGTTTAGATAGATAATTGGGCTTAGTATCCATTCTCCTTTATCATCAGTCTGGCACTTGGAGTAAATGCACGCTCCAGTTATTCTAGCTGCAATGCAAGAGGGAAAAGGCTGCAAATTCTTGAGGTCCAGCATGGCTGGTTATGCTGAGCACTGCCAGTATATGTCGCTGTTGCCTGGGTTTCCCAGACTCTTGCTCTTAAACTTTGTACCAAAAGTTCGCTCATAGGGGATTTTATAAATTTATTTAGTGCTTTCAGGGTTTTTTTAACTGTAACTAAAATGCATGTTCTTTTTGCTAGGTTTTTCATTAATTTATTTTATCTAACATTAGGCACGAAGCTCTACTGCATTATGTTTTAGCAGCTGAAACTGGGATTGAAGTGTCACAGTCAAATTTAGCGCACATCTGTGAAGAAAGACCAGTGAGTAAATGTATTCACAACTTATTATCCCAAAAGGAACACTTGTTAATAATAATGTGATCCTACTCTTACCTGTGATGTTAAAGAATCAATTCTTTTCTTTAAAGGACCTAGCAAGGAAATACCTAGCAACTGATTGTGTTTGGAGATACTACAATTTCTCTGTTTCTCAAGTCAATGCCCCATCATTTGGTATGTATAAGGAATTCTTTCTCAATTTTAATTTTGCTTTTTTTTAAATTTCAAAAACTGTGTTTGTCACAACTTCTTTGTGAGTGAGCAAGTTAAGGGAAGATTAATCCCTATTAATCATGCATTTCCTTTTTTAATGTTTTGATAGGAATTTCAGGGGAGGAAAGGTAATTTACGTGTTGTGTTCCAGCACATCTTTTCTGAAAATTTCCTTCTTATGGCATTAAATGTATAAAATTTGAATAAAATAAAATAAAAAAGCTAAGCCCTGAGGAGGAGCTAGATATTCAGGAGTTTGAGCAGTTGACTCAGTTTAAGAAGTTTAAAGTTTAAGAAAAAAAGATAGCAGTAGACTTTAGGAGTTCCCGCTGTTTAGTTTATCAAAGGGAAAATCCAAGAGCAAATATACTTCTGTATCATAATTGAGTCATGAGAAACTAATAAAGGCTAAAGGATTCCTTATCTAATTTATTACTGGTTTTTCTGTTAGGGTACAGAGTTTATCAATGTTGGCAGAGCTTACCTTGGGGAACTAAAGGATTCTCTGTTAAAAAAAAAGATCTATTTACATATAAATTACATTCCTCAGGCCTTAAACTTTACTACATCTATGACTTTAGTAACTGAGCCATCTTAGTGCCTTTGAAAGCATTACTGAACATTTGAAAACACTGATCTGATTGTCTCACAAGAGCATTTAAATGGTTTGTAATAAGCATGTGAAAAAGTGGAGTGTAAAAATAAGTCAAGCTATTAATTTAAATACACAGTGTGGAAAATTTAAATGTGTGGAAATTTAACATTGATATAGCCTGAGGCCACAGGAGCTGACAAGCCCTCTTAGCTTTACTGAGGAGCTTGTAGGCACCTTAGCTCCTTAGCACCTGACTCTTCGGTAGATCCACTGGTACAATCTTACATTAGAGAAACTTCTGAAGGTCAGACTCGTGGGTTGGGACTGTGATTCCATTCAAATAAAGGAGAAAAGACTTGCTGGGTTCAACAGAGGTAGAATTTTATTACTCTATCTCTTCCTTACATCAGTAACAGAAGGGGAGTTTTATCTCAGACCCTTCTCTGCAGTAGTGGAGGATCAAATCCCCAGTATAGGGCCTGAGATGAAGAGTCTAACCCTGGCAGTGGAGATTTCCAGGGCTACCTTATCAGTGCAGTGCAGGGTGACCTCAAATTCACTGCCTGTTGCAGAGTGCACTCCAGGCCAGGCCTGGAATGATGCCGTTGGTATAGTTGAGGGGATCCCTCTTCTTGATGATTCACTACAGCATTCATGGCCTTCCACTCTGCATCTGTGCCAGCCTGTCCATGTAGCCTTTCTGCCTTTGCTGTTGGGTTGGTAACCACCTTGCTTCCTGGAAGAGCTCTGCTATAGTCCACTGCAAAAAGCAGGTGAGATTTCTAGGCAGCTGCTACAGGCGCACAATGCAAGGTGTAGAAATGTTTCAACCCATTTGAGGAAAGTTTAGGTCAGATAAGTGTAGGCACAGTCCTGGGAGTTCTGGGAGTTTTTAAACTCCTTAGCATACCTTAGTGCAATGTCATGCTTGCTCCTGTCTGGGTAAGTGCCTTATCTTTCGATGCATTTCATTACTGTGCAATATCACAGAAAGATATTTGTTAAGTATTTTCTGGACATTGATTCCTTCTAGACCATGAGAAATTTCATCCAGGATAAATATTTTCAGTGAGAGGCTGATGTAAAAGTATCCACAGAGACAACCAGAGGGAAAGAGTACCTTTGTTTTTTAGTATTGTGCTTTAAATATAATTACTGTTAACTTCTCCATCACATTAATAGTTGATTAATTCTATTCCTACAAATATTCTAAATTATCTTCTACTGGTTTCTTGCACAGCTTATTTGAAGATGGGCGATTTCTACTACTATGGTTACCAGAACCAGTCTAAAGACCTGGAGCTCTCAATGCGGATGTACGCACAAGCTGCATTGGAGGGAGATTCACAGGTGGGTCTGCAGCTGTGGAGTGTTTATAAAACATTGGAGTTTAGAACAATCTGAGAATTTAGCTGAGACTGGTTCTTCTGCTTGGCTACATCTGCACTGAAGAAACCTGCTAGAATAAGTTACAATTATTTCAGAATACCTTGTGAGTCAGTAGTTGCTGATTCATGATAATAGGAGGTAAACTTAGCATAGGTGGATAGTCCTAGAATTAGGCTGTTTTATCAGCTAAAGGTGAATGGCCTAATTCAGTGCTACCTGCCTTGGCACAATTGACCCAGTTGTGACCTTGGCATTTTTGCTATTACAAGGGGATGAATTAATAGACTGCTGAATTCTATCCCAATCCTATCCCCTGCCATTTTAGGATATAAAAAAGAAGACTGGCCTATTTCCCTTGCTATGTTGAGTAAATCCTAGGGTGAATTTTATTTGCCACAAAGGTTTCATCTTAAAAAGCTTTATAATTAAAAGGTTCACCATATCACATTACCAAAGACATACAGTGTTTCAACACTGAGTTCCCAGTCCTCAGACCCTCCTAAACTGTCCTAGTTGTAATATTCTGTTCTCCCTGTCCCTATGCCAGTGTTTCCAGACAGTATCTTGTATGTGAAATTATTAGAGGTAGCATAGTTGGGTTCTGTTTTGAGGATACTGGGACAAGACATTACTGCTAAACTACCAAAGGAGAGAAGAGATGCATGAACAGTTACTATAAAGTATGAAAGCCAAACTGATGGGGAATCCTGTAATATGTCTCATGTGTGTTCATTTTCACGGCTCTGAAGAGACATAGGGATGCATAAGACTTGTCCAGGTAGGCAAAACTGTAAGACTAAGGACTTAAATTGTCTGGAGGAAATTTCCACTCTCACTTTCACTGTTCAGATGCTGTTGATCTGTGGAGCTAGCTGGAGGGGAATTGAACAGAACAAAAATCCATTTCTGCTTTCAGTCTGTATTTCTATAGTAGATAAAAGATGACAGTTTGATATAGTGACTGTCTTTAAAGAGCAACTAAAAACTATAAAGCTTATGTCTTTTTCCAGATGGTTTCTATGAAAATAGTGTCACAACATCTAAATGCTTCTTTTGCGTTTTCAGTATTTACCTGTGTTTATGGTTAGGAGAAAAGGGTCTCATAATTATTCAGTGAATATCACATTATATTCAATTAATTTATAGAAGACAGTTATAATTATTTAGATTCTTGATGTTTAGATATACACATGAAAATTTGATGGTTAAAAAGCATGCATGCTTTTTTTGCTGTTAGGGTTTCTTTAATTTGGCCCTTGTCGTAGAAGAGGGCAACTCCATACCTTCCTACATTCTGGATCACTTGGAAATTGATCAAGCATTGCGTTCTAGTAATACATCACTTCTGCAGGAACTTTATTACAGGTGAGTCTTTTTCCCTCTTAATCAGCATCTTCTGATTTTCCACATAAGTAACATTTACTCTGGAGAACAGCAACTCCTGTAATTATTAACTTCGTTCGTTTGTATGATTTAAGGCAGGTTAAGGTCAACATACTCAAAATGCTTAAATTCCCTAAATATGTTTCAGTTTATGCCTGTTAAAGAGACCTGATTACATGTGGTTACCTGGAATAGCAGGGACTGGATTTAATGATCCAGGAGGTCTTTTCCAGTTCAATATATTTAAGTTCCTAAGTTAGGCACTGGTGGTTTGTGTGCGGTTCAAACCAACATTTCAATGATAAATATAGCATAATTTAATACAGAACTTTAAAATGTGTAAGGAAGGAAGCACTCCTTCCTTAATGATTCTGCAAAGATGTTCCAGCCTGTTACAGAGCACAGAGCACTAGATTTCTGAGAAGGGTACAGGTCTGCTGCCTGAACTACCTGTGCCAGCACTATTCATGCACAAACCACCTAGTGAGCTCTGGTTCCAGTACAGAACTTGAGTTTCCTTTATCGGGGTAAAGCAACATGTGTTGGAAAGCACAGTGGGAATGGGAAGCTTAAACTTTGCTGGATTTGCCTTTCAAATATTTAAAGAAGGAGAAGCTAATGTTTAATACATGACGCTGTGAACCAAGAATGAGTGGTTTGTCATCTGTTTTTCTACTGAGTGTTGTGTGACCCCAAAAAAGTGGAGATGATACCAACATTAAAACCTCATTTGTCTATTCACCAAAATCTGCTGAAATTGTTCTGCACTGCAGTTAGCCTGAACTTGTACCCTAAATTACTTTTATTCCATATGAGACTGCTGGTTAGATAAACAAGGGTTCTGGACCATCTGGGATTGTAAGCTTGAGTCTGAATTCTGCCTTCACTTGAGCTGAATCCATCTGCTTTGTTGCGAGAATAATTCCAGAGTTGACAGTGCTGAAGGGTTTTTCCATCATCATACACTTTCATCCAGAAGGGCATGTACTTTTATATATTTCTATTTTTTAAATATATATAATATATATATAGAATTTATAACTTTATAACTAATTTATATGTATATTTATAATAAAATATATAGAGAAAATTTATATTTCTATATATACACACCCCACCCCTCCTTCCTCAGCTTGGTAAAAAGAGTCAATTGAAGTTTAAAATAGGTGCCTGTGATTTAACTTTCTTAACTCCCCTAGTAGGTAGAGTCCTAATTGAGAGAGCTGCTCAGCTCACCCCACAGGAGGTACCTTGTGCTAGTCAGCTAAAGCACTCTTCAGGCTCTAACTGCTTGTACTGTCGTACTCCATTGTCTCTAAAGGAGGTTTAGGCACCAGCATCCTGCTTAGGCAACTAAATTTTGTACATATAGTCTTAAATCAAGTCCTACTGCTGTTGACTCACATTAGTAGAACTTGTACTCTGACTGCTTGGCAAGCATAGCTTGGATGCTTAGACCCATTCTGACTAGTAAGAATATAAAAAATACACTCCTAGGGTAAGGTATTCTATGCTTAATAAATTTAATCTGGAATTTCTCTGAATTTTTCTTCACCATCTGTGAAGTAGTGATGATGATATTTATTTGTTTTTCTGGGTTACTGAGGTTTTCTGCAAACCCATTGAGATTCCCAGATGACTGATACCACAGAATTGTAGAGGAGGACTAATGAGTTGTTTTAATCTTCTTCTTGTAGGTGTTGGAATAGTAGTAACCAAGAATCAATTAGTCCATGCTCATTAGCATTGCTTTATTTTTACATGAGAGTTGTCTGGAACAATATTATACAGTCGACTCTGGTATGTATTGCTCTTTTAATACATGTACAGTTCATTTGGAACACTGCCTTGGCTTTGCACTGCTCTAATTATGTTTTTAAAATTACTGTCACAGATATACTTCATGGGAACCTTTCTTTTATCGATTCTTGTTGCATTTGCAGTGCAGTCTTTTCAGTCATTATCTGGTAAGTATGTGTCACAGCAAAACTGAAGAAGGAGGAGTGATCTTTTTACTTCGGAAAAAACTTCAAAAATAAAAGCAGGAATTCTAGATTTGAGAGAGGTACCTCTGAACAGTAGCTTCTTTGACATGCAAGTCATTTTTTTATTGTTGAAAAGGGGTGGGTGAAGCAAAGCTTAGCTCTAAGGTTTCTGGAGAATTTCCCTTGATAGAGAAGGTGGTTAATAAAAACATTAAGTGCATGAGATTATTTCCCATCTCTCAGCATGCAGTATTGTTAGAGTAATTATATGACTTTGATTTCCTCCGTTCGGAGAAAAAGTATGGTTCCAAGAGCTGGCACTTTGGAGTAACTTAGGAAGAGTCAGTTCAGCCTTTTCTGGCCAGTAACAGAATCAGTTAATGCATTTAGTCAGGAGTTGCAGACTTCTCCTGTCCTAAATTAGAAAGTTTTGCTCTATGTTGTCTTTTCTGGTGGGATGGAGAATATTAAGGGACAGAAAATCAGATGCCAGACTTCAGTCTGTTAACACTCACATCACTTTTTTTACCACATTGAAAGAGATATCAGAGACAAAACAACATTGCTGATGAACGGGGAGAAAACCCCTACCATCACATACAAAAATGATGAGGAATCATCTAAAAAGCACTTTCAGCTTCAATCAAGTGTTTCAATTCAAATCACAAGACTTGTTCTCGATAAGGAAATTGTGAAATGAATATGACCAGTTATAAAAATAATCTCTTCCATTAAATAAATTTTCTTACATTGTGTTTTAACCCCCGTAGGCAGCTTAATCCTATGTCAGAAAATAATGTTTTCTGACACATTGACAACCTAAACCTATAGGAAATAGTATTAAAAAACCCAACACCATTAAATCAAAAGATTATTTGAATTAAGACATGTAGCTGTGAGTAATATGCTGAATATGAAAGTAATTCTGAAATCCTGCTTTCTTTTCTTACTAGCTATAATTTACGTAAGTTGGGAATCATGCAACATATGTATAAAGTATATAGTTAGATATTCTTCTTTCAATATTTCCTAACCTTTGAATATTATCTTTATATGTAACTTTATATCCACATAATATTTAAATTTTGATTAATAGACTTCCTAGGCACAGTGGGGTATTTTTTAATAATTTCTTTTGACATTTTTCTGAAGCCCGTAATTCTCCTGGAAGAAGATCAGAACCGTTGTCAGATGATGCCCCTTCTTCCTCAGGGAATAGCAACGAGGATGCTGCCAGACTTGTACAGCAAGATGAAACTACTTTTTCAAATGATTTAGTACAGCAGGAGTCAAACCCTCAGAATCCTCTTGTTACAAGCTGAAGCATAGTTTTCTCAAGGTTGACATCCATTGGGAAGATGGGATATGAAAAACTACAAATCTAAGAACTGGCAAGCAACCCTGTACGTGACATCAATAATGCAATCCAACAGCTGAACTTGTAGGGAAATTCACTGATCTGATTTCTCTGTTATAGAGGAAAACCATCCCTATAATTTATTTAACACTCCGAACAGATAATGCAGAGTATCTCACTATACCAAACACATGATCATACTGTATGTCATTGAAGGACCTGGAAGGAAATATGCAGAGTCTTTGCCTAATTAAAGAATGAGAAAACATCCCACAGGTTTTGATGAAGAAGTTTTACTTACATATCTAATCTCTTATTAAATTGCCTTTACTGTATTTGAGCTTATTTATTGGTCAAGTTACCAAAGTTTTCCAAGTTGGAATCATGGAAATTACATAAAAGTGAAACCCAGTGACCAGCACTTTCCAAGGTCTGTGGCACAGCAGCCAGGACTTTAATACATGCAATGGTAACATTTAGGGGGTTTGTATTTTATATTGCATCCTATTTTTTCTATGCAAAAAGTGTTTTATTTTGAAAGAAAACACACCAGGAATATTTGCAATATGGTCATAACATAGTAGTTCTGCTGGCTAAGCCCTAGTCAAAGTTTTACAAGCATCAGCAGTTCCCTGGTGGACACAACAGAATATTTCCTTCCCTGCCAAGAGCAACTGATTAGAGCAAGTAGCTCCCCTAATGAATAAATAAAAGAACATTTAAGTGTGATCAGGTGACACAAATTGGACAAACATTTTGGTTTTGGATTCTTCCATAGATAACACTGGAAAGGATTTATTTTGTGTTTTACAGTAACTCTTAAAGGCACCTATTTAATTTTATAAATGTTGGATGGGATAGATGGATAACATGTATGGAGTGCAAATACCTTCTGTCTGATTTAAAGCTATCTGTAAAGTGGCTATAGGAGAGGTCTAACCTTTATAGCAGGTGTGCAATCACCTCTGCAAAATGATGTAGATCACAGACTAAATTGCATCAATCTATGCATTATTGAGGGTTAAATCCACTCGCCTTGCACTACATTATTTACTCTTGTAAATAAAAATATTTTTCTAATTCAGCCTGTATGTGGAAGAATTTCTTTTAAAGCACCAGTCGGATGACTGGGATGTAGGAAGAGAACAAAAGTAAAAGAAAAGTCTGGAATTTTTTTAGAACAAGCCCAAGGGTAAGGAAACTAAAGAATATCAAGGGGAATCTGAGCATGGAGCAATTTCCTATGCTATCTTCTAAGATGTAGGTGGCAGGAGCAATTCCTGAATAATCAACAGAATATTGTAAATGAAGAAAAAAGAAAAAATGCATCACAGCTTCAATGTTTATCAAAATACCTAATTCCTATGCCAAAAGACCAAAGTTGCCAATTCTCCAGATCATTATTTACATGTCTGTTTTCTTAGCTGCAAATGGGACAATCAGCTGCACTTTATTTGAGGAATGCAGTGTTCTCACAGACCAGACCTGGAAGAGTTTTTGTTTTGTTTTTCAAGCGAGACATAGGAGGTTTCAGTCAAAAAAGATTGATTGCAAAGGAAAAAAAGCTCTGACCTTCAAGAGAGATTCACATACATGCATACATATATATATAAGTGTCTGTACACACATATCATCAGGGCATGTTTCACTTGCTGAAAACTGAAAATTCCAAAATGTTGAGAGAAGACTTGATGCTTTGAGGTAGAAGTTCTGTTGACAAATCATGGGAAAAAAATTAAGATATTGAAGGTCCCTCCTTCCTCCAGCTCAGAAAGTAAATTATGGGCCATGGTACTGAGTTTTTCATTTATTTGATCAAGAACTGTGCAAAGAGTACTTTTTGTTCTTAGTAAAGTTGTAGATACATCTTTTGTTCTTTTTATGTATAGGTAGGTATTTTGATGTGTTACAAAGGAGCTTGACTTTTACATACTAAATTGTTGTTGACTGGAGTTAGATGCTGTGCTTTTGATATCCATTGCAAATGGATTCCCATTATTTTTGAGTCTGTTTTGAGTTGCAAAATTTGATAAATTTAATTACTTCAAATTCCTTAACACAAATGTATGGATATTTCAAGAGCTCTTTCAACTTTACTTTTATCACCTAATGAAGAAAAGCAGTATGCATCTGCATTAAAACTGGGACAGGTTTAGATGGTAAACCCTGAAGTATTGTGGAAAGTCAAGCGTAGCCCTTGAAGACAAGTAGACAATTGTCACAACATAGTCATGGTGTTAGGTACCAAATGGCAAGTAGAGCTAAATGGTCACAAAAAACTATTTGGACATGCATATGGCAAATCTTGCTTGTAGTTAGCTACATATGCAAGGTGTATTTTACTACAAATGTCACATGTAGCAAAATTGAAGCCCCTGGTGAAATATTAATCCCATGGGAGTTTGTCAGTGGTGGTGGTGTTATTGCAACCCATGTGTTGCAATCCAGGAGTTTAGATTGTGTACATACAGGTTAGAGTTAAGTGTTCGCAATCAGGCTGACTCCATTTTCCTCTCCAAAACCAATGTTCTCTAGTAATTAACTAATTTGGGGACGTCTGCCAGAAACATGATTTCACACCTGTATTTCAGAAGGCAGTTGCTGAAGCTGCAATATATTTCTTGACACCAGCAGTTAATAGTTCAGTCTTTGTTTATTGTTACCTATAACATCAGAAGTTCTACCAAAGCATACTTAAAGTATGTTAAGATAAGCAGCTCTTCACAACAAACTGGCAATCCTTAAGGCTAAAATAATAAGTTACAAGAGGTGAAGGATAATAATGTAAGATCCAGGGGGCTATTATTTGACAACCTGGAGAATCAACCAATTCTCAGACAAAAAGAGTGAATTGTTAGTTAAGCAAAGCAGCTACGTAGTTCTGCTATATCCACAAGGAATGGGGGGGGAGAGTGGGAGGGGGAAGAGCTGCTGTATCAAGAACTATTTTTCTTAAATTGAAACAGATCACTGAAGTTTATAGATTCTGCAGCTGGTGCTGGGTGATTAGGATGGGGATGAGGAAATAATAAATCACCCTTATAGAGCTAAAATGCTCTATATACCTGGCTTATACACATTTGATAGCAGTCCAGTCTTCTGAACAACAAAGGTCATGTGTAAGGCAGTTCAAGTGATGCCCATTTTTCTCTTTCTCTCTTGTTTGAGCCCAGAATCGTCTTCAGCAAATGAATTAAAGACAACAGAGAATTTCAGAGGGTTATTTACAAAATAGGTGCCCAATTATCTGAAATTAATGCAGTTTACACCAAGTAAACCAATTTGCGTGTTACAGCAAGTGACAAGGGAGACAATTTGTTACATGCAACGTATCAAAGCACTATGGGAAGAAGGGAGGATTAGATACATGAAGATAAGCTGAAAAAAATAAATCAATGTTGATCAGTTCTGACTAGTTAACAACTACAAGGTTATAAAGGAGACAGTTCAAACCAGTTATGAAAGATTTGAAACTATGCTGAAAAGTTTGTTCATCTTAGAATTGCGCAATATGGTAGTAGCAGGACAGCCTCAAATGTAGGGGGCATCCTTATGGGCATGTCTGCAACCACTAACTGCATGCTGCTGCTTCCCAGTCCATGCAGTGATGAGCATTACATCCCAATAAATAGGCATGAGGACGGATTCAAAGTTCTATATTAATATCTTGCAACAGAAGTTTTATTCAGTGATAGAGGGGGCAATACATGGGAATTACTCCTGGTGTACTGATTATCTACGATAAGTATACCCTTCATTGGTATAGCTCCCATTTGAGCTACTGGGAAAGATTAGATGGTCTTTAAAAACCACGTGTGAAACATGGATTATCTGTGAAGAGAATTGATTTATAGCAGATTCTTGTCTATATAAACTGTCCCCATTGACTAATGGACTATGACATTTAACACTGGCTGTTGACCCTTATCGTGGATGAGTGACAGCACAAAGGTGCAAAACAAGTCGAATAAGCTTTGCCTGGAAAATTCCACCCACATACCCTCTCCTTCTTTCCGTAAATGAATGAACTGCATTAGAAGACTGGGATGTAGGAAGAGAACAAAAGTAAAAGAAAAGTCTGGAATTTTTTTAGAACAAACCCAAGGGTAAGGAAACTAAAGAATATCGAGGGGAATCCGAGCATGGAGCAATTTCCTATGCTATCTTCTAAGATGTAGGTGGCAGGAGCAATTCCTGAATAATCAACAGAATATTGTAAATGAAGAAAAAAGAAAAAATGCATCACAGCTTCGATGTTTATCGAAATACCTAATTCCTGTACCAAAAGACCAAAATATTATTTGGAATAAGAAAAGTAGCAGTGAGTCTATGCCTAATAGAAGGTGTCTGTGTAAAAGCAACCACATACAGATAAGTGAGCATGAAAAGTAGGCAAGATCAGGAGTAATGAGTAACCAAAATGGAAAGGAGACGATCACTTGCATAATTGCAGTTACAGTTACAGTAAACATTAAATATGTATTAAAAAAAAAAAAAACAAAACCAAAAACCAAGCAAAAACCCAACCACCTGCAGCAGATTAGATATTCTGAAGCACTGTTGTTCCAAACTTAAATTGCACCAGAAGTGTTGTGTACCCATTGACTTAAGGGACTTGGGTTGTTTAGCAAGTGCTATCAGATACCCATCCACCTTTGGGCATCTTAATAACCACTTAGAAGAAAACTGGCTGCAACAGGTTTGTTTATAACTGTGCTCAGTGATCTTTCTGCTAACGTATTCCTTGACCTTACTTCCCTTCCCAGTTTGCATTTTCTGATTCCTGTTGTTTCTTTCATTTGTCCCCAGTGACCTCTCATTAATCACTTATCAACCTCCTAGATAGCTCCTAATACTCAGCATTGCTATTTGCTCTGATCAGTTCTGCCAGGTGAGCAGGAAAAGGCACAAGTCTGTTAGCAGAACCCAGAACCCTTTTATGACAGTCTGCCAAAGCAGGAACCGAGATACCTGTTTGGCATTTTCTGTCTGTTTGTTACAGCACAGCCTGAGTAATGGATTTACACAGCAAGTACCTGTGCAAGTTAGAAGCAAATCTCCCTGGCTAGATATGTATTAATGAACTAATCAAGGTCAGGTTCTGCTGTCTGGCTGCAAGGAGTTGAATTCTTCCTGGAAATTCATTTAACTCCTCTGATGCTCGTTGGAATTAGTCCTGGTCCATAAACCTTCCCTAATGGTGCCTGGCCATTGTTTGTCTAGGAGGATTCTTCTCAAATGGGCAGGCTCCAGCTGTGCTTGGACAGCTCTTCTGATTTCATTTTTGAGTCAACCACAGCATGCTAGTCCCAGGAAAGAAGTTAACCAGTGCAGTTCAGTTGGTTAAAATACCAAGAGGGGAAACCTAGATATACCTGCTCTAATGTAGAAAATTCTAGACTATTTTTGTTACACAAATATGAGAATTTTTGGAGGATCAGGCAGCCTGATCAGGAGGAGCAAGTAGATGAAGATGCCTGCAGTCAGATAGAAGCAGCCTCAAAGTCACAGGCACTGGTTCTTATGGGGGAGTTGAACTATCCTGACATCAGCTGGAGAAGCAACACAGCAAAGCACTAACAGTCCAGGTTATGCAATGACGACAGATTCTGGCAGAGGTAGTGGAGTATCCCAGAAGGAATAGCATGCTTGCCAACCTCATACTAACAAAGAGGGAAGGCCTCCAATGTTGGAGGTGTGAAGGTGGGAAGGGGATAGCCTTGGCTGCAGCGACCATGAAATTGTGGAGTTCAGTATCAGGCAAGGAGGAAGCACGGCTGCAAGTAAGATTGCAACCACAGACTTCAGGAGGGCTAATTTTAGCCTGTTCAGGGATCTTGGAAGACCCCCAAGGAAACAAGCTCTGGAGGGAAGAAGGATTCAAGAGAGTTGGTTGGTATTTAAGGATCACTTCCTCCAGATTCAGGGAGAGTGCATCCCAATGAGCAAGAAGTCAGTCAAATAGGGCAAGAGATTTGTGTGAATGAATAAAGAACTCCTGTCATTACTCCAGTGTAAGCAGGAAACACATAGGAGATGGAAGCAGAGTCAGGGCACTTGAAATTAATATTGTCAGAGAAAATACGAATGAGACAAGGAAGGCCAAAGCCCATCTCGAATTAAATCTGGCCAAGGATGTCAAGGACAACATGAAGGGCTTCTTCAAATACAAAAGGAAAACAAAGGATAACATGGGCCTGTTACAAAATGGAGGGAGAACCTGGTAACAGAGGATGCAGAGAGGGCAGAGTTACTGGATGCCTTCTTTGAGTTGGCCTTCACTGACAAAAGCAGACCTCAGGAATCTCTAACCAGGAGACCAGGGTAAGGAAATGTTGGAAGGAAGAATTTCCCTAGGTCAAGGAGGATTGGGTTCAAGAACCCCTAGGCAAACTTGACATCCACAAGTCCATGAGCCTGATGGGATGCTTCCATGAGTGCTGAGAGCTGGCAGACACCACAGTTAGGCCCCTCATGATCATCTTTGAAAGGCTGTGGCAATCAGAAAAGGTGCCTGAGGACTGGAAGAAAGCAAATGTCACCCTAGTCTTCAAAAAGGGCAAGGAGGAGAATCCAGGGAATGACTGACCAGTCAGCCTCATCTCAACCCCTGGAAAGGTGATGCAGCACCTCATTCTGGAGGCCATCTCTATCCACATGGATGACAAGAAGATAATCAGAAGTAGTCAGCATGGATTCACTAAAGGTAAATCATGCTTGACCAACCTAATTGCCTTTTATTATGAAACAGCTACCTGGATTGATGAGGGGAGAGCAGTGGATGTTGCCTACCTTGACTTCAGGAAGGCTTTTGACACTGTCTCTCACAATATCCACATAGGCAAACTCAGGCAGTGTGGACTGAACAGTGAACAGTGGGATGGATTGAGAACTGGCTGAATAGTGATCCCAGAGGGACATATTCAGTGGCACAGGGTCTAGGTGGAGGCCTTTCACTAGTGCTGTTCCTCAAGGTTCAATATCAGGCCCAGTATTGTCTAACTTATTCATCAGTGGATAAAGGGGCAGATGCCTCCTCAGCAAGTTCACTGACCACACAAAGCTGGGAGGAGTGGCCGATACCCCAGAGGGCTGTGCAGCCCTTCAGAAGGACCTCAAGAGGTTGGAGAGATGGGCAGAGAAGAACTGTCTGAAATTCAACAAAGGTAAGTGCACCTGGGGAAGAGTAACCCCATGCACCGGGACAGGCTGGGGGCCAACCTGCTGGAAAGCAGCTCTGGAGAGAAGGACATGGGGATACTGCTGGACAACAAGCTGTTCATG
Organism: Pipra filicauda; assembly: GCF_003945595.2. Classification (NCBI taxonomy): domain Eukaryota; kingdom Metazoa; phylum Chordata; class Aves; order Passeriformes; family Pipridae; genus Pipra; species Pipra filicauda. The sequence continues at coordinate 1,319,853 of NW_024104206.1, read as the reverse complement.
AGCCAGCTGTGTGCCCTTGTGGCTAATAAGGCCAATGGTATCCTGGGGTGCATTAGGAAGAGCATTGCCAGCAGGTGGAGGGAGGTGATCCTGTCCCTCTGCTCAGCCCTAGTGAGGTGCACCTGGAGTGCTGTGTCCAGTTCTGAGCTCCTCAGTACAGGAGAGACATGGAGATCCTGGAGGAGGTCCACTGGAGGGCAACAAAGATGATTAAGGGACTGAGCATCTCTCTTATGAGAAAAAGCTGGGGAAGTTGGGCCTGTTCAGCCTCATGAAGAGATAACAAGAGGGGACCTCATCAATGCCTATCAGTATCTGAAGGGAAAGTGTCAAGAGGATGGAACCAGGCTCTTCTCGGTGGTGCCAAGCAATAGGACAAGAGATAAAGAGAAGAAGCTGATGCACAGGAAATTCCACCTGAATATGAGGAAGAACTTTACCATATGGGTGATGGCGCACTGGAACAGACTGCCCAAAGAGGTTGTGGAGTCTCCCCCACTGGAGATATTCAAGAACCATCTGGACACAATCATGTACCATGTGCTCTGGGGTGAGCAGGGAGGTTGGAGCACATGATGCACTCTGGTGCCTTCCAACCTGACCCATTCTGTGACTTTGTGATCAGAAATTTTCCCCCTAGATCTTTTTAAGATTTTACTGCTCAGCTGTGTCTGATCCCAAGCAATAAGTTATACATAAAATCACCAGCAGCCTTCAGAAGCACCAATAGGCTAATATTTAATAGTTAATTTACTGACCTGAGAAGCTGCCACAAATTAGAGACATTAATCCAAATATTCCATAGCCTAGAGTAATTCTGGCCACATTCTTTGGATACCCAATTTGGACTAACAGAATTAAAAGTGGTTATCTATGCTAATTGAAAGCACGTCCTTACAGAGCCTGAAATCCACAACAGGAGTGACAGCCATGCAGAGATAACCGTGGCAAGTGCAGGTGCGAGCTCAGCGGCTCTTGGGGCCAGAGGCTGTCTGGCAGCTGTGTTGCTGCCCAGGCAGTTTTTCAGGCTCTCCTAGGGCAAATTCTTCTGTCCCACGTGGCACTGCATTAGTGTGCTCTGCAAACATACCCTCTGTGCCTTTCCAATGTTAAAAGGAGATAAAAAGTTTAATTTCAATATCTTGAATATCAGGTGAGAATACCAGGATATCCTTGGCACTTGCATACTATCAGCCTTGCATGGCTTTGTGTGGAGGAACAGTGTGACACACTGTTGGTGATATCAGGGATAAAAACCACCTTGTTCAGCATTTTGATTAATAGAACATCCATGCACCTTATAATACCTATGGACCTTCCCAAGAAAGCTTTGTTACCCAACATGATAATTCAGTTAGCAAGAGAGAGAAAATAAAAACAACAACAAAAAAAGAAAGAATCAGAAAGAATAAGAATCCAGAAAAAGGATTTTCTTTGAAACATTTAAATGGTTGCACTAGTGTTAACAACTACATGCCTGGGACAAAAAAGTTCAGTTTAAAATATGCGGCTTTTGAAGATACACAACATCAGTGCTCCTTAACTAAAGAATAATTCATCTGAAATGTCTCAGACATTTGTTTCACCCTTGATCTCTTTGACACACATTGCAGTTTAACCCCAGTGGGCAACTAAGGCCCACACAGCCACTCATTCACACACTCCTCCCAGGATGAGGGAAAGAACTGGAAGAATAAAAGTGAGGAAACTTGTGTGCTGAGATAAAGACAGTTTAACAGGTAAAGCAAAAGCTGTGCACACAGGAATTCGTTCACCACTTCCCATGGGCAGGGAGGTGTTCAGCCATCCCCAGGAAAGCAGAGCTCATCACATGTAAGGGTGACTTGGGAAGAAAAACATCATCACTCCAAACATCTCCCCTTCTTTCTTCTTCCCCCAGCTGTATATTCTGAGTATGATGTCATATGGTGTGCAATACCCCTTGGGTCAGCTGGGGTCAGCTGTCCTGCTGTGTCCCTTCCCAAGTCCTTATGCACCCCTAGCCTCCTTGCTGGTGGAGTGGGGTGAGGAGCAGAAAAGGCCTTGAAGCTGTATAGGCACTGCTCGGCAATAATGCAAACATTTCCATATTATGCAAAAATCCAGAACATGTGCCCATACCAGCTACAATGAAGAAATTAACTCTACCCCAGCCAAGACTAGCACAACACACAAAACTTTTACACCAGTGTCTGGTGTTTTAAATTGAGGCTAGCTGTAAAGGAAAGCTATTTTTGTTTGGCTGTGAATAAATTAAAGCAATGGAAAACCAAAAGGGACAAGGACACACAAAAAACCCCAAACACAGCAGTCACTGGAGTCCCAAGAGTCTTCCAAAGCCTTTTACATCCTCAATCACTTTTCTATCCAGAAAGAAAAGAGCAGTTCTCTGGGTCTTTAGTACAGTTCTCTGATAAATACAGTGACTTTGTTTACAACAGCACAGAATATTCTCCTGGAAGCCTATGTGTAGCACAGAACAAGACAAAGTAGCTCGAGAAGGAGTCATTGGTATAGTTCCTTGCATGGGCTATACCAGATGCTATTAGGAAGTTAACCTCCACTCTTCAGTGCAGAGATAACTGTTCCCTGAAGCCAACAATAATGGGTGAAGTCTAGACTTCAATAGTACTTGACCCAACCTGAGGTCCTAAGCAGCATTAGATTGCTGATGTTGAGTGGCAATGTCACAGGGAACATCACAGAGTTTGTACATCCATAGCTGGCCCAGGACATGGCTGGACTGTGATCTGGTGCTTCTACTCAGTAAATTTTCTGTATTTTTGGCCTTGCCATAGTTTCTGTGCCAGCAGCCCCAGCGTATATCTCAACCAATGAAGGACAGCCCATGCCAATGTACATTTATTAGCACAGGGGAAGTAAATTCATGAGATACATAATCTACATCACAACAGAAATTTATTTACCTCCATTAGATTAAGAGCATAGAATCACTCTCTTAGTGTCCTCCTTCAAGACTTCTACTTGCTAGAAGCACATGTAGCAGCATGTCCTCAGAATTTGTGTCCCACCAATAAAAAAGCAATGAATTACATTGTTTCCTTGGACGTTTGACTTCCAGATGAAATATTGCACACAATCTGCAGGACAATCTCTGATAGAAATGTTATTGTTGCAGAAAGACTGGACTTTACACCATCACACAAATAAAACAGTTCTCCAGGAAAGTTCCCTTCACTGTAGAAAGAAATTTCATACGACTGTCCTTGTGTTTTGCGATAGAAAACTGAATTACTCTGCTAGACCCCATGCTAAACCTGAGCCTTTACAGGTACACTTTTCCTATTCAAAGACCATGGGAGAAAGGCCCACAGGTCTTGGCAAGTGTGAGTATTCAGGAGCTAAAGTACAAATTTGGAAGGTGAATGTCCAATTTCATTAAAAAATAATATTTCTAACACTTTCTTTCACACAAAGGTAACACTCAGGTAATAAATTTTTACAAATTCTAAGTACTTCAATTCTCAGTTCAAGTCTTTTTCTACCTTACATCTCAAATTTGGACACCTAATTTTTGTTAACATCTGCAGTTATAAGTCCTCAAATCCATTTGAAATACCATATGTCCATATTTTTGCCTAATTTGCTCCAGCACTCTTGAAGACTCAGAGAAATATTACTAAGGAACTCAAAACTCAGAGACATTTGCGGTGCATCTTTCTGACTATCTTTGATTACAGCTTCTGGTTAGTGTAAATGCCAAAAAATGTCAGTGTGAAGGTGTCCCAGTACCTAGCACATTCGAGAACCTGCTACTCTATTGCTACCTTTTTTTTTCATATATATAAATAAAATATGTATACCTAACACACTGATAGAGTTATGTGATTGCACTACTGTCTTTGTATACAAAAGCAGATGTTTTATTGTTAAAACAGCTTTGTGAGTAGAGAACCTACTTAGGATGAAGCAGAACTCAAGAGTCTCTTAGTCCAAGGAGGTTCGTGTCTTCATCTCTCGCTCCACAAAAAACAGCCCTGCCCCTACAAATTATTGATATTTCAGAGGGAAATGTGAAAGTCGTGTCAACATCACCTGTGTTTGTGCCACAGGGATATGAATGGGAGCTTGACTTCAGAGTATCTACTCCATAAGCATTATCAGGAGTTATTTTACCCTCTAGTTCTATCCTAACCCAGAGCCAGCATTTTGAGTACTGCTGGTATACATTCGTTTTTCTCAGTTTCTACATGGTCCTGTGGAAACCAATATAGGGCTAAGATCTGTCCCTTTTCGGGGGGGGATTTTGGGGTTTTCTTAACTGATGGCATCTGATCTGGGACACAAGAACCTAATGCTCTTCCCAAAAGACTAACAGGGAAAAAAAGCACAGCTATAACCTCCCTGACATGCCAATAGCTCCTAAATTCAGCAATCATGGAGTCATAGCTCTTTTCTGCTTAAGCTTTTGAGCCAGCCCTAGGCTGAAGACATCCAGGTTATTTCACAGATAAACCAAGTCCCTGAAACAGTATTGCCATCTCACATTGTCACAGAAGTGGCAGTCCATGCACGCATCATTGCTGTGCAGTTTATAGCCTATACCACTGGTAGGTAGTACCAGAGCTGGCTGTCACAAGGCTGGAGGATCTAAGTATCACACCACACTAACCCTCACCTTGTTATCCTCTCCAGTGAATGGCTTCCCATGCCGTGCGCTGGCTCCTCTCTCAGCTACCTAACTTTCCTTCCTTTGCACAGATGTATCCTCAAGCTAGGCAGTGTAATCTGAAAAACAGTGCTGCTTCATCTTTACTTCCAGGAAGGGAATTCTACCACTCAAGGCAAAGAAAAACAAGTGGGATTTTTTGTATATTAAACACTGTATTGCCTGACAAACTCGAGTTAACCATAATGCAGTGTCTCTCAGCTCCTTTTTGTCTCTGTAATCCAGAATATTGCATAGGTTTTTAGTGAAAAATCTTTCAGGAAAAACATAACATGGTATGTCATATTTTGTAGTGATTGTTAGACTCATTTTATGCCATTTCCCACATAACACAATGTGCAAGCTTTCTTCAGAAAGACAAGAATTCTACCCTGTATTTAGTAGCACCCAAAGCACAAAAATCTGATCCATGTCCCTAAAGCATTCTAGAGACAATAAGCAATAAGTATGTGTAGATATCTATTGCCATACTCCTTTTTTTGCTCTCCTACAGACGCGATAAATCTTAACTGGTGTTTTCCCATCATGTCCACTAAACATCTAGCAGAGCTAGTTTTGACTGTACTTAAAACTTCCACAAAAACTAACTCATGACTAGGAAAGAGAAAAATAACACTCCAGCAACAAAAATCAACAAAAAGATCCTTCAGAACATCAGTGTTATGCCCAAGAAACAAAAAAAAAAATCCTTCCTTTCTCACATATCTCCTCTGGTTCAAGAAAATGCTCTGAATAGAAACCTCATTCCTTCCTGCTACAATACAATGGGATTAGACCACGTTAATAGGTACCAAATTATAAAAGAGTTAAACACTTACCTCACATTAAACAACCACAGTCTTAGACAATGTGCCTCCAAGAGCATCCTTGCCTACCATGAACTAACCTTCAGATTCAGAAATACAGAGCTGTTTCTGACTTATACCAGTAAGCCAGAAGCTGACTGCCCATAGCAAGGGATTTTTTCTTCAGTCACCTTTCAGTTGTTTTCAATCATTTTATTTTACCTTTAATCTTCACCAGCTGTGCCCCAAAAGCCCTGACTCAGCTATTTGAGATACTTTTCCTCTCTAGGGCAATTTTCTCATCCTTTTTAAGCTGAAAAACTGCTTGAAGCTTTTAGTGAGAAAAGAAGTTTTCCAGTCCATCTTGAATGGTATTCACTTGTAATCCAATAGATATTAAGTAATATTTTGAAAGCTATTTAGTTATTTTTCATTTCTACTTAATTTTCTTATTTGCATGTGTGGAAATACATATGGTTACTTACACATAAACAACAATTTTGACTCCCCTGGTATCTTACACAGCACCAGGTGTCTTACAGACCTAAGACTAAGAACTGCTTATCATATATTGTGCACATTCAGGCATAGGCACACTTTGAAAATTGTGCCCTACAGAGGCCAATGTTGATGCCTACTCCTGAGATGACTGAGGCACCTGGCCCAGGTGAGGCAATTTTAAATTCCTCTAGGATTTCCATCTAGGAGAATAGTCAGGACTTGTCAATAGATGGTGTTGAAATGACCCTATCTACCGAACAGGTGCAAAATCTGTTCTCAGCATTGTGATATTCTCCATTAACCATATTTTGCTTCACTGAAGATGCTGTAGGTATGTATGCTGTAGGTATTCTGCCATCCAGTCTCCCTTGTCAATTTTTAAAAGGTTGCTAAACCTTTTAAATGCTAAATTTAATAAAAAAGCACTGAGTGTCATAAAACTGATCTGTCTGACATTTTGGCTTAAATCTGTGACAGAACAAATGAGGAGGAACCCCCGCTGATCTCCCTCTCCATGCTGCCCTATGCCTGAGCCAGCCTCAAGCCCTGAGTCCTGATGTTTGAGCTCCCAGGAACCAGGGTGTCTTTGAGACCTGACAGCTCCACCATGCTGATGGGACAAGTATGGGGATTGCCTCAGGAGAACATATCTGGCTGTTGCATCCTGCCACATCTGCCGGGTCTTCACTGCCCTACAAATGCTCTAACACATCCAGGGGTTGTGTCTTGTATTTGTGGATCCTACAGCTGAGTGATGTCAGGAGATATCCATATCCATCACAGCACAGCTCATTGGAGCAGTGGAAGACCACTTAACAATCAGAATCTCCAAATTCACCAAGAACCAGAAGAACCAGACCTCTCATTCTCTGGAGGGGTTAATGGTGACTTTGAATGACCCACACAAACTCTCTGACTATTTTTCAGTTACTAGTTTCAACAGTGTTGTTTTCCTAGCTGTAATATTTCAGCTTTATAGCCACTGGTATATGGCTACTTTCTCACTTAGGTCAATATCCAGCTGCAGACAAATGTCCCAAATGTACCCACATGAAGTGCTTGCACTCAACACATCAGCACCCCTCCATGTGTGTGCATACCCAAGGAGAGGTGGCCTGGCTGCTGTCCTGCTGAGGGAGGGAGGTCTCCTCTACCCCTCCCCAAGATGAACTGCTGGGATGGGGTGCCCCGAACACTGAGTTTCTTGCTCTGAGCAACTTCAGTGAATGCTTTGAGCCCATCTTATTGATGGCTTTTTTGAGATTGTGAATGCATGGGTGGTGGTCTCCTACCTGACTGAGAGGTGTGGACAGGAGGTGCTCCATCACATCCACGACCATGGGGTACCTAGAGAAGGACCACCAGCTCCACGCATCTGGGCTTAGGATGCCTTGCTAGGCTCACCAGGCATTTTGTTTTATTCCAAAGGAAGTAAAAGGTATTCCTTTCCCTGTGATTCAAGGTAGTGTTGAAATTGCTACTGATGAATGCCAAGTGATCTCTGTCTGCTGAGATGTGCATGAAGTCATTTGACCATCAGGTCCAACTAGCCGGTCAGCTCCAGTATCAATTCCAACTCATCCCACTCCCGGAAGTTGTGGCCTATTTTAAATCTCTGTTCTTCGAGCCCCATTCCTGCTCTGCCTATGATTCCTCAAGCCCCAGCATCCCAGGCTTGCAATGGGAGGGAGGAAGGGAGGGGACAAAATAAAATGTCATTCCCTGTCCTTACTTTTCCCAAGCTGGATGAACCTCGGCTGGGGGGTTCCTTGTTTCAGCAGCATTGGCATATTTGAGGGGAGGGAAGAAGGGCTGTCACAGGTGCAAAGGACTGTCTCACCTGAGACACAATGAGTTGCTTGGCATTTTTCCTTCTTCTTTCTTCTTTCCTCTTTCCATACAGAAGTGTCAGCTCTGAGGGCAGTGAGGACATTCCCAGCCTGGCCAAAGGCAGCAACCAGGCTAAGCAGATTTCCCCAGGACATACTCTGACTCAGTTTCTTTCCACTTCCAGCATAAGAGCCCACAGTCTGAGCCACTGTGCTGCCAATTTCTTCAGAAATGCTCCTTATGTCACACCTGTCCTCAAGCACAGGCCAAAGGATGCTCTGCACCTAGTGAGTAGGAGCAGCCACGTGCTTCCCACTCTGCTGGAGAGTATTTCAGACTGTTCCAGTACGGTCTTTGAGGAAGACAGAAAAATTGCACTGATAGGTATTTTTAGGAATATATTTTCAAGTAATTAACAGCTGGAAGCTGGAAGCAAGAAGCAAGAATCAATACCATATGTTTATACTATGCAGCAACAGCAGAGCCAGCTTTCAGCTGGCAACCATTTGAGACCCAGTGCCTGAGGCCATTGCATTAGTCAGCTCACACGTGCACCAATTTTTCTAATGTCAATTCTGGCCACATATTGCCTCACCAAGGGCAGCCAGCATTTGGTCCATAAGTTGTTTGCGTGTCCTGTAATTTATGCATTTTGCATTGTGTAAAAAACCCCAGTCTACCACCTGTGATGTTGGTTGCAAAATATCTGCTCCTGTAATTACCCTGACTGTTTATGCCGTGGTAATGTGTCCTTAGATGTTGAGCCATGTAAAAATATTGATACACCCCAAAAGTGTAAATGGCAATTAGGGAATTTCGTCAGGTGCTGAGTAAGACACAATGTTTGTGACACTTTAATTCTAGCCTTTGCTCTGCTTCTCTGTCTTGTTGAAACATTTGGATCCCAGTTTTTAGGGGAAACTTGCTTAGGAACAGCTCCATGAAAATCAGTGTGATTACTACCCAATATGCAAAGTGAACACTCAGTTCTCTCATGGGGATCATGTGTTTTCTTTGCAGCAGAATCGTCAAAAAGATAGTGAGATTACAGATTGTTTGCTGTAAAAGTATCATGAGTGGGTTTACACATACAGTCTCATGCCTCTGGCATGTGGCAACACCAGGAGTGCCCATTAGATAGTGAAAAAACATCCAAATGCAGATAAAGCATTTGCATGGAAGCACAGCCCATCGAGATTATGCAACTGAAACATGGTCTGGCATTCCCTGGTATGTGAGTGGTATCCTCCCTTATGCAGCTCTCGAAATAGTGGAATTTTGCTCTGCACTGCTCTGTCTATTTTTAACAGACCTGATTAGATGCTGTGCTATTGTGTGTTGGTTCAGCTGCTGCCAATGGTACCACACCAGCCTGCACCCTGAAATAATTCGCTGTAAATCAGAGAATAGTCTTTCTCAGTGGCACAGCCAGCAGATGTCCTAAGGACCTGATGGGTGCCCACCACTATATGGTGAGATAAAGAAAGAGACAATGAAGCATTTAACCACCATTTCTGACTAGCAAGAACACTTCAGTGGTAGCCCTGGTGCAGTTCAATGTAGTCTTATCAAGAGTTTGAAACTGGGGAAGCAAATGTGGCACAGCAGAGGATAAAAAAGCACAGGAGCACCAGCAGGGGCTGTGGACAACATGGTTAAGTTTGAAAGCAGAGGGGAAGAACAATGTGGAGAACAGAGTGAAGAACAGTGCCATGAGCAACTATACAATCAGCTGAAGCATTGTTTGAACATTTTGAAGGCTTCTGATGAGTACAGCACTCCGTGACTTGACTGCTGGTGGTTAAATAGTGACAGGTGTTGCTGAACTTTGCCCCAGGTAGCTCCGCAAAGGGTTTGGAAGTGGAAAGGTGGGTGACACAACCCGTGCGTGTTTCCTGGGTGCGCTTTGATTCCCAACGGACAGTGAGTCATGGAGGGTGATAAATTACAGTATTTCTGCATGGGTGTAAGAAGCTGTAAGTTGTAAATCATGGGCCTAGGGTGCTTACTGCTTGCCACCTTTTCAAAAGAAGACAGTTTACACCATAGTGCATAAATATTGGTGTTACAAGACATACTTCTGCTACCTTCATTTCAGTAAAGCATGGTATAATTGGGAATGAGAGCTGGTTTTGGGGCTTGTTCCTCAGCTACCACTGAGTTCATAGTTAGGAAGTCTAATGTCATTTTTAATAATCTCTAAAGCATTTAAGGAGTACTTTTTATTTCTCTCTGTCTGCTTAATTTTAAGCTCCATAGGTCATGTGTGACTAAAAAAAAGAGTAAGATAGATTTTTTTTTTCCCAGTTATAAGTCAGACATCACAGGCTGTAAGGAGCATTTTGGAAACACTCTGCCAGAGAAAACAGGGAGAACCTGAGTTTAGTGCAGTGATAGAGATCATTTGTTATAACTCATGATGCACCCTGTTGCCATAAAGCACTGGCTTTGCTCTCCCATACTTGCCTTCACTGAGGACAGTCTGCAGCAACCTGCCAGAAAATATCTTGATACACACAATTGCACTGAGCAATTCTGTTTATTATTCTTCATATGAAAATCTCTCATTCATATGAAAATTTGGACACACAGGTGCTTTTCTTTAGTGCTCGATGATAACCTCATTTCTTGTACATTGCATCAGCTCAGGTTAGAACTTGCCTGCATACTTATTTTTCTGTAAGCTTCCACGATATGTATATAAACAGATATTATGAAAAGATCTTAATTTTTTAAAACTTCTCTTTATTTTTACATTTAATGAGGACAGACAAGATGAATATTCATGACAAAGTATAAAGTCATATCCTGTCCTCAAAACAAATAAAAGATAGTGTTTAAGAGTTTAAAAAAGTATTTTAGAAACACTGTATTTCCAAAATTTCTCATTACAGAAAATTCACATCTTTTAGAAAAGTAGAGTTCAATATCCTTGTGTATTAAGCCATACTATGAAAGTATGTCGTTTTTCTACACCTTTACTTCAAGAAATCTGTCTCTGCATTGCTAACTATCTTTAAGAAACCTGCTGATGGAGCCAACAGCCTCCATAATATGCAGTATACACAATTACAAACAATTTGAAGTTATATTACAAAATATACAGTAGTTCCTTTTTACATTTTTATAGATAAACATTGCATAGTTTTCAAATATGTAATATATAACACAATCATGAGCCTTTTTCTCTATAACTTATGAAAAATTCTGTACACTCCAACAATTATAAATAAAGTGTAAATATCTTTTAGTAAGAGTAAGGGAGGAAATATACCAAGACATATTGTGCTGTCAAGTGAAAAACAGAAATATTTGTTGGAATCTGCTTAACACAATGGAACAATATGGCTTGGAGCAAGAAGAGATCATAGGGGAAATGTTACAATGAGGAACCTAAAGTACTGATATGTCTGACAATTATTATCCTGATTCTTTTGTAAGAATCACTTTCTCACAGTTATTATCACTGTTCTTGATGGCTATGCTTCAAGACGCAAAATAAGGTGCATGTTGTTTAAGGAATGAGTAAAAGTAGACTAAAATGTTTCCTCTTTCAGTGAGTGGTCAATGGAAACTTGAGATAACTTGGAAATAATTCTGACTATTTTCCTCATATTTTTCCTAAAGAAACAAGGCATGGGAAATGCACACAGGAATTTAAAGAAACAGACTCTAAAAGCATCCAAAATTGTGAGAATAAAATGAAGAATTATTGAAGATATCAAAATTCAACTTTAAAAATAAGATGTTGACAAAATTCTTTTCAACTCCATGAAGAACAAGGAAAATAACTTTTGAAAGAATACTTTGACATAGCTCTGCTGTTTGCTACTACACTCCAAAAGAGCAGAACTGTACCGAAAGTATATATTTTTAAAATTCACTCAGATTCTAAGCGTTTTGTCACTGGTTCACAGTTACAGAAACAATTGGAATCTCAGTGTGCATGCAGTTTGCAAACACATTTTCGGCAACATAGTCTGCCAGTTTGAATGTCAGTTTAATAAAGTAAATGAAAACAATTTCCACTTCTAAAATGTATGTATTTACCTAATAGCCAAATTCAACCTACTGAATTCCAAGCTCTGCAGAAAACAGCTATTCAGAAGTAAATGTGTTCTAGCAGCACTGAGTGGCTACGTCACACTAGGGGTCTTCTCAGTGTTTCCATTACAGATTGAATTTAAAACTCAGCCACTTAAACTGGCTCTAAATGACTCTTGGCCTGCACTGAATCACCTATTTTTTTTAACATTACTGATTGGGCTTCAGGTATTATCCCATACTCACTAATATCTGAGCAATTGAAGGCCAGTAGAAGTACACAGCGCATCTTTGAAATGCTCTTTTCCTGATACTGAAATTATACCTTGTCAGCCCATGATTCAGAACAACCTCATAAGCATTATTAAAACATCAGTAATGGTAAAATTTGAGCATAAGCAGCTTCCCACCAAGTATTACTCTACCTATGGATTTGCTACACATGATAGTGACTAGATTAGTTATGGATTTTATGTGGGATTTGGATTGCTACATACAATTGCCAGTAAAATTCACATTATTTCCAAGGAGGGTGGTTCAGAGTACAAAGGGATGGTGAACACCCCTTTATCTCCAGTAAACATTACCCTATGTCCCGTGCTAGCCATAATCTGCTCTGTAGGTTCCCTCTTTTGTAGCTCTAAAGCCAGTCTTCACCACTACTCTGAAAAATCATTTTGTGGCTCAGGCAAACGGAGCCACAGCTGAACACAGATCTGTCATCAGCCCAGGCTGGGGCAGCTGTCTCCTCCCCTACACTGGTCACTTGTTCTTCCTTCTGCACCGTTCCTCTGGTTGTGGAATTACATGGTGAACAGGACTGAAGAGGACCATCTAGAGGGAGGAATGGCAACACAACCACATCCTGAGTCAATCAAGACCTTTGGTAGCCACTCGATGCCTCTAAACACAGTACAGAGGGAGCAGCAATTAGTTTCATGGTCTTTAGCTTGAGATAACAAAAGATTATAACTTCTGTTCCCAATGTTAAAGGAGACAGAGAGGGCTTCGAATGGGCTTATGTACACCCTTACGCCAGAGCAGGATTCCAAGAGCTTCTGAACGATATCCCAGCATTTCATTTTCCTTCACGGATATAGAATGGATTTTGTCCACTCTAGGAAAACTGTTTTCCATTTTGACCACTGCAAATAGACCAATGAAAACATTAGGATTCCCCTTTTTATTTATCTTTTTTTCCTTTTTTTTTTTTAATTTCCAGAGCTTTTTAGGTATTATAAATTAACTTCTGCTGAATAAGACGGTAGATTAGATAGGCTGTTCTACAAGTGCATTGTTTGTTTGTTTTTTAAGTTAGAATTGATTACCACTCCTTTCATCTCTCTCTTCATGGGACTACAGCAGGATTTCTTTTGTTTGCTACTGATAGCATTGGAGGAAGGTACCTCATAGTAGATCCTCTGTGAGCAAATCTGTCATTAGCTTTGCAACCGAGCACAGATTTTCTAGGGACTCCGTCAAGCTTGTTTGACTCCATTCCTTGATGAGTGATGTATCACCGGTTTCAGAAACCTAACAAAATGTTCACTCTGTCCTCAGTGCATAGTCCAAGGTAGTTTTGAAGAGCCTGACTGTCCTATGCTGTATTTCCGCTAATATGGGTTGATCCGCTACTATAAGGCTGTGTTGTTTGTGACTGTTTTGTCAACAGAAGCTGCAGCTGGTGCTCTTCTTCCACCTCTTTCTTCATCAGCCATTGCCATGGTGTTTTCATAAACCTCTGTAGTTTTTAGTTGCTTGTCTTTGGCACCTTCCTGTTCAGCATTGACTTTGCAACACTTGCAGAAGCCACAGCAGTGTTTCCCACAAAAGGCAAGTGAAGCCATAATTATGTTGTCCCAGGGCTCTAGGGAGTGCATCCAGATGGGTAGGAAATCCCAGTTTTGGAGCTTTTCAGGCAGCGAATGTGGTCGCCTTTTCTGCATAACATTAATTACAACCACAGCAATAAAAAGAACGAATAGGGGAAGGCAAACACCCAAAAGGACTGGCCACCCTGCCAGTGACAGACCAAATACAAACAAAGGCAAAAGAAAGAAGCAGACTAAAAGATAAAATATAGCAAACCATCTGTACTGGGCTGTTATGTTTCCCAAGGTCTTGGCCATGCGTACTGGCAGCCGGGTATAAGGTATTGGGTAAAACAGAATAATCCCAGAGACATTGAAGAAAAAGTGGCACAAGGCAATCTGAAAGCAAAAACATTTGAGAAGTTCATTAGCCAAAAGGCCTTTAAAATGCTCCTACTGACATTTTAATAACTTCCAGTGGCACTCAGACTTCATAGTTTCCCTTTCCTTACTCCCTACTCTTGTTTCTTGTCTTTCATGCTATTTCACTGCAGGGCCTTTCCTAGCACAAAACAAGGGCTCGGTAATGCCTCACACATTGCAAAGATCACTGCCTACAAACACAGGCCAGGCCTAGAGCGGATGTCGGATCCCCCTGCAGGTGGAGAAGTCTTAAAATGCAGCTTCCAAGTGCAAGAAATGGAGTCCATCAGAAACAAAGCTGAAACACCAAACAAGTCTCAGCAAACAGTTCTGTTGTTAGTAAGGCATGGGAACTATGTGAGAATTGTTCATTGTTGGGTTCCGCATCCATAATTTTTAGTGAAAATATGGGAAGTGTAAATTAGATATTACACAGAGGCTATTTAAAATTTTTAATGATACAGACCTGGATTTTACAAAATTTAGCTGTAAGTTTATAGGGCACTGAGGAGGTTCCTGGAATAGGACTTTGTCTGGGTCATTCAATTCACATATTTCAAATTTTTTTTTAAAAAATAAGCATCAAGAGACATCCTCTTGCTAAAGCTTTCAGAAATTGCTTAGACGGAATAAGGATATACTGAACAAAACAGTACATTCCTTTCTCACCTTATCTTCATTCTGTAACTGTTATCAGACCAAAGTAAATATGAAAGTACTGAAGTTTATTTTTAAAGTGCATTATAAAACCAGCATGTTATCATGAAATCTGAGCTTTATCAAGATAGCATCTCCTCATGATTACATCTGTTCTATCATGCCTGAGGACAATAAAATGGCTTCACTAATTTTCTTGATTTATTTGGGCTAGTAAAAAACATTTGTCTTATTCACAAAGGAAACGTCATTATCTTTTCCCTCTTTGATGTAGAATGTTCATTCAAATGTGATCTGCTGCCAGATTCTTTACCGGGTGGAAAATGGGAGGCCAAAGCCAAGCTGCCTATTTCTCAAACAGTTTGAGGCAACAAGAAATTTAATAAAATCCACTGAGATTACATTTACAATGAGAAAAATACATGATGCTCACTGCAACCTTGGATAGACAGAGAGCTTGCCAGCTTAAGGGTTGTGTAGCCTTCAGTTAGGTTACAGGAGTCCCTGTACACTGCAAGAACTGAGTCGGGGTCCTGAGAAGAGACCTTACAGAAATCAGTAACCCTAAGAGGGCTGTCAGATATATGGGCACTGAACTCCAAGCTGCAGAGACCCCACGCTCAGGGGTCAAGTGGCCCACCTTGTCTCAGTTCTGAATTAATTCACTCAGATCAAGCCAATTTATGAAAGCAAGATTTAACTGTATATTGGCATTCTGGGAATGTTTAACAACCTTTTTGCTCTAGCAGTTGAAATGAATGAGCTGTCAATAACAGTACACACAAAATCAGGCATGACATCCATGGCATAATTGCATCAGATCAAATTTTGCCAGGTTTTTCTTCAGAAAGGTTGCAACTTCTAAATGAAGTCAAGGAAGCATTGGCTTATACTGACCTGTAGTGAATATTTTAAAGTACTCCCTGGACTTGCTAAAGCCGCAAGTATAGCTGTCGTGGTCGTGCCAATGTTAGCTCCTAAGGTAAGGGGATAAGAGCGCTCAATGCTTATAACGCCAATGCCTGTGAGAAAAGAAGCAGGATTGAGTTGGCTTCAGGAAAACAGAGAAGATAAAACATGGGGATACAGAACACAGTATTGACAACTTACCAACAAGGGGTGTAATAGCAGATGTGAAAACAGAACTACTTTGGACAATGAAGGTCATACCAGCCCCTGCAAGCATAGCCAGGTATCCAGCTAACCAAGTAAAAGGAAATGGGAAATCTAAAAGAAGAGAGGGAGAACACTCTTGTTAGTATAACAGAATGCTCTGTGTAACAGTAACACACTAGTGAAGACTATTAAGCACTTAAAATATATTTTTTGCCTATTTTCTCTTAAATGGCAATTTAGGGTCAGAGTCAGTCCTACTACTCTGATTTATTCTGTTAGCTGCACTCCTTCTCCAGCCTTCCACCACTGTATGCACTTTGAGATGTGTACTAGACTAGGTAGACATTCGTCCTAACCAAGGGTAGCATACATGTTGTAATGCAATGAGGTATCAGAAATGTTTTCGCAGAGGTCAACACAAAACCCTCTAGGTGTCTTGAGAACCTTGGTTTCAGCAACCAGGTACCTTCTGCATGAATCAGATCTTCAGAAAGCTCTGAGGAGCATCCTTAGAAAATCAGGTGGTTTGTTCTAACTAGTTTCAAGCAGATCATCTCTTAAAAATTTACTTGTTAACTCTTGGGAAGAAAACTAAACACTCTGATTAGAAAAACTAGGCACAATGGTCCCCTGCAGTCTGCAGATGTATGAGTGAACTGAGAAGTGAGAACTTAATCAGCTGGGAAGACACAGTGGAACACCGAGCAGCTCAGAAATGAAATAAGCAGTAACTGGCAGCTGCTTACTTTCTCCCCCTTGTTTTTAATTCAGACCACATTCATTGTCCAGGAGAAGAGAGCTTGGGGACCACTTTGTTTCCTTCCCCATTTCTGTGAACCTTCTCCTCAACCATAGCCTGGGATCCATGCCAGGACTGCTTTTCTCTGCTACAGGTTCCAATCTCTGCGTTCAAGAGAGCATGCAGGAAAAGCAGCCAAGCAAAAAAAACTCCAACATTTGCTCTCAGTGGATCCAAGCTGAAAAAAACCCTGGAGAGCACAGGGCAAGACAGAAAATACTGCTATTGAAAGCTGCCTTATCCTACTGAAGAGAGGGTTAGGCAGTGGAACAGGACAAGATCATTAATTACTACAAACTTTTGTCAACTTACTTTGGAAGGAACATGGAGGCTCTGTGCCAGAACTGGCAATCACAGTCTCAGCACTTCAGTGTTTTTTTTTGAGGATGGGAACATTACATTTCTAACAGCTAATGATTATACATCAAGAAACAGAGCCTGAACTTTGGTCTCTGATGCTGTTAATCTGCTGCATTTCTCAATCAAGCCATTCACTGTTAGATTTTTAAAAGAAAGAAAAAAATACACTTGGGAGAAAAAAAGTGTGGGGGGTAGGGGTGATTTTCATTCAATACTATTTTCTTAAAACTATTTTATGTTATCTGCCAGAATGGGAAATATCAATAAATGTGTTCAGTGTCCTTGTCATTCCCGAAAACAATCCTCAGGAAAAGTAGATAATTACCAGTGTTGATTGTCTTCTTGATAACACTCGCCACTTGTCCTTTAAGCACAGAGTTTAATAGCTTAACGATCATTATCAAACAGGAGCACAGAACAAGCAGGGACAAAGCCAGAAGGATAAGACCGATGGCAAGATCAGGCAGGTCTGAGTTTACAAAGAGATGCTGGCCTGAAAAAGAAATGGAAAATTAATTAGCCTAGCCACACTTTTGCTTGTGATCCTAACTAAGCTCAGCCCTGGTTTTTGTACATGTCACTTAGAAAATGGGACCAAAGCACACACAGCTTGAGGGGTTGATGTAAAGAGGGAAAATGCCACCTCCCTTGCTCCACAAAAGCTATGTCTGAGTGGGGTAGGAGAAGCTCTTGTATGGACATGCTTATAAAACACACAGCAGGCACTCCGACAGAGCAGGCAGGAGCTGGGTGACCATGTAGAAGGCAGAGAAGTACAATGGCAGGAGGAAGTTTTGGAGTGCTCCAGGCTGGATGGTGGGTCAGGTTTTCCCAGAGGTGGCTGCGTGCCTGAGAAGGGCCATTGAAACTCCTGCAGGGCATGCATAGGGATGGAGATATCCAAGGAACCATTACAGCAAAGTAACCATAGCTCCAAGCTATCTGAACAGCGAGGGTGACATGATACTGAAGACTTCAATTACTGATATCAAGGAACATGGAAAGAGATCCATCTGCAGCCAGATACCATGATGATGCTGGTAACTCCAGTTGCATAGCTATAGCAGAGCACAGGCTCCTCAGACAACACCTGCACTGGTACCATGTGTCCATACGCAGGCAAGGGCTTCCTGATACACTTCTGAAGTGGTCTGTTAACACCATCAAAAAGCTATATACATATGTAAAGATATTGCCATAGAAGAAAGAATTCTACTACTTACATTTAGTGATATAGTCTGTTTCAGTTACATTCTTGAGAGTCCATGTCATGTTTCCATCAGTCCAGCAAAAGTCAGGAGATGTGCAGTTTTCTGGAAATGGAACTGTGACATTCTGCAGTGTCTAAGGATCGCCAGACAGAGCAGATAGTTCAGTCATTTACAACCTTTTATTAAGAGCTCATATAAAGTGTTAGGTTTTTACAACAACCAAGGATTCATCAACTAAGGGCAGATTTGTAAGCTGGCACCACATTAATGTCAAGGTGAAACTTCTGCATTCTCAAAATAAATCATTGTGCTGTCACCCAAGCCAATTACTACAACATTTAAAGATTAAAATATCCCCAAAATCTTCTACATTGTAATAACCATAGCACCAAGTCATTAATAGTTAAGAACCTTAACTGCTGATGACAGTTAGTGGAGTGAGGCTCATATAAGGCTGCAGTTGCAAGACAGTGACATTCCTTTTCCAGGCAGCACCACAGTTTCCTTGGTCAAAGAAAGACCTCTTTACTGTCATCTCAACAGCAGTTAATGGTCTGGTGAGTACTACACCAGGGCTGTGATTCAGAGTGCTACAATACTAGTGCAGCCTTTGTTGCTGGATGAGCACAAGTTGCTCGCGCTGCCTTCCTGTGCCTCAGTTTCCCTGTCTGTAGAAACAGAAGTGCTGCTACTACTTTCCTTTTAATGTTCAAACGCTATCTAAGAGCTAATTACAAGAACTATGATTTGCATTATTATTATGGAGCTGAACCTAAATTTCTACTTATATTACATTAAAACCTTCCTCATAAGGACTCCTAGCCTAGACATGCTGTATTCTGACACCAAGTCCATAAGTCCTTATGCAGACTAAGGAGGAGTTCATTGACTGAGCTGTACTTCCACATGAGAGCAACTAACAGCCAAATGGACTCTGAACCATGCTGTTGAACAGCAGGTATCTTTTAAACATGTTTGAGTGATTTTCTTTTGTAGAAATGGAGAACAAGAAATCGGGGTACTGCCTACAGACACCTACATTCTCAACACCTTCCAGCTGATGCACGTGGGCAAGGATGGGAGTGGATCTAGTGCCCCCACACCTGGGCTCCAGCCTCCCCATCACGTGAGCCTTTACAAACACAGCACAATCTTTTTTCTCACTTTCCTGAATTTTTTTCAAACATCTGAGTTTCGAAGCAGCTGCATTAGATCAAAATGTTTATGTTTTGCTTTAAACGTATTTCCCCCACCAAGTTAAAGTCAAACTGTTATGGGGTTCATATGTTTTTGTAGTTTGACTATATCCTTGAGCAGTAGGTACACAGCCAAAATACAGACAAGCACAATATAAAACCATGTATATAGAAATATATATTTCCTTCAGCCTACACTTTCCACGTAGAGTAGTTTCCTGTCCTCTGTAGGACTTGGGGGCTCAGCATGGGCTGGGGTCTGACATCAGGGCAGCTGCCCAAGCCCCCTGCCCCCCCGAGGTGAAACACTCAGCAGTGTAACCTGAGCAGAGTTTCAGATGAGCACAGCTCTGCTCCTGGCACTATCTCCCTAGCTAGCATTTCACTGGCCATCCAGACTATCATTCAATAGGAACTGGGCACTTCATTTCAACCTCCACTCTGTGTTCTTAAGTATCTCCTGCCTCAGCACTTCAGGAATTACTTTTCTATACATGACAACAAGTACAACTAATAACTTTAATGAGAGAATCAAAGGATATTTTATGCTCTAATTACTAGTTAGCTGAACAATGCAAACCAAACACTCAGCTCCACAGTTTATCAAAATACTCATAGGTGTCAGTCTGGGCAAGAGACTCCTCCAAGCTGTAGTGCTGTTTGGGTGAAGAACAGGGCACAGCCCCACAGAGGCTTTCTCCAAGGGCAAATAACCAGCTACCACCAGATCACCCTAACATATGGAAAACTAAAACTTATTAGATCAGTAGATAAACGGTGTTCGGAAAGATCTTTTCTTTGGCCTATGTTGCAGATTTTTTTCCACTTTCAAGGAGTCAGTAGTATCACAGTTTAAAGACATTTGTGTGTGTGAAAGGAATGAAAGACTTGGCTCCAAACCAGCAGTACTGATAAGTGAGGGCCTGTATGGTACCAAAAGTAGCCAGGTCAAGGTCACCACTGGTGACCATCCTTTGTTCAAGTGGAGGAAAAACTACCTTAAATTGTTTTCATTCTTTTTCTGCTGAAAAAAAACCCCATCATTTAAAAATCTAAGTTCACAATATTATGATAAGGATTGTCAGCTACAGATCAGTAATACACTTCCTGAGGTACCTGACAATTAATTTAGCATAATACTCACCACATTGGTTTCAGTTACACACCAGACCTTGACAAGGCTTTTGTTTTTTGCTGATTCATCATTAGTAGCAATTGCATTTATTACTGATTTATCAAGCTTAAAAAAAAAAAAAAGAAGAAGAAGAAGAAAAATTTTAAAAATGTATTATTCCAGCTTGCATCACAAACTTCTGTTCAGCTCTACTCAAACAATCCCCTTTGGAATCCCAACCATGATAAGCCCGCATGATCATCTCTAGTGCTGGAGCTGCCCAACATGTAGGAGGGGGTTTACTCTGACAAAAAGGCTCAACTCTACATGCACAAATACTGTGTCTCATTCTCCCCAAATCATCCACCACTTCATCTCTCCCTTTCTGTTTAATCAACTGCCTGACTGTATTTACTGCCATTTTAGAAGATGTGTTCTTTCCCCCCTGGCCTCTAGATGCATGCAATTATGTCAGGTCCTACACTGATTTTCTGGCTGTGCCAGGTTGTCTCAGCTAGTACTGTCTGCCAATGTCTAGGCAACAGGCTGCCTTTCCATCCATCTCACATGGCTGTATTTGTCCTCACCTGCCTTTTCCTTCCTCCTAGCTAGGTGCATCATCATTAAGGTGAAATGTGGGGGAAATAGAAACAGGAACTATAAAGCTGGGGTTTTATGAAATGTGAACAAAAAGAAGAATTCATCTGCTAATGAGCTTTAAGCCAAGGACATAGAGAAAGAACCAAGTAAGCAGCTTGCTTGAAGTGAGAAAGAGCTTACCTCAATGATGAGCTTTGTAAAGGGGTCTGTGATAACTTTTAGTAGCTCAGGGGCATCTTCACCACTCTCAAGATGAAAGGACTCAACTATAACATTGGTGAGATGGTAAAGATAGCCAGAAATAACTTCAATGGGCAACAGTGCAAACACAGCAAGCCAGTTAAAGAAATCATGGATTGTTGCCCCAGCAAAGGCCCTGCAAAAAGAAATTAAAAACCAGGATTGCTTTTAATTAGACAAAATATGTACAACATCAGTTAGATATGAAATCATAGCAGTGGGGATGAAGCCCATTTCAAGGTGGGAATCATTTCATTTCCAGGGTCACAGGAGATGGCTACTTAGCTATGGAGCATTAAGTTGTCTCCACACTGTTGACAGATTAAAGAGCCAGCCAGGTGAGTAAAACAAGAAAAACTAGAAAAGGCAAAAGAGATCTTTAACACAAGGCTGCCAAGAGTACTCATCTGAAAAAAGAAGTGGCTGTAGAGCCTACATTTGTTTTGTCTCTCACCCATTTTTGGCACATTTTTATTCCTCAACCAGTCATTTCCTCTGGGACCTGTTCTCCCTGAATCCTGGGGCAAGAGAGCTTTGCGGCCCTCTCATGTGTTCCTGCAAGCCATTGATGTACAGCTCCCTTCCATCTTCTCCTCTAAAGCCTGAGGAGCCACAACTCTCCCTTCAGAGACTTTGGCAAAGAGTATTTCATATGTCCAGTATAGCACAGATGACAAGGTACCAGAGTCTCCTATCTCTACCAAGTTTACTGCCCATCTCCAGCAAGCCGAAAGCTCTCTCAGTGGCAATGTCAAGTGCCGGTCTAAAAGCTGTCACTTTATGTGTTCGACAGCCAGAACATGTAATTTCTCTACAGTTACCAGGTCTTGCTTACTGTAGACTTAAAAAAATCTTCAATATCGAAATCTTGTTTAAGGAGACTAGACAAAAATAATGTAATATTAACTTCTTATACAACCCACCAATAACTAAGACATAATAAAAGGTGGGTGGCATAGTGGGAGCAGCTGAAAATTTATCCTTGTGTAAGATCATTAAAAATGGTGGATCCTTACAAAACCACAAAACTTTTAAAGGAACCCAATATGCTTTTCTTCAAGTATATGAAGCCATATATATGGGCAGCGTCGCACCTTTGCCACGGCCATGCTTGTGACTTTCCTAACTAGAAAGGTTGAATGGCTGTAGTAGTGATAGGGAAAATGGAAGAAAACCTACAAAGAAGGAACAAACAACTTTTCAGGTGTAGTGTTTAAGTACAATACCTTCTAAATTCATTCCTGTCCCCAGCTTGCATGAGTGCCACAATCGTGTTTGTAACTGAGGTGCCAATGTTTGCTCCCATGATGATCGGAATAGCTGATTGAACAGTTAGCACTGGAAAGCAGAAAAGGAAGCACTGAATGAGAAAATCAGATCATCAGCAAGCTCTATGCTTCAATGAAGATTTCTATTAATGTCACTGAATCCGTGACTTCCCTTGATGTCACTGGGATTAGGTGCTGTGATCCAAATGTTTGCTTTAATCAAATCCCATGGGAACATGACACTCCCATAGTCCTGACTGAAAGTGCAGCCCATGGTTATCCCTTTTCACCACATATTGGAGGGTCAGAGTAAGATGAAGTCTCTTCTTTCCCAGGCATTTGCCTACTTACTGCAGAATTTAGAAATGATGCCGCAGAAACAGATGAAGTTTAGTAACTGCCTAACATTAGAAAATTATGCAGATAATTTCAAAATTAAGGCATTCGGTGCCAAGGCTTCCAATGATTTTCATGGCAGTTGTGGTCTTACTATTATTACTAGTACTCCTAGTATTGCTACTACTATTAATACTATCATTATTCATTTTTAACATTTTATTTTATATCAAGGTAACAGCTGTGAAAAGCTCTTCCCGCAGTCTCTATTCTTACACCCAAAGCTTCCACAACTTGAACGCGGGTGGGAATGTTTGCACCCCAGATAAGATTTATGAGTAATCTGTAGGAAGATACTGTAAGCAGACTTACATGTGGAGGACACCATGCTGACTATGATGGATGAGGAAGTACTGGAGCTCTGGACCATAACAGTCACCAGAACTCCAATCACCAATCCCGCGACAGGATTAGACAGCACTGAATCATCTTTAAATATGTCCCCTGCTGCTTTACCTACAAAAAACATATTCTCGGAGTGAGGGGAGTCTACAGAAATTATCGGAGTGTTTAATTAAAGATCATTCAACCCATTTAATTGATACATATATAGCCATGCTTGCTGGTCAAAAAAAGTACAAGGTGATGCAGCCCAGGGATCCAAATTTAGGTCCTGAACTCTCAGTTTCTCAGTTGTTAGAGAATACTTTATATTCTCTCATTTCAGTGACTAAACAAGCTTTACTGAACTCTGCAGAGAAGCATATAAAACCGTTACCATCAGAGGAAAGACTGTCACTCAAAAACCACATATGCATAGATTTAAATGCTATTACTTGGTATTTTTGATTACTGCCTAAAGGAAAACTATTTTAATAATACTGATTAATTCTGCCCCTGTAGCTTTCTGTGTTTCCAAAAATCCAAAATACTTCCACAGAAACTCATACGATAACCACTCCTGAACCCCTCATTTGAATTCAACCCTTGAAGATTGGCAAATGTAAAAAATACGTTTCAACAGTTTTCATCTTTGATAGTTTTGGGGGATATTTCAGTGCTGGATGCTTTGGTCAAGAGCACAGTTTTCGTATTTCAACTTGTTGAAATGTCTTTCACATGTGACAGATTTATGCACAGATGTATCCATGTAAACTGTCACTAAAGTAACAGGAAACCACTAAGAAATCAGGGCCAATAACCACTACATCAACAGCTCTTTGGAATTTGAGGAAGAAAGGCCCTTCCAAACAAATGAAGGTCAGTCTTCAGTCAGAACTACTTCTGAATCCCTGTCTCAACACATATGAAGAATGTTCTTGAAGAGTGAGAGTTGTAACTAAGTCGCTCAGATGAAATTTCCCAGATGAA
The DNA here is from genome assembly GCF_003945595.2 of Pipra filicauda. Taxonomy (NCBI): domain Eukaryota; kingdom Metazoa; phylum Chordata; class Aves; order Passeriformes; family Pipridae; genus Pipra; species Pipra filicauda. Next base: position 1,295,501 of record NW_024104206.1, on the reverse strand, counting down.
ATTATTATTCTTATAATAATAAGAATATTATTCTTAATATTTTAAACATTTTCATACCTCCTACCAGTTGGAAAGCAGAGCTCAGAACATCCAGAGAACACACAAACATGTAGAGCAATCCAAGCAGCATAATGAACTTCCCTATCCCGTAGAGTACACGAATGATTTTTCCTTTTCTATCCAATTCTGCAAAACAAATACATTATGCATAAAGGACTTGCTTGAAGTGTTCTCTGGAACACTCTAGCACACAAGCAGAGACTATGGAGACAAAGACAGTGCTGTGAATTCAATGTATGATTAAATCCAAAAGAGTGTTCTTAATCACATTTTAACTGCAGAAGCAGGTATTTTGTTTACTTAATTTTACTGCCAAAAAAAAGTTTTTTGGTATGTGACAAAAGCCTCATAAAATTTGAGATTGACTCTTCATTTTATAGTGATCCTACTGAGTAAAGAAAGACAGGAGCCTGGATATAAAACCATATTACTGCTGGACTGTTTTCCATATATCTCTTTGTGTTTTAAGGAAGGTAAGCAGCATGATTTCCAGATCCTTCTTAGCTGACTAAGTATAAGATCCCCATTAACTTTTAGAGAAGGTGAGAGAAGAAGTAGTGGGAAAAAAAGTGCAGGTAATTTATTTGTGGAGAAATGGCTACCTGACCACTTGACCCCAGTGTCCTGCAGTTCCGGCAGAGCCCATGGGTCCTCTTCCTCTGGCCTTGTCTCATCTATCAAGGCTATTGTGGAAAATGCAGGTTGAATTTCCCCTTTATTTCCAAGTGAAGCCACATTGCCTGCTGAAATAGAACGTGTAAAAAATTGTTTAATTACTTTCCATCCTTTCCAAGGATCCCCAAACCTTATATACCTCTATAACTCACTGGTGAGCACATTACCTTTGTGATTTTCTCCTTCCTTCCCAGTCATGTTCTGGTTTTGTTTGGAAGAGTCCCCAATATAGTTATTGGTTTCAGGCTTTTCTACCTCAGGCCAGGGAGCCATGATCTGTGACTAATAAAGTATTGTTGATTAAAATGCACGTGCAGTCTGTATTCAACTTACAACAGGGTATGTGGGAGATATGATTAAGATTAAGAACAAAGGAGATGGAAATGGAATATAAGCAATTTGCCTTTGAACACAACTTTTTACTAATCTTTATGAATTACTCCTTAGTTTCTGAAATTGATTTCTCAATTATTTTTTAAATCACTGTTTATTTGTGTACGAAACTAAAAAAAATTCTTTCCATCTCACATCTGTATTTTCATACACTTTTAACTGTCATGAAGGCAAAGATTCTTCTGCTTTCCAAACAGTAGGCATTTCTTCTCTTTAATTAATTTCAGCTCCTTTCAGGAAGAAGTCAGAGAACTGTTTTATTTTCTTCCACCATCTAGATTTAAGAAACTCCCTTTACCAAACTGGTAATTCAATACATCGACCTTAGCAAAAAAGTTCTTCCCTAAACGCTGCTTAGTTTGGGTCATGCAAGCTGAACACAATGTTCTTATTGCCTTTACTGCTTCATTCCCATGGAAGCATGGAGAGGAGAACCCAGGACAAGGTGGAGGAAGAGCCCAGGGTTTCAAGTTCCAGAAGGATGCTTGCTGAATGCCTGGACAAGAACACAGTTTGAGACCAGTGACCATTTGCAGGTCTATATTTGCCTGTAACTCGCAGCTGATGCTGCAAATAAAGATGAGCTAGTGGCAGCAAGGTCCATCTCACCCACGTCATGTAGGATCTCCCTCTGATCCTCATCCTTCCTGACCCCTTTTGAATATATTTCACATGCACCTCAACATTAATAAATAAATCACATGGCCAAATCCTGCCAGCACCGGTGCAAGCACCCTTAACAGATCCTAGCCCAGGCACAAAAGAAGGCAAAGCCTAGAAGAGTCCTATGTATTTACTTCACCAATGTTGGAAGCCAAAGGGAAGGACATGAAAGAGGGGGAAGGTGATCATGGAGAGACAAGCCAATATACACAATACTTATATCTTTCTAGGCTTGTTGGTGAGCTCAGCCAGCACATCCAAAACTCAGTGGAAAGGATGGGAGAAGTGAACCCTACCCAAGAAAGCCTCACCTTCAGATCTGTCTCTTCCACCCTCTCTGCCACACGAGTCGATCAGTGCTGCTGGCAAAGCTGCCCCACAACCGCCACGTCTGGCACCCTGTCACACTTCTGAAACACCGGTGAGCAAGTTTGCTTCCTATGCTCCTCATAAACAAAGCCCCTGTGCCCAGCCTCCAAAAGTCAGAGTTGGTATCATGCTCCCGTAAACAAGGTTCAGCTACAAGCAGCAGCCACTCTAAGGGAGTATAATTAATCATTCATTTAATCATAATCCTTTATGTAGCTGGTGGTGAAAATGTTTTGTCCCTGCCCACATCAGTAAGCCACACATCCTCTTCCTTTTCCTGGGAAAGAAAAGGTCACAGACAAACCACTCATGTCTTATTCTAACAGAGGAGGGTATTGTTTGCTGGCACTCCACAAAGAAAAGAGTATCTCTCCTTCCTCATTAGCAGGAAAAGCTATTCTACAATTTCATTTGCAATATCTATGCTTTTACATGTTCTTTATCTGTGGTGTAAGAACCATAGCAGTTCCCAAGATACACAAAGATCTTAAAATAGATGAAAGTCACTCTTGCTTGTTTCAACAAGGGTTTCCATTTGCTTGAAGCAAATTCTTGCATTTTCACCCAGGCCAAAACAACCACCAACCCCACCTACGTCAGAACATCCCCATCTTGTTAAACGAGTTTCATTTATACATGTGCAGCATTTAAAGAGCTATTAAAAAATAACTGCTCTGCACAAGTTCTTCATAAGTGAAATGCAATCATGAAAATGCACTGGGAAGTCAAATGGTGAAATTGCATTGACAATGAATTCCAACTACTCCTAGAGATGCCATCAGTACTTCTACAGTTCTTCTCTTACACTCAGTATGGAAATGAAGGATTCAGCCTGCATGATTATTGTATGGAAACTGAACTGATGCATTCACTAAAGAAACAGGAGCTCGAAAACTTCACCAGAAAAACAGCCCCGTGTCTCCTCAATAAACTCATTCAAGAATTCAGCAGAGCATTTTTTCATAAGCATCTCCCATATTCCTGAGGTGCTCGGGATCCCGCAGGTATGTCACGTATTATTATGGGTTTTGCTTTATGTGATCAAATGCCATAGAATGAGAGTTGATCACTTCTGTGGAGGAAGTTTTTGTATAGGTATGTACGTAAAGTTATTCATATGAGCCCTAGTCAACCTCTGATTTGAGAAGGCAGATTTGAATACTGGAGGTCTTTACAGCGTTTCTTCAAGCATTTGGATTTACAGAGGTTTAACTAGAACAGCCTGTTCTGTGTGAGTGGTATCAAGGAGTGATGAAAGCAAAACCGTCTAGATCCTTGAAGCACTACCAAAGCTGTCATCTTTTTCCAGATCCTGACTCTTGTCAAAAGGAACAGCTGAGAAGTTTAGAGACACCTGATACTATTTGCTGGAGTCCTGCTCACAGCTACTTACTGTTAATTAATCGCTGTGCTACAAGGATAATCTACATTCTACAGTTTTCCCTTCAAAGAATTCTTCCTTGGCCCAAATACAAGCATTAGCGTCTTGATAAAACACTCAGCAGAAGATGTGTGTGCTGCAGAGCAGTGGGGTGACAAAGCTGACTGCATTGCTCCCTGGCAGCTCACATGTGCCTTTGGAAAGGCTGACGTCAGGCGCTGGGTTAAAGACCAACATCCTTGATGCAAGATATAAATGACAATGAAAACCCTATTAGTGGTTTGCTTTTGAACACCGAAGACAACTATGCTGCAAAGGAACATGTTAGAGAACAGGCCAATGACTGCACGCACTGCAACAACTTGCTGCATTCAGCTGGACGCACAGGTCCAGGTCCAGAGGTGGGACAGCCACGATTGCTGGATGAGGTGCTGGAGTGATGAGCTCTGCCCACCCCTGTGCCAGCCCAGGTGTCTCAGAGATGTGCATCTGGTTCCCTCCTTGGCTGGCAGGACACCAGCCAGGGCGCCTGCACCCAGGGTGAAGTCACGGAGCTCGCATCCGGATTCACATCGGCACTTTGGATATCCTCCTGTTTGGAGCTATGCTGAAATGGGAGCTAATTTCCTCCCGAAAGTGGCAGGTCACAATATGCTATGCATATTGCAAAGGTCTGAAAACTAATGCCTGCACAAACTGTAATCCAGTCTGTTTTGGTGAACCTTGTGGCAAATCCTCTCACACCATCATGTGCGCTTCTTTTGTTGTAAGTATAGTCTTTCCTTGTCTTTGGGAAATGCTAACTATGTGTAACATCCTTTCTAACTTCAAAAGAAACTGAACCCTCTCCCTCTTAAGAGGGAGATAGATGGAAATAATCAATGGCATTCAAATTTTAAAATAAACTGTGAGGGAGGAAAAAGTCAGAGCCAAGTGGTCTCCCATGGTTTTTATATCCATACTGACTCTCTCACTGCAGCATTTCAAAGAGTTAAAGTCCCTGGGGAATTATCTGAGCAACACTAGGTGTCACACAGTTGCCCTATATTGCATTCCTCAGTGACTCACTGGGCTGTAACAGCTTTACCTCTGTTGCAGGGCTGCACTCTTGGTGCTTTGCAGATTTAAATTAGAAACAGTTGTTGATGTATTTGTTTAGCTGGATTTAACACAGAGAAAATGAACTACCACTTGCATGTGCCCAGGTGGTATTGTTCGTACCTCTCCACCCATGACAGCTCACCAAAAGGCCACCTTGTGCCTGAAATAAGAGCTACGAACCAGTAAACCTTAAAGAAATCTCAATCCCGGGGAACAGACTCAGTCAAACCAACATGAAATAAAAAGTACTGAAGAAAATAGCAGTATTTTCGAAATTAACTGGTAATAACTGCAACAACTGCCAACGTGACCATACATATTGCTTAAGCTATCTACAGATTGCTTAAGCAGCTCCATATAAGGCTGTGGGTTCAGCCAAGCTTTCCCCATTTTCTCTCTCTCCCTCTCCTCCTTCTCTCTCAGTTTTCTACAAAAATACATCACTTCCTTATCATTCACCATAGAGCTACGGTTTTTATGTTAAAAAGGGATTTATCAGCTAATCTGATATCCGACTATATGACAGTAAATATGAATATTTACCACACATATTTCATAAGGATAAATACCAAGCTACATGGCAACCTTTCTTGTATAAAGTTTGAAAAAAATATTGTCTTTTTCCCCTCAAAATATATAATTTCCAACATAGAAGCACATCATGTAGAGATAGAAAAAGAAAGATCCTTAGCCAGCACAAATTCATTCGGTAGTTTTACATCAGCTGATAGTTTTGCCCCAGAACCTGTTCCATGGCAGCCACAAAGCCCCAGGTGCAACAGAACCAGTAACAACTTAAATAAACACCCTCAATGATTCAGCCTTACTAGGAGCAAGTCTTTTCTCTGGCACCAGCCACTTCCCTGGGGCTTTTTCTTTGAATAAGTTAGCAGACTTAACCAGGATGTAAACTTTCAACTCATGTAGTAGAAAAGGGAAAAAAAGATATTTGAAAACTACAAAAAAAAGCATTGTACTCGCTGTTTATCCCTATGGATTCCTGAAATTCATTGCTCACAAGCCTGAATCTAACACATAGCAAAACTAAAAAAATCACATGAAACAAAATAGCAAAAAGAACAAATTTCTAAGGAAGTGCAGAGAGAGATAAATCCCAAACATTAATTTTTGAGTTCACAACTAAGAAAAGCACTGGAAACTACCACTGAGGAGCCAGAGCCAGGAAATATCAGTGAACTACTTGAAATACCTAGTAGGTGTTTAAATAAAACAATTGCTTTTTCAGAATAAAGCAACAAGAAAATAAAAAACCCCACCAGCAAGGAAATAGAACAGATCTACCCCTTCCCAAAGACAAAACATGCAGTAAAGAATAGAGAGAGGAAAAAGTAATGACGTTAAAAAGACTTACTGATCTAATGGAAGAGCTGATAATAAAAGTTACTGAGAAACCAGCTGATTGCCTACTGCCACATTAGTTGAGCAAACTACATTAGACTAATGTATTCCTTTTACCTCCGTGTATCAAACCAAATTAGCATAAGAAAATGTTTCCATCAAGAATAGCCTGACACGGCCGTGGTGAGGAACACAGACTTTACACAAGATCTATGCTAACACACGAACTGACCGTATTCCCTTCCAATGTTTCATTAATAATATCCTATACATTTTCCAGTATCCAATACCACTGATTACTGTGACTTAAAATCTCACTTGTTTTCAATCCAAATAACAGTTAAAATAATACTTTCTTTTGCTATAGGCAGTTATTTCTGGCTGGGTTTTTGGTTGGGTTTTTTTGGGGGTAGCTGCTAACAAAATGCTTTTTTTCTTTATCATATTCCATAAAAAAACCCCTAGCTGTTCACAGGAAAAAAACCACAGTTTGATTTCAGAACTATTTTTTTGTCACTTCCTTAAAACATAAATGCAGTTGAAAGAAAACAAGGTGAAAATGCTAACAATTGAATGACATTTCATATGCCACTACAGTTCCCTGTGTTAGCTCTCTGTTGCCATTCCTTAAGTTGCAAAAGCAGAACTTCAGATTTGCAAGCTAAACAAGCTCAAAGAAGAAGAAAACTCAGTCTTAGTTGTTCTTACTTACCACGTCTTTATTCCCAGACAACAGAGTGAACGGATCAACTGGGCAGCCACTGAAACCTGCAATATATATAGACAGGTGTTGAGCAAAGTTTGCTTTCATCACTGCACACTAACATTCCTATTTTACAGTCCAGAGGAACTGCCTACCTGCAACTTAATGATCACAATAAAACTTTTTTTAGCAGGAGTGGGCAGCAACCAGGACTGATAAAACTACAGGCTATTTCACACTTATCACATTCTAAAAAATGTCCCATCAGCATTTAAGTACAAGTTACAAATGTGTTCATGTGAGTGCTGAGGAACGGTTTGTTCCAGCATGAAAAATTGCTGTCCACCTGATCATTCAGTAATCTTTTTTCCAATAATAATTTTCCAAAAATATTTTGCAATCTCAAAAGTCTGTCAAAAGGGTGTGAAGGAGATGTAGTACTGTTATTTGTCTGTTCAGGTGCCTATTAATCTGCCTTAGAACAGAAGTGAAGGAGAATCAGATAAAAAGCAATGTAAGTAGGAAACACGTAAGAACTTCTTAGAACAGAGGATGGAGTTTCATTCTTATCGGTGCTCAATGTTTGCAATTAAGGCAAGCTCATTAGCATTTTGGCTGTGGCTCTCCTTCCAAATGAGATTTAAAGATGTAAGGACACTTTTGATAATCAAATTCAAAATGCCAGTGATGAAGACCACTGAATGATAAATACATATGTTATTCAATAAATACCATGTGGCATTATAGATTAGACAAAGCAGTCACCAGCATTGCTGCCTGTTCTACTGATGAACTTAATGAGGAGCTGGTGGGGAGGGCTGCATTAGGCACTGTACTTTATTATTTTTTGAATTTTTTCTATTTCAACAGGCAACTTATACTGAGCAAATAAGCTGTAAACTATCTGCCTAATCAGCAGATCTGCTTTGTCTGCTTGTACGCAGTCATATCTCCCAGCAGCTTAGTGACTTAGTAACACAGTAAAATAAAACTCTTGCTTTTGCACGTTTCAGTCCTGTGGAGACACTCAGCCTTTGGAGCAGTGAGTCAGAACTCACCTTTCTCCTGTGTCGGCATCAGAAATGTTTAATAAGCGGTGATCATGAAAGCTTCCACAGCCCCACATGCAGCATAACATCCTGGCAGTGGAATCACCAAGCACCTCCTCTGTCTGCAGTGTCTCTGCTGGTGTCGACCCCACCGCCCACACCATACTGGGTAGGGCTCGTGTTGTAGCCCAAGGATGGAAGCAGCAGCCCTGCCTCGTCCTCCCCACCTGCAGTTTACACAGAGGTGGAAAGGATGGAAAGGAAACTGATTTTTCTTCTGTGCAAAGTGGAGAACTGTCCAAAAGTGGAAATTAGCAATAGAAAATGGACCCAGTGTCTACCTCGGTGGTTCACAAAAGAAGGTTTCTTAACAGAACTGTACTTTAACATTGCACCTAAAAATAGTAGGTTTTAATTGATGCCCTACATGTAGGAAATCGGGTGGATCTTTTAACTGGGAATCCTTGTATTTCCCTGAGCTGTGGCTTATTCTCTACGGAGTCACTGTGAAACCCAGCTCTGACAGTGGGAAGGTATGAGATGTGCACACTTCAAGTACCCCATCGTGGCTCAACCAAAGTATGATGACGTCTTCCACAGCATTTTTATTCCAACACTGCTCATTCCATTTGCTAAGCACAATCCTATGCACTGACCAAGTAAACATGTTAGAAAGGGAAAAATTCTATATCAGACCCACTGAACTCCCACACAGAGCTTTAGGAAAATAAAACCAGCTACTTATACAAAGGCAGGCAACCTACAGTCTGTCTGGCAGTCCAGGGTGGACCTTCTACAGGGTCACTCTGGAAGAACCTCCGTAAGGACCTAGCGATGAGGGATGAAAGTGGATGTTATTTGTCCCAGAAGCCTTCCCTTCATTCAGAATCAGAGAAGAGGCTGAAATCCTTCCCAGGACAGCAGGGTAGTCAGAGTGATAGTCCAGAGTGCTTTTCTTGCGTCTGGCACTGATTCAAAAGATGCTGCTTCTGCTAAGGAAGAATAACCAAATGCTCTATCTTCCCCCTTTAGAGATTACTTAGAAGCAACTGACCTAATTTAAAAAAATATTCTTGGATAGGAAACATTTAGTAAAATAAGGCAAGTAAGCAAATTTCAGGGCTCCTGATTTCATCTAATAAGGTGCTGGATTACTCTGCAAGCTATTTGCAACACTACCTGTGAGAGTCTAGCACTTAACAGGAAGTACAAACACAGAAAATGTTTCAAACACAGAATAAGAAAAAAATTCCAAGCATGTGCAAATTTTGTGGGAGGTGAACTCTGTCCTGTCACTGTTATATGTTGCAAGAAGTTATAGCACAGGCAACAAACATGTCTACATAGCAGAGAGCTGGGCTACAAGCTCCCTTGTAGATCTGCCCCACAAAAAGGATGCTTGCAGTGCAAGTATCAACCCCATCCATGTCTAAGACCCAGGCCCTAGTACAATAAATCAAGTGCATCTTAGTCTCAACCAAAACAAAAATAATTAAAGGAAAGTAAAAGAATGGCCATCCATCCTGCAAAGGTGTCAGAGCAGCCCAAGATACATATTTACTAACAATAATTCATTATAAGATTTGCTCTTTTAGTAGGCACAGCTTCAAAAGACAATATGCATGAGCATGGCTCTCAGCTAACATCAGAGAGAAACTCTCATAAAATTTAATTTAATTTTCAATATTCCACAAAGCCAAAGAAAGCACTAAGTTAGTGCTAAACACTTACTGTGCATTTAAGATGGTGGGAATCTAGAAAACAGCTACGTGGCTCTTTACCAAAGAGAATTGATATTGTTTCCATCATTTAGAAACACCATTGTCTATATTATCTTGTTCAGAAACCTTGAACAAGTCTAGTTGTCTACATTTGGGAACAACATGAGTATAAATCAGCCTTCCCTCTTATGGATATGTAAAACACAAAGCCCTGATCATTAAAGAGAGAGACCAGTGCTGATTTCAGTGGGAATTACAGCCAGAACAGTTATTTGTATTACTATACTGTGCATTTTATCTTACATAAATGATATGCAAAGAAATTAATGGACTTACAGTAGTCAACGTATTTCCAAAGCTGAGTAATGAATAAAGTCATAAAGAGACAGCATTCAAAAGAGCCAATGCCAGGAATTGGAGGGTGAAATAAAACAAGAAGTGAAGGAGTCACAAAGAGAAAAATTACAGGAAGGGCTTTCAGACATAAAAAGGAAAATAAATATTTCAACACAGGAAAGACAGTTTTTATGGAGGAATAATATGGCAAACAATTTTAAACATAAGTGTTTGTTTGGTCTTATAATAATTGAGCAGCACCTTCACCACAGAATGAGTTTATTCTCATTACTACCATGTCTCAAATGTTTTTGTCAATTCAAATGCGTCCTTGGGACATGAGTTAAGAGTGTTATTTTGTTTACATCTTCCATGATTATGTTTCCCACTAAAGTCACTTATTACAACTGTTTTTATTCCTCCTGAAGTATCTGATTTTGACTTCCTGTTTAGCAGATATTTTGCTACTAAGATGCACCAGTACCCACTCTCAGCGTTTACCGATGTGTGAGAGATTGCTCGTCTGGAGCCTGCAGTACAGGCAGTGGTGGTGGTGGGTCCAGGGCAGGGGGTGTTCTGCACAGCCCTGCAGCCAGGCACCAAGCACTTCCAACCCACTCACAGGGAAGGACTGGCCAGAGGCAAAAAGGTACAGACTAAAACATGGCACATGTGAAAAAATAGCAACAACAGTAGACTGAATTTGATTTCAGTCAGAATGCTAAAAATGTGAATCATATCACTGCTTTGACCACTAAATCCCAGAAAAATTTTTAAATCTTTTCTTACCATAGCTGTTCAAAACTTTTATTGCTTGTGTTAAACATGTAGCTAAAAATTTTAAAATATGTCTGTTAAAAAAATCCCCAAAACAAAGACCTGATAATGTTTTAGGACTAGAAATTTTTAATCACAAAAGAAACCTAATCTTATTCCCCTCTTGCTAACCTTTTCTACACTTTTTATAGTCTATTCCCTTACCTTGCCCCCACACCACACCCCTCTCCTCCCTGCTTCTGTTCACTCTCACAACCAATCTTATATTCCACATCCTCCTGTTGCCTCCCACTTTGGACACATATTCATGAATGCAAATAGTGTCTTCCCAACAAACGAGTAATGGGGGAAGAGGAAGAGAAGAAGCAAAGGGAAATGTGAGAGCTCTTAAATAAATAATAATACTCACACTCTTATGCAAACCTTAATTTACAGATTCAAGTGCTTTGGGAAAGTAGGCATTGTTGACTCCTTTTTTATTCACAGACAGTTAGAAGCTATCTGTATTTTAAGAAATCCATTGTTTTCTTCCTACCCAATTTGTTAACTCTTGGCTGACACTGGACATGGTGTTGCTGGTAGCAGGACAAGCAAGTATAATTAACAGCAGCCAGTTGAGCATGTTTACAAAGAAAAGAAGCTTCATCTCACCTTTCCAACCTGTACACTCCTTCTGCACCTGTACACGAAGCAGACCTCAAAGGTACTGAAAAAATATCCAAACCTTTGGGCTCAATGATGACAGAAAGATGCCAGCAGAAAGTCACAATAAAATATTCTCTGTCCTATTCTTATGCTGAATTAGTGAAACGGGAATTTGAACATTTTTTGGAAATACAGAGGTATACTTCACAGATTTCTGACTCCATCATTAACTATTTTTCCTAAAGGAAATAGATCTAAACTCCGGCTGGTTGCTCAAGTCCAAAGAGGCAATACTATAGCAGAGACCATCTGCTTACTGTAAAACGTGGATGTTGCTAACTTTTAAAAGCATTATGAACAATTCCTCTGAACAGGAAAACATAATTTTATCACAATAAAAAAGATCAATTGATAAACTCTGGCACAATATGACCTAATTAAGCTATCGTTTTTAAGTCTTGCTAAGTATCTCTCTCATATTGCTGGAACAGTTTAATAATCAGTTAATGCATTTTAATTAAAATTGCTGCACTATCAGTAAAAATTACACTATCACAAACCTACAGCTTCCCTTACTTTAAAATTGTTTCTCCGTCTAAGTAACAAACATAACTTAGTTCAGCAAGAAGACAAGAATTGCTTCTTAATTGTACTGGAAGGACACTTTCTTTTAAAACCTGAAGGTAACAAGTGTCATTTTGCATATATTAAGATTTAAAGAGGTGTCTCTGTTACAGCTGCTGTGTAACTCAAGACTTTCAGAGTTGTAAAACTGTAACAGTATGCTAATTTCTATAAATTATATATAGCCCATTTACAATTCGTTACGTTCTGTTCTTGATCCCCACATCATGCTTGCATTGGTCTGCTATTTATTTATCAACTCTGTCTCCACAGGCCTCATAAATTGTTACTGGTTGCAGGAAACAAGATTTGACTTACTAGCCCTCTCCCCTGTCAGTCACAGCAAGGGTTTGCACGTGTCACATATCACAGAGCACTTTGTTTCATTATTATGTGAGTTTGAAAAAAGTCCATAGAAGTTCTTTATTGGAAAAATGCTGTTGAATACAATAAAAGAAGAACAAAATACAGAGCTTGTAATATTCAGAGATAATCAGAGCAGACATTTCAGAATAATTCTTATGTATGACTTTTCCACAGATTGAAGTCCTTGATGAGATTTAATTGTCCTCTGCTTTCGGCTGTTCTTTTCACTGAAACTTAGCATCACAAATAACAACCAGGATTTTTTTCAGATCAGATGCACTAAGAACAATAGGGACCACTGTGTGTGGGATGAAAGCCTGTCTCAGGCACTCACTGTGAACTGCAGCCTGCCAAGAAAAGCAGTGATGGGGATGTGGACAGGACAGAGCTCCCCACCTGTGCTCGGGGACCTGGACATGCCCCAGCTCCTGCAAGGATGCTAAACATGCACAGGACAGGTACACCAAGTCCTGGCAGCAACTGAGCATCAGTTTCTAGATGTGGTGCCTTGGGAGCGCATGCCTATTTCTCATGAATGAATAAATAGTGTCACAAAGTACAAGCCCTGGAAAATGGGTAAATGGGAACGCAGCAAACTGACAATGTTTCCAGTAGAGTTTACAGTATGATTGCATACACCAAACGAGTGCCCAAGGCTCAATCCAGCTCCTTCCCCTTCTACTCGTAGAATTAGTCCACATGAATGTTGTTACCAGTTGCAGTTTGTCTTTCCTGTTTGTGATAAGTCATGCACTTACCTGCAAAGCTGAAGTGCTCTTGCGTAGCTCGATGTTACAGAGATGAAGACAGCAAACCATCACAGCAAAGGGTAGCGTGAGGAAGCAGAAATAGCTTGTACAACTCCTCTATTTGTAAAATCAAACATGCTATTGTGCCTTCTACTGACTGACTTACTGATATTTCCTCTGGAAAGTCACTGACTCTTGTTCTTAGTCCCATACACCATTTCCAAAAGGTGTAGTAAATATACTACGTGGCAGATTCAGCTGCTGGTCTTGCATTTTGAAAATTAAAGCAGACCATAAATGGTATTAAAGCAAAATCAGCATGATCTGTTCAGGGGGCATATAGAACAGTTCCCAGCACCTTTAGAGTAATCTGTAAACAAAATACATAAGGCTTATTATGCCTGATAATAGTGTAATAATATCTGATGTTTGCATAGTGTGTTTCACGTTAAAGAGAATTAATCTGTTGCAGCACATTGAAGATGTAAGATTGAGATAAATGGTTAAGAGCAATTCCTCGTGAAGGACAAGTTAATATAGCCTGGGATAGATACCAAAGCATACATGAGATATGACACATCTCTAGTCTGCAATCTTTGTTTTAAACTTTCCTCTTTCAGGTGGTCCTTAGCTTAAAATTGTTTTTTGAAGGGGAGGACATGGAGATGCCCAATTTCAACAACCATTTTTGAGAACCTTCTCTCCTTGAAATACTTTCCTATAAGAAGTGGTTTAGTGGCAGTTTTATCCAGGCCAGTAAGCACAGGAACATTGAGTTGGCTAATTTGAAAAAGCGAAAAACTTCCTGCTGAATTCTTCAAAATATGTCACCTTTCAGTCATGAGGCAGCATCAGATGACCTCTACCAGGGGAGCAGCTTCATCTGACTCCCAGTGGCCCCTTGGTCACCAGGTCAGGCTGCCCGCAGCACCCACCTGCTGCTGCCACCATTCAAAACAATTCCCCCACCAAATCCCTTCCTCCTCTTTCTGCCCGTGCTGTATCTGCTCCCAGGGCAGCCTGAGCAGCCTGCAGCTCTCTGGCACTACCAGGAGAGGGGAATTCACTGCAGGTGGGAGCAGCCATGAGGCTCTCACCGTTTCAGGTGCAGCGGGCGTCTGCTGCCCCTTGGGATGCAGGAAGAACACAGTACATCAGCATTCCAGGTATCCCAGCATAAAGTGCCATGGCCCACAAAGGGGACTACCCTCTGGGAACAAACTGGAGTTCACAGCTCGGTGATGAGGAAGAGCTGGCAGGGCTGGAGAATGGCACAGCAGGAGCACTAACCCCATAAATCGCACATCTGACAGCCAGGCTGTGGTTTGTAATGACAAGTATGCAGAGGGAGGGAAGGGGAATAAGGCTGAAGTACTCTCTGCTGTTAATGTAGGAGCTGGTCCTCACCCTCAGCCACTAGCAAATCCAGCTGTGCTGTAATAGGCAGAAACACACACCAGCTCTGATGAACAGGGTGAGATGTGGAGATCTCATCCTCTCCTAAGAGTTTACAACTGGCCAGAAGGAATGAAAGTTCACAGGCCTGGAGGTTCAGGGTGTAACTTGCTGATGCTTTTTCTAGTCCATAGATCCTGGTGATACAGTAAAACTATTCACAGATAAGAAAATGCATAGGTTTTTTGTGGGCTTTGGTTTGCAGGAATTGCAAGATATGTTTTGTGAGATAACCTCCATCTTATCTATCCATTTTTTCTGTTCTGAATTAGGGCAGGCTGGATGCTAAGGCCATTTCTGCCACAGTGTTAACTCCAGCAGGCAGAACAAGCTTCAATAAAAGAATTTAGCCTTGGCCTGAGATTCAAGGAGTTAAAACATGGCATCAGAGCTACAACAGAGCTTCTAGCATTGGAAGATGGCTTCTTCCACACTACAGAAGAACAGGGAGCCACAATTGGCTAGATAAGCTATTCTCCCTAGACTTACTTCTCTGGCTAAAACAAACAATTGACTTCTAATATTCTTACCATCCACCCATTCTGTATTTTATATATGTTTACACTGATTTTTAGTATTGCAGTCCTCATGCAGTTTCTTTGTATGATCCTCTGAACCAATACCAATTGACTCATATATGTCTGTCAGACAGCTCTTCACCAGCATCGCACTTCTCACACTAATACTTCTCCAGATTTAGGTATTACTTCTTTCTGAGAATATAGTCACAGTTTCACAGGAGCACAGATGAAGAATTCAGCAGGCCTAGAAAACAAATGTTTTTATTCAAAGTTTGTGTTTTTATTCAAAAAATAAAATAAATTTGTGGGTTTGCACATCCTACCTGCACCTGACTTTCTGTTTAATCAACCTCCGTATGTTAATAAATGTTGCCTTAAAATTCTTTCTGAGGCCTTGCACACTATAACATACCTGCATTGTTCTGGTCACTGCTTTCTCCCTTCTTGGATGGATAACATGTCACACTTGCTATTTCTGGTCGTGTTGTCTGCCTCTTGGGCTGGCAGCCATTTAAGCCATCTGAACCACAATTACCTCTGCCCATTATCTCAGAATTTCTTCTCCAAAGTGACCAGCCTTCCCAGTGCACTGTAGCTCCACATATTCCCACACCCCTGACCCTAATTGCTGCCCAGTGTTCTGCCCCTGGAAGAGAAGTCTTTTTTTTTCCCCTCAAAGATGCACCATTAACCTGGTGATCAACAGGACACACAGGTACCGACATCACCAAATTTCTTTCAGTAATAAAGAAAGGAAGAGACTATTTGAGCTATGTTTAACAAATCCACTTACCTAAAGCCCATCAGGGAATAGATCCTCCTGTGTGCGTAGTATAAGCAAAGTATAAGCAAAGACAAATTATCTGTTATTTAAAGACAAAACACACACGTATCATTTTCACGGCCAGAAAGGGGTTGCACGGAGGATTTGTGCAGTTTTACCTCATGAGCTGTCTGTGGCTGTAGGTTTTTGAACACAGCAACACTTTAAAAAAAGTCCTTTCATAAATTCCCCTTCTTCAGGTAGATCTTGAAGGTAAGAACTGCCTTATAGAGCATATCATCACCTTGCCATTACATCACACAATAGCATTTAAGAGCCCACTGTATCGAGGATTGCACGTGCAGCATGGCGCTTGCTGGTATTCACCAAATGCAATTGCCTACAAAGCAGCGTGTCAAAAATACCTGAAAAACAAAATGGGGGACGCTTTTAGTCATTACAGTAAATAATACTTTCCTACCTGACAGCAGAGAAATTTTGTTCAGTGTGTCACGTAGAGCAGCTGGCACAGCCTTCACCTGGTGCAGCCTTCATCTTGTGCCAAGTCACACAGCTCGCACCTCTGAAAGGTGCCTGCTCAGTTCAGGACACTGCTGTCAACCAAAGTTACAAGCAAACAGAGCCAGCTCAGGATGGCTGCCAAACTTGCAGGGACAGGTCTCTTATGCCCACCCTCAAATGAAAAGGCCAGGACAGAGGCCTTTCCTTCTCCAAGGAGGAGGAAGCCACTTCATGGCCTTTGAATATAAAACCAAGAGGTGGAAAAGCTCACAGGAATGTTCTCCCACCTTTCTTGTGGACTTGGTCAGGCTTGCCAACACAACTTGAGCCTTGTCCAAAACAGAAATCACAGAGTAGGTGAACCAGTATGGGAGATCTCAGGAACCCTGGAGAAAGAGGAAAGCAATCTAAAACCCTTCACCTTTAAGTCCTTTCAATTAACTTGGCTTTTCTTACCTTTGATTCAAAATATCTTGTATAATTTATTGTTTGTATTTTGCAGAAGGCCAGCACAGTAAACATGGGCTGGTATTCAGCAATAGTGTACATAAAGGTAATCAGGAACTTGGAATGGAAATTAGGTATGTCAAGACGCTCATCGCAGCTTGACGGAACAACATAATACTGCAGTGTCTCACTGGCCATATATTCAGGGGTTTGTCATTCGAGTGCTTCAAGAGAATGGGAACAGACCACTCAAGCTGCCTTTCTGAAGTATTCCCTAAAACCCCAAGGAGTCAAGAAAGGAGGTTAGAGATGGAGGTAGGTCTTTGGGACCTTCCAAATATGGAATGATGATTCGTTAAAACTCTTTGTGATTCATGCATTTTGTAATAAGAAAATTTCTGAAGGAAAGGTTCTTGGACTGAAAATTGGAGTGTTGTTCAAAAAAAGGGGAAAGATTTGTTGGATGTTAGCCCAAAATGTTTAGTTCATGAGTAACTCCCAGTAAGGCCTGACTGTACATCCTCTTCTAACCATGGCTATTCCATGCAAACATCTATGGGTCATTTGAAGAGCAACTACTGGGGTCAAGAGCTGCTTGAGAGCATTTTCCCTTGAAAAGATTAGGAATAGATAACCTGAGCAACTCCACAGCAGAACTGGCTTTGGAACAAAGGCAGCTGTCCAGCAGGGGCCTGAAGATGCACCTCATTTAGCTAACCCAGTTGCCCTTCATACAATAAGAAGTGACTAAAAATTTCAACAGTAGTCACTGTATGAAATTTTGTGTGTTTAACACCAAATATCAATTCTCTGGAGAGTAAGACTACAAAGTAAATGTGACAAATTAAAATGTATATATTTTTATTCACTTTATGCTCATAAAATCGTTGCCCCTATCAGATGTGTATCACTCTTGGAGGATACTGAGTACTGAGGACACCTGTAAGAGAAATTTTGCATCCTAATAATAGCAAGTCACAGTAAAGCTTTTTTTTTTAATCATTTGTAGGCAAACCAAGCATAAAGGGCATAATAAATTAAAGTTTAAAAGTTAGAAACTAAGAAGGCAAGGAAGAAAGACAAAAACCATGGGTATAGACAACAATGACAGTGCCACATGAAGAATGTAGTTAAGTACAGAGCTTACTATGTGTAAAAAAAAAACCCAAAATAAACAGATGTACAAAGCTGTTTCCAATTTTTAACGTTTCCTTAAACATGTTTCTTCTGATGACTCATAGGAATAATCTGAGGACAACATTTTTAAGAGATGGTCCTATGGAAACACCTCCCTCATGCTGCTGCTTGCCATATATTCCAGATATAAAAGCAAGCTATAAGACAATTACACCTTTCTTTGAGAATTAATTCACATTAAAATTCCCTTTTCTCTAGACTACTATTCTTAGATTCGTATGATCCAGATGTTTAAACCTGATTAGATGTAACAGTGACTGTTTATAAGAATAACAAGTAATTGCCAAGAAGAGGAAAAAAGTGCTCATAGATGTGATGAGTATCATCAAACAACTTGGAGATCTGTAGAGTTTAATGGCATTACTAAAAGCTGGTATTTCTAGTTATATAGACCAACAAGAAAGTACAATACCTTTCTAGTGCTGATCTTTACTTTCTCTGTTCAGAAAAATGCTGCTGTTCTGTAAATCCCTTATTTTTAGTTTCCAGTCAATCATAATCAATGGAAAGAGACCAGCTCTTCCAGAAGGGGTTCAGAAGATAACAACATACCACAGTACTCCTGCAAAACCAGCTTTTTTTCCTCTGCTAATTGAAGAGACACTTTACAAACTTGCTTATTTGAATTCTTTCCCTAAACTCATTTTCTGAACTAAACCAGTACACTGTGACCCCTGATGACTGGTGGGTTACATCAGGACAATAACTTTGGTATCCTGAGCTCCCAAAAGGCAGTGATAAGTATCTTTCCTGTCCACTGGACTAGGTTGAAGGACTTGACTTCAGATACAGCAGTGGTCAGTCTCCTGCTTGGCAAGGTGGGGCTTCCTAAGCAAAGGCAGTGGGGTAAGGCCAGAACACGTAAGAATAAAAACACTATGAACATTAGGGGATGATCCCTCGAGAAGAAGATAATGGGAGAAAAAATACCCCCCATGTTTCCATTTATGATGTAGACTGGACCAGAGTCTCAGCTTGGTGTCTAAAATGACCTTTCCAGAGATCTGAGACATATTTTCATGTTCAATGGAGTCAGTACTTAGGTTTGTTGACCTACTGCCAAACAAGCATCGCCTAAGTGGTGCTGCAGAGAGGACATTGTAATTAGTCTGGACATAGTGCCATCCCACAGCAGCAACACCATCCAGGTGGCCTTGCACTAGGGCCACATCAGGGCATTGTACCACACTGATTTCTCTTGGAGAGGTTGGCTGGGATGATGCACAGTGCTTGGCAAACACCAGTAGATATCACCAGGGTGAAGAAAGACTGGATGTTGACTTTTGAATTATACAGTTGAGGAAAGAAATGTCGTGGTTTATTTAAACATGATACATAAATTCTCAGGCAATCTAATTTATGCCCAACTGTTGATTGTACAGAAATCTCAACTTTGCCTCTGATGACAAAGAGCAAGCAAGGAATGGGGAAGATTACAAGCCAATTTTCTATGATTGCGATCCAAAAAAAAAAAAAAAAAAAAGGGCAAATTAGATGTTTCTTTTTTAAGGAATGTTACTTTCCCTTTTAAGTAATCAGGGGATTACAGTTCTATAAAGTTAAGATCCAAAACCAAGTCAAACTTCAACCAAGCAAAAGGAAGATTAGACTTAAACACCATAAAATATGAGCTTCTTGTCTAACTCCACTATTTTCATCTTTCTCTAGTAGTGGAACTTTTTAGGTTTAAAAAAAAAAAAGTGTAATAGACTAAAAGCATAACAGACTCCTGTTCAATGTAAAGAGTAGTCCAGCTTCACCATTTGTCCTAGCTCAAGTTTCTAGGGCAATTTTTCTGTAGTTCATTTCTGGTATCTCTAAAAGAACCTGAAAGAGGTTGCATCAGCTTTTAAGGAGCTATACCTGTTGGCATGATCTATGTGAATGTTGCAAACTTCTTTTATGCTTATTTTAACTACTCCCAAAATTCAACATGCATTCTAAAGTAGTTTCAGTTATTCCAGAAGTAGCATTAAGACTTTAAATAGATGGTTTTTCCAACTGTTGAACAGCAGCATGTCTCAGGCTCCTTTCTTACACTGGCCTCCACAAACTGCCGAAACGGAGCACAGATACATCTAAGCAAGCAGAATTCAGAGCGATTGGTGATGTTGTCACATCAGTGCCAGGCGGTGTCTCAGCTACCAGGTCATACGTGACAGGTGCAGCATCTCTCTAGTGCAACTACCTTGATTTTTGCTCCAAGCACGCAACTCTGTGCAAAGGCACTTTTTATGAATAGATGAGCTTGGGTTGGCGCTACTTCAAGTCTTTCTTGTGCCATCATTCATGGCTGGTGTGGACCTGTCCTCTGTGAATTAAAAGCTCAAATTCCACAGACATCTAATGAGACTGTTTTTGACATTACCAAGGGCTTCATTTTACTGTGACAAATACTCGTCTTCTGGCCAAAACAGACAAGTCACAGGCACACATGAGGTATCACAACATCCCACATTTCAGGGTAGTTTTTCATCATCCCTTATTCTCCTAGCTGTGCATATGGTTGATCACCAACAGTCTTCATGACTTTGAATATAATTAAAATATATAATAAAGCAGTATAATAACAATAATATGCATATAGAATAATATAGAAGAGTTTCATTTTAAAAAATTTTTAAAAATAGAGGCTAGGTTTGTAAGAGGAGAAGCATGGGTGGAATTACAGGCTGTGAGATAACAGCTCTCCAGACCTGTGTTGCATGGGCAACAGGGCTCCAGAGTCATATTTAACAGCTGTGCAGTTTCCAGAACAATATAGAGGATGCTCATAATTAGCTGATGAGAGGTTTAACCCCTGAGGTTTTGGTGGTGTTAAACACCAAAATCTAGGCTCTGTACATTCGCTTGCACTTCAGCACAAAATTCATGTGGAGCCATCCCTCCTTTTCTGTGGCTCTACAGTCCTGGCATTCACTTGTTAAGCTTTTCACTAAACACAGATAATAAATTTTCTCCATAATTTATATGCTTGGAGGCCTTTGCTAAGAACAATTCATTTTACTCTTGTGTTTTATCCTTGTGCTAATACCCTTGTAGCCAAGTGGATGGAGCTGAAATACAGCTCCAGTAGAAGAGTGATGTTAATGGATTCCCCCCATTTCAAAGAATGCGAGAAGAACATGAAAAAGGAGTGTGAGAATTTTTTACCTCAGTTCTACTTCTATTTTGCAGTATCTGAATGACCAAATGTCTCCACTGTGATGTCAATGAACCACAGATAAAAACAGATGAAGAAGCTGAGAAGCCTGTGGTTATTTTGGCCTCTGATAATGTCAAATTCTGCAAGCTAAGTCTCTACTGAACACCTAACATTGCTTCATTCCTGAGTAGTACCACAGAAGACAGCTTTGTGATCTAATTTTAAAAAGTGTTTTGTTTGAAAAGCTTGTTAGCCTTTGAGATAAAGTTAGCTTAGCTGCAAACCTATCTATCAAAGTTTTATTTGATTGCAAATAAAAAATCCAAATTAAAAGGCCAAGCAAACACCACCTAAATATGAAGACTTACATATTCAAGGTTCCCAGATTCTCTGTTTGTTTTCTTTGGCTCTAAAGTCATGATTACTCATTACTGTTTTTAACACCAACCACGTGCTTCTCTCAATATTAAAGAAACAAGCAGCATCACATTCCTACAATGAAAGGAAAGTCAAACAGACAATACAGCACCCCAGCCTTGTTCGAGGAAGACTATGCATATGGAAAGAGTGAGTCCAAGTAAATGAATAACACCCCCTGCAAAGTTTACAGCTATTGTGCCTTGGCCAGACATGTGCAGGTACTAGCTGGCACGGAATAGGCCCCAGCTATCCTGATTCTTGGGCCAGTGATCAAAAGGTCTTTCAGAAACACCAGCTTACCACTCCCTGACTTCTCAGGGAAGAGCTGAGGCTTCCTCCCTTGTGGTCAAAAAGAAAACAATACCCAGAGAGATGGCTCTGGATAAAACAGCCTTTGCAAGAAATAGCTTTGGGAACAACAACAAAGCAGTGCCAGGTTTTAAAGCTGTGTAATACCCAGAACTGCAGGTATCTGCAATGCTGACCAATTAAGGACTGCATGCTTGGGATGCCCAAAGAATAGGTCTTATTTTGGAAAATTGAGAAAGTTGAGTGAGTACAAACCAATGAGCATTGCATAGCACACATTGCAGGTAAGAGGGACAGGTGAAGGGCTGCAGTTTTCGTGTCCTCACTCACAGCAAACAGCCCCTTTCTCTCTAGAGTGGGAGTATCTAGATAACCTGGCCTATAGAAAAGCTTTCTCAACATAAATATCAGAATCTAATAGATGTATTTTCCATTTGCAGACCTGGACCTGCTCCAGAAAGACAAGATTAAAGACTCCCCTAATAACTCAGGAGGGAGAACAAGCAAAACATCTAGGTGATTTGTCCCTGGTGGAGAAAGAAGCAATGACACTGGCACTAGTTTACTAATAGTTTGGTGACTGCTATCTACTCTGCTTTCTCCTCCAAATTGAGACTGCAGCTGCCATACCTTGTTGCTCAATTTTGATGATAATTTTAATTATTCCAGTGCCTGAGAACATGCTCTATATCCCTGAAATACATTCAAGAAAGTGTAAAGCTCTATAAGAGTAACAACTGAGGAAAAATTTTATATAGATATGAGAGAATTATTATTTATTTTCTTTTCTGACTTGTGCAGCTGCAGTTTGACCAAATAACTTAGCATCAAACCCAAAATTTTAGATTAAGTTGAAGCATCTAACTTACAGAAAATACTAAATCTTAGTTAAAGAGACCAGAAGATGAAAAAGCCAGTAAGTGAATTAACTGTTTCCAGGTAAATGATCCTCGGTCAAAAACCTGAAATGCATTCCAAGCCCCTCTGTCCATCATTAATATCTTGAATATTTTTCCTCATGCAATGAAATTAAATATCTGGTACTAACCAAGTTCTGGTTTGAGCATACTTAAAATTGTGTCTGCCACCCTGCCAAACTGAAAAAAAAAAGTTAAAAAGAAAAGAATTTAAGGGCAGAGCAAGTAATTTTTCCAAGATAATTTTTTACT
This sequence comes from Pipra filicauda, assembly GCF_003945595.2. Taxonomy (NCBI): domain Eukaryota; kingdom Metazoa; phylum Chordata; class Aves; order Passeriformes; family Pipridae; genus Pipra; species Pipra filicauda. The sequence goes on along the minus strand of NW_024104206.1, from coordinate 1,272,582 downwards.
TCAAAACTGAATGCTATGGTCAAATATATGCAAAAATCCATTTTTCACTTTCTTTATTAATTCTAGTATGCTTATAATTAGAAGATAAATTTAAATGGCTTTAAATTGCAAATAGACATTCACAGATAAGAAATATAAATTATGCTATAATGTGAAAGAAAAACCATTGCAAAAATTAAAAAATAATTTCTATGTCTATTTGTTTTATTCTATGGTTTCTCTTCCATTGTTTACCTTGCACATTCCTGCTACCAGACCTTTCCCACGTCAAGTAAAATTTTTATTAAGCTTGGTCATGTATTTACATTGAAGACTACAACAGCAGTGGCTGAAAATCAGTATCTGTACTAACACACTTTTCCCACAGCTGGTAAAGTTTTAATTCATCTCCACCGTGTATTTACATTTGAAACTGCATCACCTGTGACCATCTGACATCTGCTACACTGCCTGATGATCAACAGACTTAGTTCCCTTTGTGCAAACAGCTGAATCACACAAATCTTGTTCACACTCGGCTCTTTCACCATCCCTCAGTTATAATGTCACCAGAGGTGCACCAAAAGACTACATATTCCTACCAGAAACAGCAAATCAATGTTTGCCATAGAGATAATGCAGCCCCTTTGCCTAACAATGGATTATTGTGAAACCACAGACAACAACCAAGCATCTTTTTTTTTTAATGTATTTGCTTTTTTAATCTTTGTTCTTTACGGAAAGTATTTACATAAATAAATCAAAAGGGTTGTTATAGTAACAACAAGTGCCAGGTTATGCATAGATGAAGGGTGTGCAAGGTGCCTCCCCTGTCCCCATGCAGGAGAGTGGTGGGGCTGGAGGCCCACAGGTGCTGCAGTTCTGCACCCACCGGCACAGCCCAGAGCAGGCCCTGGCTCCCCTGCACAGCACCTGCCAAGGACCGTCCACCTCCAGAAGCTGTAGTGAGAGAGACCAAAATCCCCACCATATGCAGTGGTGCAGCCAGCCACTTTAATTCCTGTGATGGATGAGCAAGCAAAGGATTTGTAAGGGGGATTCCCACACTGGTGCCAGTGCTGCAGCCCCAGGTTTGTGAAAAGTTGCTACCCCAGAAGCAGGATTTCTCAAACTTGTTTCTGTTATGTCTACACTTACTAAACAAAAGGTACTGGGCCACACCCTACCTCATGCTAGGTGACATTCAGATGTAATGCAACATTTAATTTTATGAAACCTGTCTTGCCAAAGTTTGCAATGACCTCAGCCCAGGTGCATTCCCACCTCCCTCTGACACAGGCACCTGAACTCTTATGCTTAGTTATGTTACCTTCCTTTCCCTTCACTGCCAACATTCTGCTTTCTTTTTTTGTAATTCTCCTACAGTTCTCATAAAAGGTGTTCTTCTTTCCAAGTCCTGTAACTCTTCTCCACCTTCTATTAGCATCCTACAAGTCTTTGACCTTGATTTCTTTCTCTTCATCTTCAAAAATTCCACCTAGAAGTGCAAGCAAATTATAGCTACAATTTCCATACCACTGAAGTGTTAAGGGTAGAGAAAGCCTAATGATTCTTTTTTAAAGTTAGACTCATTCACAAAACAAAAATAGCATCTTGTGTTAGAGAGCTTCTCCAGTGTTTTGACGACTGCTTTTGTGTGTGACTTACCTAAAACTTGATATACAGTATAAAAAATTAATCCAAAGCTATTATAGAGCTGAGTTCAATTGTGTTCAGTCTTAAAATATGCACTTCAGTTTCACAGAATCATAGAATATCTCAAATTCAGAGGGATCCTTAAGGACCATCAACTCCCACTCCAAAAAGCCGCAGAAAAAAAGTGACATGATAATGTATTATTTAAGAAATGGTATGCTATGTGACAAAGACAAGTAAACAAGCAGCAGCACAAGTTTTACACATGCAGGCTTAACATGGCTGCATTTTGACTTACGAGTTCCTGTTACAGGCTTTTTATGTTTTCAGACAATTCCTTGAGAAGCACACCCATAGGTTACTTACAGAGATAGCTGTCAAGTGCCATGCTTTGAGAGTTATAAGCATGGAAATAAGAAGCTATGTCCATTGTGAGACAACTCTTGGTCCTTCTCAAAGAGGTGTCAAAGTCTCTACTGACAACTCCAGCTAGCTTTTCATCATCACATTTGAACCCAGTGTGGCCTATTTTTGAAGCTTTATAGTATCTGCATTAGATGAGATGATTGCTATGCTTACAGGAACCATAAGCACTATCAAAGGGAGCAAAACAACATAATAGCTCTTAAAAACACCAACAATAAGAAGTAATAATGGATTTTACACATAAAGTCATCTGAGCTGTCTTTATCTCAGCACAGCTCTTAGACTCTGTGCTCCAGCATTGCAAAGCCTGCACCAGCCCAGAGTGGCAGGAGCAGCAGCAGGTGGAAATGGCACTGGAGATAGGAATGTGGAAGCCTGGTCTCCAGTGTCTGTGGTGGCTTCAGTGACACTGCCCACCACCAGGAGTGCCATTTAACTTAAACATTGAGTTGTGTAGAAACAACAGATTGGGAGAGGAAACAGATTTAGTCTGGCATGAATCAATTATCTAATAGTGAGGAGTTGCAGCCGTAACTGGTCATCAGGGTTGGCTAGGTAAGGAGGTTAGGGTTTAGAAACTGATGAATTGTCTAGGATGAGCAAGAAGGGAGACAAATCTGAGGAGTACTGGTAAGGCTGGTAAAGAGTGTGAGACAGAGACAGGAAACAGGAAAGTTTAGCATGGAGAGGCAGACTGTGGTAAGAAATTATGCTTGAGAGGGAGGGAAAGATTTCACAGTTCCTATCCAGACTGCGATAGGAACCAGCTAAACAAACAAAATGGTAAAAAGATATTGGGGCGCTGATGGGAGACAGGACAAGGACACCTGTAGAGGACCAGAAAGGAGGCAAGTGTCTGAGAAGGGAGACAGGTTTATATGTAGGAGGCTCAAAGAGCTTGGATAGTGATTTTCATAGAGAGCTCAAGGGTGGCATCTGGGATTGCCTGGAGGAGATTCTTAAAGAGAACAGAGGAGATGACAAATCAACCAGAGTGCACAAGGGACAGGGTCTAGATTGGGCTCAGATTGGAGAGCTGGAGAGAGAACATGACCAGCTTGGAGAGAGGGAGGAGATGGAGTGATTGAGTCTGTGCCACTAAGTACACCACGTTTTCTTCATCCCCGGGGATACAAGCCAGCACTTGGGAGCCTTTTCAGCCTTTCTCTGTGTCCAAAATACAGTACTATTTTGTATTTCAAAGCAGCACACTTGCTTTGAATGGGAGTGCCTGCAGGACTGAGTTAATATCATGTTATTAACCACCTCCTAGCCCAGAAGCAGTTACAGTCTGTTACAAGGAAGTTTTATCTTTTTGTACATTCTTTTCTGATCTATGAGTTCCAGTGGTGAGTTTTAACCAAAGTATAAAGCTGTTTATTATACTAGCACTCATTATAGCAAGTGAGAACACAGAACTTGAGAAATTGTAAACAAGAACTATTGATATTATTTAATGGTTCATCTAGCCTGGTTAAGGAAGTTTTAAATGCATTAAGTACATTTCAGGAGTTGTTTTGCCATGAGAGGTAATGCCTGACTTCCGAAGAAAAACCTGCTCACATTATTTTAATCTTAGAAAAATATTAAATTGCAGAAAAGTATAAATAATCAAATCTCATTATTAATTTCATTAGTGCAGTAGCAAACACTGTTATCAGAGTAGGAAAGCAGTTCTAAACCACTGTTTTTTTACAAAGATGAAGTTGAGCTCAGAGGAGGTCATCTCAAACTGGACAATTAGATATTAGCTTGATGAATTTGTTGATCGTCTTTCTGGTCTGGCCTTCAGAAGCTGTGAGCATCTAGCTACAGGGTAAGAACATATAGCCAGTGCAGGGGAAGGAGGACAGGGCTACACTGTGGTGACAACCTGTTCTCAGATCAGTTTACATCAGAAATGAAGACTGACCCCTTGGAATATAACAGTCAACTGTAGACCTGTATTCTAATAACTTCTATTTGTGCTTGAGAGAGTGGGTATTACACAAAACTGTTTCATTTGCAGATAAAAACCTCACATTTCAATTGCATTTAGGAAAGAAAAACAGTAATTTTTAAGATCACACAATGATAATTTGAGGACCCAGTTTTCCTATTATTCTTGGGGTATACAACTTATATCTGGAAAGTAAATAGAAACAGTATTCACAACAAAACAGCTTATTTTTTTGAATGTGAACCAGATTCTTTTTACTACACCTATGCCTACATACACATGTACAAGTATTTTTTGTGAAATGCAGCTTGATAGCTGCATGTCCAGATAGTTGTGTCCTTCTCAGGAAGGACAAAACCAAACTGAACCTACAGCAACCATAAAACATATTTACTCACTAACCAGCACTGATATGTTTTTGCCGAAACCAGATAAGGATAATGCAGTGCCCTCAAAGAAGGCATTCATTATCACAGAATACCCTGTAAAACCAAGTTGTATTTCCTACCTCATCATCATGGACTTTCCTGTCCCTCCCCTACTTACCCCAATACTTTGAACTCCCTTCCTTGTCCAAAGCCCCTCAGGTGGTGGCTTAGGGTTTTCCCCAGAGCAATGGGTAGTCACTCTCCTGTCCGTCCCTTGCAGGAGAGGCATTTGTTATTTGTCTACCCCAGCGTTGTTCTTTGTGCTGTGATCCCAAACTGCCTCAGAGGTCTTGCATTTCCCACGCTCACCTGACCGTGGCCTTCTCATAGAGGTGTCTGAATACACCCTTTCCTTTTTCTTTTTTCCAGATCTGCAGCCTCTGAAGGTGGTTGATATCGCCCCAAGAATCCAAGTGATCTTCCAGACAAAACAAAATTTATATAGGAAGATTTCAGGTGAGGCTAGGAGGCTGAAAACAAAAGCATCACAAGTTTAGAACACAACACAGCTGATATTTAGCTGGATACCTTCTGAGATACTTTTGCCTTCCTTAGATAAGAGTTCCCAGACATACCCCATTACCTGGAGCTGGGAACACAAGTTTTCCATCAACATCTCAGCCAGGTATGGAACAAGTTCTAAAATCTCCTAAGGCAAGTTAGAGGATGAGGGAAGGTTGAGTCCCATCTTCCCCTCCCTCCATTTGACAATGAATTGCAATTTTCATTTAGTACCACCTTCTCAGTACAAATGGCCTTAATACTGACAAAGCTTCTTGACAATTATTTCTGTGCCAGCTTTCAGAGTTCCTTTACTGTGTTTGAGGTTAACATTTTAAAAATAAGATAAAGAAGCTCATAGTCTTGCTTTGGGTGCAGGAAGAAACTCACTAGAAGTCACCCTGTCTCTGCTTTATGTCTGAGAAGTAGTGCCTATGCCTTATCATCACACTGAATTATCTGAAGACTGAACCCAGACCTCATGTAGAGGATATCGTTGGACTTAGATTCACTTCTGGGGTCTGATCTTCTCATTTAATTGCAACAGTTCTGATACCCTAGACACATGGCTTCATCCTACACCATTTGCTCATTTTACAGTCATTACAGATTCAATCCTAAACATCCCCTGGTCAGATTATGTGACCAATACATCTATTCTAGAACAAGCAGCAATCACAAGTATTGAGGCCATGTTGCTGAGAACACAGCTGCATTGGGCAGGGCACGCCTCCAGGATGAAGGACCACCGCCTCCCTAAGATCTTGCTTTATGGTGAACTTGCCACCGGCTGCCGCAAGAGAGGAGCCCCGAAGAGAAGATACGAGGACTCCCTAAAACAACATCTCAGCCTTGGCCATATTGATCATCATAACTGGTCTACTCTGGCCTCCAATCGGGAGGTCTGGAGACACACCATCTATAACGCAGCTGATGCTTTTGAGAAAGCACGCAGGATCACTCTGGAGGAGAAAAGACAACGCAGAAAGAATTGTGCCTTGCAGAATATACCACCTAAGGAGTCTTTCTGCTGTGCCTTTTGCAATCGGCTTTGTCTATCTCGTATTGGCCTCATTAGCCACCAGCGTGCTTGTAACAAATGTGGATAGAGCCCTTCCTAAATCTTCGTTCACGAAGCCTAGCCATGATGACAGATTCAAAACATCAGTAAAAGTGCCTGTGAATTTTTTCCATGTGTAACCATCTTCTTCCAGTGATGAAGTTTTTAAGGTTTTACTTATTTTTTTATTAAGTTATGATGATATTGTGGAAGTTTTCATTAAAAAAATTAAAAAATAATCTTCCTCCAAGGGAAACGTGGGTTGGAGTGTCTATTTCTAGCATCAGAGTCCTTGTAAAAGCAAATAAAACAAATAGAAATTAGTAGTACACATTCCTAAATCAATTTTCTTTCTTTCACATCCCTCATTTCAGTCAAGTTACTTCAGACTGAGAACTGAGAAAAATAATTATTCTTATTTGTTCATTCTCCTATTTGCAGAACACTCTTCTTAAGAAACAAAGCTCTCCTACCTTGTAGGTAGGAGCTTGCCATCATCCCTCCTTCACACTTGCAGCTCCTACTCTTTCTCTAGTACCAGAGCTGCTGACATCACATCAGGTGTATGAAGACCACCATGAAGGACTGGCCCAACCACAGGACTCCAGACAAAGTTCTGTGCTAGGGCTGTCAATTTGACGTGTACCAAAAAGTCGCTAAAACATCCTAAGAAAGGTTAGCCACTTCTGGATGCTATTCACAATCTAGGGAACCATGGGCATAACTCTGTATTTTCAGTCTGCTTTATAATCAATAGCAATTTCTTTACAGGATGCACTTGCACCCACACATAGCTGGATTGTAATCCAAAATTGGAGCTAAAAAACATTGCTAGCTTCAATCATGAATTCAATGCTGGATTGACAGTAGTTAGCAACTCTGGAAAATCCCCCCATAGAACAAATAATTCATAAAGCTTGTGGTGTTTGGGGCTCCATATTCAAAAGTGCACGCATTACTTTTATCAGGCCTCTCAGGAGGGACCAAGTGTTTACACTTGCTTAAACACACAGTAAACTGTACAAAACATGTGCAAGGGATGCAAGTGCTGCAATGACTGGCATGCCAAAGATTTTCTTTTTACCTTTATAAAATGAACTGATTTTGGACTACTTCCCCAACACAGCTAACATTACTTTCATGCACAGGCTGTGTTTCTGCTCAGAATACTAACTTTTATTTCCTATCTGCACTTCAGGGATGTTGCAGAGCCCAAGAACTTAAATATTAGCAGTTACGTATTCTGAGGAAGCACCAGGAATTGAGGATACATAATGCATCTTGCTGTCTTCAGCCTCCTCTGGAGAACAGTCATCCTCCACCCTTTCCTCTCGGACCACTTAAAGAAGGTGAATCAACTCGTAACTTGACACACCTAATTATTATGTGCCGCTAATATCCAAAGATGCTGTCAGATAAGAAGAGGGTGTAGCCTCCATGCAAACATGCTTTCCTGATCTCAAATCAAAGACCTTCCTTTAATTAGTCATCTAATTCATTTAGGTCCAAATGAAGCTTCACAGGAAAAAGCAGATCTAGAAGAGGCATCATAAATGAGCAATTACAAGTCACTCACTCATCTTTAATTATTAGATATTTTCAAAGCAAGTCTTACAAGGAGGCTGAGGTCCTCTATTGTTTCTATCAGCTTCTTTAGTCCCCTTATTTTGATGGGCAATCAAATTCTTCCCTTTGAAACCGTTCTGGCAATTAGCCTGTATTTCCTGGTTTCCTGATTATAGAAAGGCTGCTCATATTTTTAATTTAGGAACTTCTAACAGAGGGAATCATTAATCCACCCCAAACATCACATTTCAGCACAGTCAGAGATTTGTACTGGATGAGTTTAGATAGTGGGTCCAATATTCAATTGTATTCTGATACCAAGTGATGGGTGTCTAACCAATATTTAGCTGCAGGTTTCCCATTTGCTTTGCTCCTAACTATCTTTCAGCACACACTATCCACTAATCTTGGCAGGAAAGGATGGCAGAATGAATCCAGCATTTTTTTCCCAATCTTTTTTTGGGAGGGGGCAACAAAGAGGTGCAGCTGAAGGATGCTTTATTCTTCCAGTTACAGCAGCAACATAAGGTGAATGAGATGGGAAGAAAGAAAGCGCTGCAGCACAGTAGAATTTCTGCAACAGGAAAACTGGCTTGTCTCTCTTTCTTTGCACCTGACTAGCAGCTATCTCCAAAGTAGCACTGCTCACACAGACTGTGGAAACACAGCAATAACTCCCTAAATAAAAGAGCAGCCCTCATGCCATGGCTTAAAATGCAGATCCCTGTGCAGGTGAAAGAGAAGAAAGAAGTTCTCACCTCTGGACCCCCACAGCCCACCATCTGTGCTAGCACACCACACACTGCTTTTCTTCAAGTTCTTTCAGGCATCTTCTGAAAAGCGTCTTGAAACAGCAACCAAATAACTGAATCAGACACAAATTTAGGGAACATGATGCTAATGAAACATTCACAACAACTCTGATATTTGATTTGAATCCATATAGAGGTAAAAACATTCTCCCCTCTTAATATGATTAATTCAGGCAAGCTCCACTTTCAGTTAGAACAATTATTTGAGTGGAGTAACAGATTATAATGTCCTCAGAAGAAAGTCACTAACCTTTTTCAAAGCATAACACAAATGGGTTTTTAGAGACAAGGAATATTTTGGGTTTTTTCAACCAGTCCATTGTTGTAACAAACTTTCAGAAGCTGAAGAAGCACTTCTCTTCCTTAAAGCAACTCTTTTTTTCCCAGCTGTGTCTGGTGGTCTGATAAAATATATTGAGCTCTCTCTTATAAATACTGTTATTCAGAACATCCTCAATATATCAAAACTATCACTACCACTGAACATGATAGGTTTAATACTGAGGAATCATTTTAGCTCTGAGGGAGGATTAAATCTGTATTTCTGAAGTGCTGATAATGTAGCCATGGCATTTCAGACTGCACAAGTGAGGACAGTTGCAGATTTAAATAGGCCAAATTAAGCTTCTAGTGAGCAAAGTACATTTCCCCAAAGCACTTTGAGGATGAACTCCAAATGTTCAAAGCATGGGACAAGATTACTGACACTGGCTGACCTGCACACCCTCATATCAGAATACTCCCAAACATGATGATTAGAAAAAGGAGAGAGTGTAACTGGGCCTCCGGCAGGTCATTAAGCAGAAGACAATGGCATTTGAAATGTACATTAAAGAAAAACATTGCTTGAAGGCTCCCAGAAATAAATGTTTATAGAAGATGAAGACAAACAGGAATTCAGCAGCAGCTTTTACAGCTGAAGAACAATGAATCCGGTAAATGCTTGAGAGGGAGGGAAAGATTTCACAGTTCCTATCCAGATTGCAATAGGAACCAGCTAAACAAACAAAATGGTAAAAAGATACTGGGGTGCTGATGGGAGACAGGACAAGGACACCTGTAGAGGCCCAGAAAGGAGGTAAATATTTTCCACTCATTTAATTTAAAAAGAAATCCACCTAATCTGTGTTCTCATTTTATGCATTTGCTCTCTGTTCTTATTATTGCAAACAATTTGGATCGATGGAATATTCTTAGAAACTGACATTAAAGCAATTACTAGGAAGAGATCACCTTGAATGTAGGGCAGTAAACATACACACTGAAGGCAGGCTGAACAAGTGTAACCCAAACAAGCAGGGGAAAAAGGAAAAGCAATTCTGGGTCGTCAAAATACGTAAGTGATAAAAGTAATAGGTAGATCTGGCTTCTTAAGGCCCATATTCAGTCTAGTCACATGCTCCCAGTCTCCTCAGAAAATACAGGAACCCCACAGAACATTTCTGAAATCAAATATCACAATATAATCCCTGTTTTCCCTACCCCATCTGTTTCATACAAGATGTTGGATCTCTGGCTTCTTCTTAAACAACTGCACTTACCCAAAGAGAAAAATGTTTCTGTCTTTCTTCTCCACTTGGGCTCTAACACTCTTAACCATCCCATTCCTAGTTGGGTCTAACAATTGGAGGACCAGCCAAGAAGGCATGGTAATATTCCTGTAGTATCACATCACAAATAATCAGAAATGGGAAAGTACAGGTTTAACCAGAAATCTTAAGTCACAAATATCATCTTCAGCTGAAACAGAAATGACATAAAGGAAGAAGCACAGTATCAAAAGCCTTCCATGGTTACTATCCCTCAGTACAAAGGTAAAGTTTGGCTTTGAGAAAGTAATGAATAGGCCAAGCATCTGAACCTTTAAAATAATTGTAGTGCTTTATGTACTAAAACATGCAAATTATCCAGCAGTCAGGAAGTAGTCACCAAACTTCTGAAACTTTCTGCCCACATAGACCCTCTTCTTCCCCCACAGGTACTTTGTTTGCCCATTTCTCTGTGTTTTCTGGATGTTAGGTAACTGCTGCTCCAGTGGGGCTATCGCGTATCCAGAAAGCCTTGACAAATGGCCACTCTGCATATACAGACCAGCCCTACAATGTGTGCACAGCCACTGCAAGCAAGTTGAAGGTCGGCGTTTTTTTTTTTATCCAGAGACAGTAAAAATAAAAATCAAGCCTCTCACCAAAATCTACACCAATCTGTTGTGAGGATGCCTCAGGTCCACATATATTTCAGATGTGCTCATAACCATAGCAGCACGTGCCCAAATGCTTCTGTCCCATTCTCAGGAAATCTGACTGAAGCCCAGATTTTCAGAGGTACCTTCCTTGTGTGCAGAACCCAGGAAGCCACATGAACCACCCAGTTAGTCCTAGTGAATCCAGGGATAACTAGAACTAATGTAGATTTATATACTCCAACAAAACTGGAACATTTGTTTTCTTCACATACTCTCTGTGTGTTCATCAGAATTACATTAAAGAGAAGGTCTGGGTTGTTCTATCAAAAAAATTCTATTTGATAGAAATATATGAAGACATGACTACGAAATAAATTGCTGTAAGCTGAGGTAAGGTGTGGATTTACAGCACACACCCAGCATTTCACAAAAGATACCCTTGAGCATGCCCTCATCAATGGTGCCATTGTGCTGTCACTGCAGTGTGGCTGCTGCACCTGTGCTATAAGTGAGCGTGTGTGTGTCTGTGTGTGCATGTGTGTGTGTGTGTGTGTGTGTGTGTGTGTGTGTGTGTGTGTGTGTGTGTGTGTGAGCAGGCACTCGCCAGCCAGTAGTTTATTCTTATAAATCCAAACACTTCCACCGCTATGCCATATCTTGTTTGTAGGTCCATACACACTGGTCCAGATTTCTAAAGGAATTTAGGCATGTAACTTGGCCCTTAAGCATTTGATGGAGTGACACAAAGCCAGACTGTGCTAAGTCACTGCTTGTACTACAAGGACGACTGTCTAGATTTGCTTTTTTTATTAAGTGATACAGCACAGGACCTTTTAAAGCACAGCCCCACTTGCCTATGTGAACTTTTTGAGATACCCAGAGCTAAGCTAATAACAGATGGCCGTATTAGCATGCAGAAACAGTACTAGCAGGTAGTGGGAGTCAACAAAAAGGAGTGCTGTATTTTAATTCACATTTTTCCAGATAGATAAGAAACTTCAGCTAGATTTTTTAAAAGAGGCATTGCATAGTTGGCATTGCATTAGTATTATCAGCATTTGCCTACAACGCTTTGAAAATAAACCTTTCATTATGTCCAGACATGATTTACAGATTCATTCCTGCAAACAGAAACCCTGTGTTAGTTTTAAGATAAATCCTTTCTTATGTTCATATCTGATTTACAGTTAATTTTGTTCAAATAAAAATGTATGACGCAGATTTCCATTTCTGTTCTGCTAGGAACTTCTATTTTTAGATGTAGGGCAACTTTATACTCCTTTAATGTGCCTACCACTCCTATATAGCAAAAGGTGCACCTTAGTAAGGGCTAACATTCTGTTAAATAAAGAAGTTCTGCAGAATGGCTAACAAAATTGTCAACATTGATAAAAACAGTAACGTGTTTGGACATCCTACTTGATGGAAGTCTGCTAAAGGAAATTACTTCTTTCCTTTCTTTTTTTTTTTTTTAATTGCAATTTGTTAATGTGGAAATAAACCAGAAAAGGAAGTAGCCCTCTGGGTACACTCCATAGTAAAACCACATTGCTCCGACACGTTCTCTTGCATCTGTCAAGTTGGGGCTGCTCCAGAGATCTTCGCTGGCTCCCACTGTCAGTGTGAAGGTCCCATGTCATCAGCTTTGCCCAATATTGCCTCCACCTACGTCTCTCTCATTTCCTCTCACACTCACCTCCCACTCTCCATGCTCTGCCCAAATTACTGATGACTGATCCTTTTGGATTTTTTTTTTATCCACTCCCAAATGGGGACTTTTTTATATTCCACCTGTGCTCGTAGAAACAACCTCTCAGCCAGGATCTATCAAATATTTTCCTTCCATCAAGAGCACTCAGAAAACTCCTGTCCTGAAAAAAACTGCACTGTTAAAAATTATGGGAATATGTAGAAAACATGAACCGATAGGTACCCTACCTTTTGTCTGATCATTTATCTGGCATATGTTTGGTAACAAACAGACAGTACAACAAATATTTTGTTAACTAAACGAAAAGAAAAACAAGACCATTTCAGTACTTTCTTTTTCCCCAAGTGACAAATCTGGGTTTAGTTTTTCAATAAAAGTGGAACTTTGGTACATATTTGAGATATATATATAGGTGTTTTTCTTTTCCCTTTCCTATCTCAATATTGAGTCAAATGGAATTTTCCTGATTAAAAAAACAGCTTTTCTATTTATGTTGCCTTCACGGTGGCCTGTGGTTTATATTTTATGAAATAATGATATCTTCAAAAACAAGAATACATAATGTGAGAGGAACACGCAGTTACTACTCCTCCTGAAACTCAAAAAAAACTTACAATCCAAAGTGTGGAAACACAGACAAAAAGGACTAGTTTACTGTTTTGTTCTCCAGAAGGCCTCTGCAGCACAAGCAATGATCGTGCAACTCAAGTGCTGTGTTGCAGGGATCTGTGGCATTCCTTGCTGCAAGTTTCTGGGAAACAATCAGCTTCTTCTGGTAAGAAGTTTTTCTTCTATTAACTAAATGATTTTGAGTTATTCAAAACTATGAATATTTGTCCAAATGTTTATATGACTGAGAAAAACAAGGTAAATTCCATCCAACAATGAAGCAACTTCCAGCAATGTGTAACAAAAATAGTGCCTCCCTTACATATTTACTCCAGTAAGTGTCTAAAAGCGATCCCATAATCAGGAATTGCAATCATAAATGAAAGACACTGGGAGGATGGCAACATTTGGAACAAAAACTCTTTCACCATAATGTAGATAACGTCTGTGTAGGAGAAGAGACTTTGTATTTACTTAAAGTTCTCAGGGATGTTCTCACTTATCTATTCCTCTCAATGCTTCCAAATTATTTGCTGCTTTAACAAAACAAAACTATTTTTAGAGAATTTCTCAACTCTGGAAAAATATTTTTAAATATCACTTGGAAAGCCTACCAGAATGAAAAAGCCTCTTTGTTTTTCCCCTGCTTAGTCTAACTGGCACTATCAAATATTTTCCTTTTTATTTAAAACACTTCCATAAACCTAGAAATAATTATACCTAAAATAACCCACAATTCTGATCTAATAGGAAATCCCTTGAAAACAAAAATGCTGTCTCACTCACCTTAACAACCAGCTTCCTCAAAATCATCAATTACAGATTTGCAAGTGTTTAAAATTAAACATTAAATTAAGAGTTTTGTCAAGCATGCAGTTATATAAGCATGTTCTTATTATTACATGGGTTAATATAGGAGAACATGAGTATGGAGTATGCAGAAAAAAATCAGAACTGAGTTTTACCTGTAACAAAAATTTTAAGTTAACTAAGGAACCTACTAGATTAGGTAGCACTGTTTATTTATTTTTGTCATATGATATTTTCTCCATTTTCTACAGAACTAGTGAACAAAGTTGAAAGAAGAGTGTCACCTATGCACCTTACACAGCATCTGCAAGACTCTGAGTTTTTTTTTTAAATCAGTGCCTGAACTTTTGCTGGCCACATATGACTAATACATTCCCTCACATCTCAAAACAGACCTCCAGCTATCATGAAGCTACAGCACCTTATATCAGTCCCACATTTTCTGAGGGCTTTTAAATATGTAGGAGGAGTACTGAAAATTTAAATGAATGAAAGGTCTTCCTTCTACAAAGCAAACAAACAAAATCCCAGTCAGGCCACAATCTGATACATTAACAATGTTGATGTGTAGTACTTAGGATCATTACAAAGTTCTTTACTGTGAGGCACTGGAACTGGTTGTCCAGAGAAGTTGTGGATGCCCCACCCCTGGAAGTGTTCAAAGCCAGGTTGGATTGCCCTGCTCACAGCAGGGAGGTTGGAACTAATGCTCTTTAAGGTCCCTTCCAGCCCAAATCATTCTGTGATTCTATGATTATGGTAAATAACTATGAATCTTGCCATAGGAATAATAAGATTAAGACCTATGCAGTGGCAGCAGCCTCCAAAGATTTGACAGACAACAGCAATCCAGTGCTCTGATTGCAGAAACCAGCACAGGATTTCCACCCCAGCTGTTTCCCTGTGGGCAAATCCCAAGCCCTCAGAGAAAGCCAATCCCCACCTCATACTAATAGCTGGTTTGAAAAGAAGACTTTCACTGCAGAAAATCTGCCATATCAAAGCAGCACTTGGAAGAATAAAAGATAAGGAAGGTAATGTGTGGCATGATGCATGTCCTGCCAGTTTTTCTTATCCTGCAAAACTGATAATCATACTTCCTGACCTCAATGTGTCGCAGTGGTGAGATGTTCCCGCACTGTCAAAGTGCTGACACACAAAGCTAGTAACTCTATTAACACTGCCAAACTGTGTTTGGCAAAGAGATTGACAAAACTCTCTTGGGAGAGGGAGCTTCAGGAAACAACCTCAATAGACATCACTACATCACTTCCCAGTGCTGACACCTTAGAGACATAATACCATGATGAAGCTTTATTTTGCTGCCAACTCTGACATCCTCTTGAGAATCTAAATTGAGCAATTGTTTACTACTACTCTTCAAGCACAGGTAGCAGAAAATTTCTTGTGAGTAAAGACACTTGGATCAGCTTATGCTGGATAGAAACTGGAATAAGCAATACTGACTTTGCAATAGGTCAGCTAAGGAACAATTAGAAAATCCATTCCAGAAGTGATGGTAACAAAAAAGAAGTCAATAGAAGTGCTTGGAAAAATAATGTAGTTGCCAAGGCAAAGTGAGGAGCCTTCAGTGAGGACTTGGGGAAAATGCTATCCCCTTAAAATACCAATGGTCTTCTGTGTAGCATCTAGAAGTCTCTTGCTCAACTCCTGCCTCAGTCCAATCATACTTAATTTATGAGATAATCACAGCAGTTTGCTATAAAATGTCCTCCAGATATCTTTAAAGGATTGTTAAAGCTTTGAACTTCCTCACCTCCCTTATAATAGGTTTGAAAATGAAGTCACAAAACTACCTGATAAAACACACATGCTATAAATCCGTAAACCTAGATCACAAATGATACTAGAATGGCCAATAAAAACTGATTTGTGTTTAAAAAAAGAAACCAAGCCAGAAAACAACAAATTACATACTGAAAAACCCCCTTCTCCAACCCCTCCTCTCCCACAGCTCCATAAAGTTAAGTTACTCTCATTTACCTGGTCTGGTGGAAGGTGTCCTTGCCCATGGCAGGGGAGTTACAACTAGCTGATCTTTGAGGTCCCTTCGAACCCAAACCATTCTATGATTCTGTACTTCAAGCACCCTAAGATCTTCAAAAACACATAGCATCAAAATGTAACAAAAAAATAATGCCATAACTGATAATATTCAAATCAGGGCATGACCTTGCAGAACACCCATTAAGTGCTGATTTTGCAAAAGTCAAGCTGATTCAGTCTGAATGTGCACGTTTTCCTTGGCGTCCTTTGGAAGAGAGGCAAGAATAATTTCCAGATTTAAACCTTTGTCTGATGTAAACTCAACAATTTGTTTTAAAATGTCATTACTTGAACACAAACTTTGGTTATCTCCCCAAGGCACAAACTGTGCACAAAGAGAAATAGATGTCCAGTCTCAAACTGTTGAAAGATCCCAGTCTGAGAGAGAACTGAGAACACCGAAGACAGGTTTCTCTTAAAAGTATTTGCAGAGGCATGGGAGTTGCAGATGCTACTTGACTCACTATGAGTGACCTGCAGCTTTTCACGTGAAGAAAATATTACACTCTGGAATAGCCTGAGGGTCCAAGAGCTCCACTGTGAGTTCAGGCTGTCACTAGCTCAGCTTTGGAGCTGCAGGGTAGAGCACAGCACTTCACCCACAGACACAGCAAAGTGTGTTCAATTTAAATAGACTTCACCTTGCACTACTTGAATATGACCTAACAAGCAAGAAATGCCACTTCCAGCCAGATTTGACTGCACTGAGAACTATTCTTCCCATCTACAATACTCCTTGTGTATACTTGGTGTCATGGCTAGGCTTCGTGAACGAAGATTTAGGAAGGGCTCTATCCACATTTGTTACAGGCACGTTGGTGGCTAAAAAGGCCAATGCAAGACAGACAAGTCCAGTTGCAAAAGGCACAGCAGAAAGACTCCTTAGGTGGTATATTCTGCAAGACACAATTCTTTCTGCATTGTCTTTTCTCCTCAAGAGTGATCCTGTGTGCTTTCTCAAAAGCCTAAATCCTAAACATCCACCAGTTACATTATACAATCCTAAACATCCACACATCCACTGGTCAGATTATACCTGGTGGAGTAGAAAGGGGATGCCACCCCAGCAAACTGAACCGGCACTTCTGATTTTCACTGAAAGTGGTTCACTACAGATGGGACAATTCCATCCTCAGAAGTCAAATTCAACTCAGATTACAAATTCAAAGCAGCGATGACTGAGCTGCGTGTACTGTTGCCATGAGTACATGCATGTTGCATGTCTGAGGGATGTTATGGAATAAAAAAAGGAATGTAATCTCTAATGCAAGCAGAAAAACTACATGGGAAGTTTGGGTTTGTTACAGAACCTTAAATATGAAAGTCTCCAGTTGTGACACAGGAAGAAGAGAAGTTAGTCAATAAACATTGGGGGAAACTGAAAGGTGTACATTTCACCTACATTTCTTTGGGACACCCTCCCCCAACTATAATTAGCAAGGATGCACTTGCTTTGAAGTTCTGCCTTGGTTCACTTTGAGACAACCCAATTCCAACATGGCTACGGAGACTTTGGCACAGCTTCACTTTAGAAGACAGCTTTTGCAATAGAGTTCCTGATAGATTTGTTCTACAAAATATGTAACTGATACTTTTGCTAATGCACTTCAACAAACTGTAAACATTTTTATCTGTTTACTACTCCTCTCTGACTCTTACTGAGTGTAAAGACACACAGATCTCTCCTGTTAATGTTAAGAAGTGACTCAGATGAGGATGTTCACTCACTTCTTCTAAGCTTTGCTTTTGTAGCTATTCAGGAGGGAGAAGACAGAAGCAGTCTCCGCTTGTTGGGAGAACTCCTTCAATTAGAACTTTAGAATCAAAGGCTAATCTTGGATCAGTTTTGCTGGGTTAAGGACAGGGTGGCACAGGACTTTGGCTAGAGCTGAGATTGTGCCAGTGAAATGTCAGTACAGCCAACCATGACAGATAAGATTGTTCCTTCACTCAATAGCGAGCAATCAAACTTCAGGTCAAGGAAATATCAGTAATCTAGAAAGATAAAATACACTGGGGAGACAGGAAACTGGGGACAGAGGGTCTCTTCACTCTCCTCCAGCTGCAACTTCTATCACCTCCCTGAAAACTAAGTCAAACACACTCCCAGTGTCATTCCTCCTGAGCAAGCCATGAGATCCTACTTTCTCTAAACATTCAGTCCCTTCAAACGTCTTGAAAATACAGACTGCAACTTTATAAGTGGATCTGACATCCATTATTTGACATGTGATCTTTTCAATACTTCTGCCAGCTACAGTGATTCTTCACGTCAAAAAATATTGATATTATTATTAAAAGTATTTAACAGAGAGAAAACTAAGACCCATTAAATAGGGAGAAAACTACGACACATCCTAATGAGCCATGTATTTACAGATCACCACCAAAAGTCTTTAATGTGAATCTCCCAGATACAAACCATGTCATCTTATTTGGGAGCACAGCACATTGTAGATATTCCTGCAGTTGAAATAATACTCAAAATTTGTAACGATGAAAGTAATCTATAGTAACTGAAAAGTGAAAGCTCTGAAAAGTGAAAGCTCAGTCATACAGTCACTTCTGATTTCAGATTAGGGTCTGCTTTTATTAGAAGGCAGAGATCAACCTTGAGACTTACCTACTAAGCAGGGAGCTTCAACTCAGAACACAGGTAGAAGTGAAACATGCAGTTGGGACACTGAAAGCCTTGGTCACTTATCACTTGTAGGGTGCCATTTTAGGAACATTGGTGTCTTTTTAAATTCATATGAAGACCTCAGCTCTGCTGGTTTGTATCTTTTTTTTATTTATTTAGTGTAGTCTGGACGTTGATACCAAGTATGAGAAACTCTTTTTTATCCACATTTATCTAAGTCATGGTATCATTGGACATACTGCGGTCGTGCAGGGTCAATGTATGTCATAAGTTCTGGTGAGAAACCAGACCAAGATGTAGATGTAGAAACCAGACCAAGATGTCATAAACATAGTAGGAATATAATGACAAATTCTGCTTTTAATTGTGTCCAGGAGCCTTTGGTGACATTTCACAGGGATAATCAAATTTGGCCTTGAGCAATTTGCTTTTAGGGATCTTAAAGATCATCTAGTTCTAACACCTTTGCCATAGGCAGGGATGCCACTCAGGTTGAGGGATAGTGAGGGATGCCACTCACTATATCAGGTTGCTCAGGGTGCCATCTAACCTGGTCTTGAACACCTCCGGGGACTGGTCAATGGATACATTGCTAAAATTATCTCATCAGATACATTGCTAACATCTTTCCATTCAGTTCTTGCTCTCCACTTTCCCTTCATACTCTCTTTAGACTGGTCCCTCCTTTCAACTTTTAAAAAACACTGGCTACAACCATTCATTCTCTTTGTCATTATTTCTTATGTAATCAACCCTGCAGCAGTAGCATAGCAAACAATAAAGCCAGGCAGTGTAAGAAGGGAAGGTGATTTCATTTTAAAATAAAACTCACACCCTCATATCCACATACTCAAAAAGCACCTGGATGTGCGTGCCCAAGTAGTCTGTGCAAAATTCAGGTGATAAGACTCCTGAACACAGGAGGTCTGGCTAGGACTCCTTGTGACAACACAGAGAAAAAGGGACACCAGCTATTAAGTTCTCAGCAAGAACAGGCTCACTCGAGGAGGTCGGGCTCCTGGGGAGAGCTGTAAGGACTAAACCTGATTGGATTCTTTATTTTATCCTCTAGGTTAAATGTGAAAACTGCATAAAACCAGGAGCAGGCATGATTACATAACTACAGAATTGCCAACAGAGCTGTAACAGTGCCAGCTGGGAGCAGAAGCTGTAATTCCCCTTGCAGGAAAAATGCTGAACACCACACATTTATACCCTTTTGTAACTTTCTTCAACTCTGGACTTTGCTGGTACCAATGGTCTACAGGCTGATTTCCTAGCAGCAACATTACTTAACCTAAAGGTATTGTTAAATGCATTTTATTCACCTACAAGTGGCATTTCTTCTCTTCAACTCCAGAGGTGGTATGTTGTTTTGTTTTTTTTTCTTGGAATTCCTCCCCAAGGCATTCTCCCCAGAGATCCCTAAGTCATTGGCATCTCCCTCCTTGAGACTCACCCTGTGACAATTCCTTCCATCCTCACTCCTCATTCATATGCAATCTTCTTACTACTTTATAATTATAAAGTGAACCATGGTGAAGTCTTCCTTCCCCTCTCCAATATGGGCTTCTTAGACTGCTATCATTGCTCCATGGCACAAGCTAAGCCAACTCTTCCCCTAAACCAGCTTGTGAAGCAAGAAATTAGATCAGAGTCCAAGAGCAACAGCTGGTTCAAGGTAGCGGGAAAGATCTTCTCAGATGTTACTGTAGTAGGTAACAGGACACGTGAACCAATTCTGACTACAGATATTAAACACACACCACAAACTTACTAAGGAACTTCAGTGCTTGCAGAGATGGCTCTTCCATTCTGTCAAGGTTTACATCCGGGCTTAAGGCTTTCTTTAAGTAGGTTTTTCAAAGTCAAGCAGCATTAGAACCAACTATAGGTATTGCTACAAAACTACACATCCCTTCTCCCCTCTGCAAAAAAGAACAGTTACCATAATAATAAAGGACGCTTTTGTTCACTATTTCTCTACATCCACCTCCTGTCTTTTTGAGCAGCTCAAGTGGTTTTTTATGAAGGAAGGTACAAATGTGCCATGAAATCCATATAAGTGGGAGGCAATGGTATCGCAGCATGTCCAGGTTCTGAAGCAAAACAGCATCAGCTGGTGAGAGACTGAAGCTCAAACTCGGCAATGTGGCAAGCTTTGAAGTCAGAGATCAGGCAGAAAAGGCATGGATAAAAGGTCTGGAAAAGGCATTACACAAGGGAAAGAGCAGAAAATAAAAGAAAAGTGGCCCAAGATCTTAAAAAAAAAAATAACAACACCAAATAGAAAACAGGTAGACATTAAATAAGAGGCAGCAGTAAATGTTTCTTAGAGACCTAAAGACTTGTATTACAGAGTGGACTGGGTGCATGCTTGCTGAGAGTACAAGTTTTTTTGACTACAAAATTGTCCAGAAATTAGGACAACTCCCCAGAGAAAAAGGGTGAGCTTTCAGTTAGCATAAAAAAAGAGATGATGAAGAGATCAAAAGTGAGACCATCCCCACCTGGACACCACCAAAATCCTGCAACACTTCTGGATCAAGTACTTCTTATCATCCTCTTGAAAACGGATGCATAAACACATTACCAACATATTTATTGTTATAGAAATCTGTCAGCAAAATAAAATTAAAAAAAGTTTGACAGAAGGAGTCAGCAATGCATTCCAAGCACTGACTCAAAGTGGTGCTTTTGTATCATGTCACTGTGAAATTCAGAACGTGCACATGTATTTATCCAAGTGAGACACAAAATTCCCATTGACTCAAGTTTATCCAAGGCTGGACTAGAAAGATGCACAGAATAACCTCAGGGAGATTTCTGAAGGACATGTCCCTGTGACACAGGACACACCTGCTACTAACACAAACTTAGAAACCATTATAGGCAGGACAGATCAGATTTCTATATGCCCATGGACTAAAACGACTTAGCACAAACTACAGCAAAAGAATTACTTCTAAGCCCTCCTGTGTGACAACTCTAAGTTAGACCAGAAGCAGAAGTTTCCTGGAAGAACACAAGGCCAGGTTTAAGTTGAGTGGGTTCTGTTATAGCAGCAATTTTTTATCAAGAGTTAATTGCTCTACACAGAAAATCACAGCACTTCTGAATGGGCACTTCTGGCCCTCCTGTCCTACAGTTTCATTGTGCCTTCAGCCATTACCACCTGTTAGCTGAGAATGCTGAACAGCAAGCAGCTTTCAAGGAGGCTGTTAGGAAAGGGAAAACATGAGTGTTTTAAAACTGACAGCATGTTTACCAGGGTCTCCCCCAAACAGTCCAAAACCTTCAGAAATCCACTTTAAAAAAGTTACTTAAAATGGTGTCTTTCAAAACAAGAGGATAAGTCTAGTATTGAGTTTTGCAGTGCCAAATAGCAATTTCAAAAGATTTATTTATTTTTAAAGTACAGAATGGAGCACATGCATAAGACTTGGTCCTCTCCACAAACACAAGGCACACTCACTGTTCTGAAGGAAGATCATGCATTTAGCAGCATTGTTCATTCAAAGAGATGAGTTTTAAATCAGTTAAGAATGACAGCTAATAGGGAAGAACACATTTTAGATTTCTAAACACTATTTCTAGCTTCTACTGCTTGGCACTACATCATGCCTACAGTAATGTATCAATTGCAAGCAATGTGATTATGCTGGGGGCTGTGCATGATATACAATGCCACGTCAGAATAAAAAAATATACTCTATTGTAATTTTGCATTACAAAAAATTCCAAATTGAGAAGACAGACTTTCATGAACAAACTCACAGAAACTAGGCAGGCTGAGAAATGAAACCATTTGACAAATCATGCACACACAGACAAGTGCTGTGCTGAGGTCTCAAAAACTGCATAGACTGAAATGCTGTTACTGAGGACTGATGTTATCAAAAGAGCTTTCAAAACAAGTATTTAAATGATGAGTGTTAAATTTTGTTATCTAACTAGTCTTATGATGATTTGCAATCTTGGATTTCGGTTCTACAGGAAGCTTCCATACCCATTACTAGAACACAAGGTCTGAGAAGCAAAGATTAGGCCCCAAGTTTTGTTCTTTTCTTATACCAGTTTATTTTATAAGAGTATTTGGGACTGAACAGGCTAACTACAAAAACATCAGCTGGTATTTTTCTCCTCACCTACAAAAATGGCTAATAGAAAAGTTTTCAAAGAATTTTAGCTCACACCAAAACATGTGCCAGACAAAAAAGGGTCAATAAAGGTTCCCTAGAACACAGTCTTAGCTGAGAAGCAATATAGAATTCTGACTTGACTCAGTTGCTTCAGGAGATACAGGATCCATCATCTCAGCAGCCTGAAGTGAGATTATTTTCTAACTAGTTAGATGATCTTTCAAATGTATCACTCCAGTTCATCTCCAAACACAGGGACTGTATGAATAAGGTCCCTGCCTATCGTAGCAGCCAGGATGAGTTTGAACTTGTTATCAATATTTTCTGTTCATTCTTCAATACACAATTTCTTTGTGCCATTAAAAAAATATTTACAGTTCAGTCTTGCCCTCTTATTATTACCAAAGCCTATGTCAAGGATCCAGACCGGTTTCGTGTTCTTCAGTTTCATCAGGTAGTTCTTCAGCAGAAGCACCACACATACTGTCCTGGTTTTCTGCAGGTTGAGTTAGCTCATCAGGTTCCCCAGTTGCAATCTGAGTTGCTTCTTCTTCCTCTTCTTCCTCAACTTCCCCATCATCCTCTACATCCATCTCAAACACCCTCACATGGCGGAGATTTGAACTTAGCTACAGAGACATTAAGAAGTTTCTGTTAATAAATAAATAAGTAAAAGCACCAATACTATCTTAATTGTCAGCCAATAGCTTTGAAAACAGCCTTTATCTTTGAAACAGAGGTATCCAGGGAATTAGCAACTTTTTATTGCTCTACAGGCTGAAATGTAAAGTAAGCAGATTTATTAACTTCTGTTAAAGCTTTTCCATGTTGTTCTATGAGACAACTATGACTGCATCCTGACACACTTAGAGCAGATCATGAGAAAACAATCTATTTGTTTAAAAAAAAATAAATAAAAGTTTTGATAACTCTTAAATTACCATTCTCTTCAGTCATAGCACATGTTCTTTAATAGCTTATAGGCTTGTTCAAGGATACCGCACTTACCACACAAGACACTTTTCTAATGCCATTTACAGAAACATACTGAGCTTTCATATTCTCCAGCACTCTCCACTGATTCTCCAAGAAGACAGTACATGTGGGTATCTCACCACTCCGTTCATCCAGCCTGCATAGAGCAAGGAAAAAAAACAAAGCCAGTACATAAGAAACAACTGCAATTCTAAGGAAAACCTCCAGTTTCTTATGTCTAAGTTCCATCATATAATATGCAACAAGATGAGCATTTGAAACCATCAATAATGCTTCTAGAGATACTCCAGAGTGGGGGACCCAGTTGTGGAGACACAGCATGTTCAAGTGAGATAAACACATTACCAGAAGGTGAGAAGTGTAAAGTTTGATCTTCTCACAAGAAACAGCTAGAGCAGGAGGATGAGGGTGGCTTTCTTTAAAACCTCTCCTCTCCAAGAAGAATTGTTTCTGAACACAGTCCTGGATGCCTCTCCTGACACAGAAGTTGGGCCTCCATGGCCTTTCAAAGATGCATCACTACAGTTCACTCCCACTCACAGGGACTCTATGAAGATAAACCCTGCCTATTACAGTAGCCAGGATAAGTTTGAACTTGCTCTTAATATTTTCTGTTTATTCTTCAATACGCACTACCTTTGTGGCTTAAAAAAAATATTAACAGGTCAGTATGGCTCTTTGAGGCAGAAATGCATCTTAAGCAAATCACCAGAGAAAAATATGGAGAAAAAAGTAAAAGCAAGGGAGACACAGCAACTAAAAGACTGGATTTACTGCTTGAACTACATTGGTCTTCGTGTGTGTGTGTTCACTTCTCCAGGTGCTCTCTTCTCCCTGTGACAATGCAGAGAGGTACCAATTCTGATGTTTCAAGGGTAAGCTGACAGTGTTGACTACAAGGGGGAAAGATGAAGAAATACCTGTGTATTCTTATTACAAGACAGAAGTATTTGAGCAAATATGCCAAAAACACCCTAAACTGAAGTATCCTGACCAGCGAAGTTAGCATGGTCCTAAAGAAAGGACGATTTCTGATTCTACAGGGTGTCTTCAGTTGATCCTTGCATTTCATGACAGCCAAGTACATGGATAGTATCAGTCTCAAAAAAGCAAAAACAATCCCCAAAACCCACAAAACAGTTTAGGAAGCTTCCATCTCCCCATCCTACTCTCCCTGGCACAAAAAGAATTTGTCTTTACAATATTTACACACACACAAAGCACGAGTAACTGTACACAATTAGAACATTTTCTTAACTTGCTTTTCAGTTCTGCATTTTCAGATTTGCTCTAAGTTTTTCAGTACCTTTCTGTAGAATCCCAGATGAATTTCCTATCTTGGTCCTCATCTGTGTATACTGAAGACAAGGGCAGCTGAGCCAAGATTCTTTCCTTCCCCTCTTGTTCCACATTTTCTTTCAGAACTACAGTTACGGTTTCATCATCATAGAAGTGAGCATCCAAACAACTGTAGCATCTATAAGAAAATAGTTCAGAAAGCATCGAGGAATAAAAGGGAATACAGAACTAACATATTTTAAGGTTGAACAGCATTTATGTTAAAAAGTATTCAGTAGTTAACGATGAGCTTTACTGTAAATGTTAAAAAGGTCAGTCATGCAGCTGTGACACTGAAAGCCATAACTGTGGCAGACTCCTGCATCATGCAGGAAAAATGATTCTGAAGGTAAAAAAAAAAAGCAACTTACAAAAAAAAACTTACTAGTAATCTTCACATTTCAGATGAAATGTAAAAAACGCTAAACATAAACACCAAAGAAAATTTAGAACCACAATTGAAGGTACTGAGGGCAATCACATCTAGCCTTTCTACATGATAAGGATGAACTTAGTCTGCCATATGCCTTCTAAGATGGCTACATTCAGGCATATCGATTCTTATCTTACTTCAAGAATATCACAGATAAAAGCAATAGATGCTTCCAGCTAGCTTTTGCACATGTGTTAAAGCTCTACTTTTCAACTGCAAAACTAAAATTTACTTGACCTTGAGATGAAGTGCATAATAAGACTCCCACAACCCTGCAGCTTCATGCACCTGTGCCATTTTTTACAACCTGACTCACCCAGGTGCATTAACTTAGACGTTAATTTAATGCAAAATAAATAGTAGAAAACATGATCTTTAATTCAGCAATCTGCAATTCTGGAAGAAAAATCAAGTATACTGACCTGGAGTCTGAGCTCTCATTTATACTGTTGTTCAAGATGTTTCCAAACTCTACTGCAAGAATCCCGTTACTGACAGACCTAGAACAACAGTGTTAATTATCTTGGTGACTAATTCTTTTCCATTCATGGAGAATCCAAAATCTGTAACAGCAACTGTGGTACAAAATGGTGTAAGCCTATCTAAGCTTAGCACAATACATGGCTACATGCCAAAATGACATAACCGGTGGTTGGGAACCTTTTAAATTCTTCTGCTTCTCAGGAAAACATGACTAATGGAGTCAAATGGAAAACTGCATCTGGCTTACGGGATACAGTTCTTCTTTGTTGAACTCCTGGCTCAATTATCCTAGTCTCAGGTTTGTTAAGTTACTTGTTACTCTACAGAAAAAGAGTTTGGGTTGTTTTAGGTATCAATGAGAGAGGACATATAAGTCACACCACCGGGCAGTAATTTTGTCATCAGCAGCTCTCAACTGGGAACACAAAAGATAGTTTCAACATGTGCTTTCCTTAGTAGTAAAACTGCTTTAAAAATTCGCACCTCATCACAGTTTATTGTGCCCTCAAATTAAATGACACAGATTATAAAAATGAGTATTTTACAGAGAGGAGTAGTTTTTCTTGTTTTTTAAACCCAGCTCATTTCAGTCATCCCACTGACAGAATGCAGCTTAAACAGTTGTATCAGTACAACTAGGCAGTGACAAACTGCATTGTGGACACAGAAACTCCTGAAGGTACACAAATCTAGACTCCAAAGAGATAAATTCTACTTGATGCACCCATTTTCCCTAAAAGTATTAAATTACAGGCTGCAAGGGGTTAATCAAAGGCAAAGCAACACTGGAAGCAGGATTATCCACAATTTTTCAGAAGTTTGCAGATAAAAGTAACTCTGTGCGGAGCAAAACTAAGCAAGTCTGATTATTTTTCCTTAGCCTAGAATCATCTTGGGTCTCGTGATTAGATTTTCTGAGTCTAACACAACACAAACTCCTGCTGCACTTCCTAATGTACTCTTCATTTTCTCTAGTATAAAAGAAAAACTGTATTCATGCCACTCATTCCATCTTTTTAAATAGATCCAAATTGTAACTGTCTCTGTACACACATGCCAAAGCTCACAAGCCATTTTTCCCCTCTTTTTGTCTTACCTGGAAGTGTCAGTATGTCTCCTCAAAATGTGTATTTTAGAAATAGAATTTTCTAGTATGGTGAAGAGGACATAATGTATATTGGATGTTTTGTCATTCCACCTGCAATGAAGTGGAAGAAATGAAAATTTAGATTAAGTTCTAATAACTGGTAAACTACACAGAATAAGGAATAGCAGCATACTTACAGAAATGGTAGTTTAAATAACTGAGGTGTGGAATCTTCACTGAAAAGGAAAAACCAAAACAGTTTACAAAATACTACTCGTGCATGAGCTTTAGTTGCACATATCTTTAGTTTCTTTTAGTAAAGAAATACCTTTGTGAAATTTTGTAGAGAGACAAGCAGACTGCTTGACGCACTGACCTTCCAATTACATCCTAACAAATATAAGAAAAATAGGCCATAAAATACAGGCAGGTATTCAAAATTATAGAGATTTTTAAGACAAAAAACCCTCAACCAACTAACCAAAAACCCCTGAGTACACCTGAAAGAGAAATCCACCAATATTATGCTGGAATAAACATTCCTAATGCAAACAATACTGTCACTTCATACACTTGTTTCACATTTCTTCATCATATTAGACTAATGTATTGCCAACTAACATCGTTACTTGGTACACCGCATATACACCAAGATAATTAAGATTAAAACCAGATCCCAATAATGTGGGAACAGAAGATGTGAAACAAGAAATCCCCTGCTGTGCTCTCCCCAGCCAAAGGCTTGAGACATGCCAGCAGTGAAGTTAGACTATGCCCAAGTTGTAGGCACTCAAAGATTAAAGCATCAGGCCTTGCTAAGCGTAACTACTACCTTCAGTTGACCACTATCCCTAAAAAAAGGTTACCATGTATAAAAACTGAACTTACTGCTGGCTTTTGTAAACACTGATCAATGATCCCTTCCATTTGCCTCTTGACAAAATGCAGTGATTTCTCAGGATAGTAGGGAAACAGAAGCGGACTTTCTGTAAACAAATAAAGTTAATTTAAAAAATACTTGTACCTCTATAAAAATGTATTACACCATTATTAAAGTAACAAACTGAAGTAAGTCCAGTGAAGAGTCAGTAAGATGGTCACAGGGCTAGAGCACAAACTTTACAAGAAGCAGTTGAGAGGGCTGGGTTTGTTCAGCCTAGAGATGCAATTGCTAAGACAGAACCACAGACTGGTCTCTTCAGCTGCCTCAATGACAAGCTGCAGAAGAAATCATTTTCAAAGCTGCACACAGGGAAAGAAGAAAATATAAGGTCATAAGCCCCAGCAAGGGGAATTCCAGTCAGATATAAGGAAAAAAGTTTTCACAAGGATGGTTAGTCCAAGCATGGAGCAGGGTGCCCAGAGAAGGTGAGGTCTCTATCCTTGCAGACGTACAGGACTTGACTACACAAACCTTGAATAACACAGTTTATCTTCAAAATTAGCCCTGCTTTGGTTGAATTAGATGATAGTCTAAGTTACTCCCTGATTATAAATTTTAACTCAAGTAACTCACTGGATTACAATATGAAACTAGACAAATAACTGAGAAATGAAGGTCTGCCTGCCCCTTCCACTTTTCTTCACAGCTCATTCAAAATTGCAAAGATAGAATAGCATTTACCCAAGAGCTAGAAAACAGTTGTCATAAAATATCTTGTAAAAGCAAAACAACTTCGATACTTTTTGTAGTAGCTATGATTTGGTTTCAGTACGACTGATTCCTTCTTATGAAATGAACTACTCTGTAAGAAGACATTTTGCTTTTGAGATATAACTCCTTACTTATTTATAGCCTGTTTCTTTTCCAGTATTTAGCTGGAAGAAATAATAAAAACTATATCAACCAACAAAGCCATATAAAACACCGCGAAAGGGTAGAAAGTGTCAGCAACAGAAGCATTACTTGTCCTAAAATCCTATAAATATCTCAATACTTGCCAAATTAATACCAACAAAAGCACTTACAAACCATCACAAATCTTGCGTAGTAACAGAAATGACCAGTCATCTACATATCTAAAGTATCAAACATATTTTTAAAGTATATCTAAAAATACATTTTCCAAATACTATTTTCCAAACAAAAAAGCTATCATTTCCTCCCTTTTTATTGAATTAAATAGGCAGAAAAAGGCAACTGTGGCAGATCCTATTACACAGCTTACACTGTCAAGGTTTTACAGTCTATGGTTTCTAAAGGCAAACAAGAATCATTTCCACCATCAGCTCATTATAGTCTCTTACTTCTTTTTCACCACTAATAAACAAAATAATCTCAGACCCCAGTGAAAACAAACAAGTTTGGACACTTCACCCAGGTACAACCTAAGCATAACTATTATTTTCTTGAATTGGAATTAAGATATTCTAAAATAGACATCTTCTAGGATTCCTTCCAAGTCAACACTTCGGAGACTGGTACAGAAAAACAGGGAGCTACTAATACCTAGAAAAATGGTAATAAACTGGAAAAGCAACTACCTAAAACCTGTGTAAAACTGGAAAAGCAACTACCTAAAACCTGTGTAAAATAACAAGGCTTGTTTATTTTATTCTACTCAGATGAAGACCAATGATTAGCACTGCAGAAGTAACTTGTAAGCATGAAAAAAAAAGATTACCCTTCTAAATTTCTTACATCCTATATATATCTTCGATTCACTTTTATTTTTTATGAAAGCAGATTACCTTTAAGATGAGTACTATTTTTAAGGAAGTTAAACCACTGGTTTCCCTCTGTATTAGGTGGTGATACAAGGTCATCATCTTCATCTTTCAAGTACTAGAAAAGAGACAGACATTTTTAAGACTGTAACTGAAGAATAAAGAACATTAGAATTCACCTCCAACATTGCCCCTAGCAAGTGTATTAGACACTCCCTGTTAAATTAACATGCCATAGTCTTAAAACTAGATATTCCACCTCTTCTAGAAACAGTACGAAAAATCAACTACTGCCTAAGATCACATGGTGATATTTCCATACGAAACTAATTTAAATCAAGTCTGATTTAAAATGTTTTGAAATCCAGTGATAAATGCCATAAAGACAACAAACACATTTCAGTTTTACTGAAGCTGGCTTTTACAGTTTTACTGCTGCTGGCTGCAAAGAAGTCTTGCCGTTTTCCTAAAAACACAACATGTGTAAGCTGAAACTGTAAGGCATGTTTTCAAACACTACTTTTCCTAATAATAGGGAGAACAAATAAAATGTTCCCTTTAGCCATTATTGGTATGTGCGACACAGAGCACAAGGGCCAAGGAAGAAAAGGGGACACAGCTTTAAAAGCTTCTCCATCTAAGAATTTTCTCATTTATTCTTTTTGCATCTGTTCCTTAGCTCTTTACCTGGCCAACTCTCTCCACATTGAAATATTTTCCTTTACGATTGTAAAGTTCTGGTGCCTGAAAAAATAATGCAAACAAATCTATTATTTAAACACAAAGTTAATAAGAAGTAGTGAACAAAAAGATGATTGAATTATTTTTTATAAGATTTTTCAATCAGCTCTTGGCAACAGAAATACAGTCAGATGCTGTACTTTGAAAACCAGCATCACTTACCTCATTGAAGTGTTCAGTTAGAAAATCAGCAACAAATGTGATATCTTTTTGAGTCATCTAAAAGGAAAAAAAAACAAACCCAAAAACAGTGAGAAAAGCAAAGGGTAAAAAATACACTTCAATGAGAACAGAACACATGTTCTATAGGCTGCACAAATACAGCTCCCTCAGCCCCTTCTCACAGGGCAAGTGCTCCAGTCTCCAACCTGCCTGGGAGCCCACTGCTGAACTCACCCCAGTCAGTTTTGTACAGGAGGGTCCCAAGCTGGAGCAATCGGACGAGTGCAAAATAAGGACAGTAACTACTTCCCTTGACCTCCTGGCCATGCTCTTGTTAGTACAGCCCTTGTTACCCCTGGCCACCTTTGCTGCCAGGGCACACTGCTGGCTCACACCCAGCTTATACCCTCTGACATTCACAGATCATCTCAGCAGAGCTGACATCTTCCCAGCCAGCTGAGGCCCAGCTGAGCAATAGCAGGGGGTTACCCCTCCCCAGGACAGAATCTTGCATTTATACTTGCTGAACTGTGGGAGGTCCCCACCCCACCAGCCTATCTATTTCCCTCTGGAAGGCACCTCTGCCCTCAAGCAAGGGCAGTGTGATGGTGGCTGCAAATCCAATGCAGGCATATTCCATCTCCTCTACGGGCACTGGTAAAGATGTTAAAACCCCATTCTGGTCAATTTAGTCATTTAGGGCATACAAAGAGCTGCTATACACAGAGGCCTTGCATTCACATACAGTGCACTAAAACCAGCAGTATTAACAAAGAAAACAGAAAAAATAATTCATGCAAGACAGCGTATTAGTGCGAATCTAAAGGCATGAACTTTCTCAAAAAAATAACACAGATGCTATCTTTTTAAGTTTTGGAATAGAACAAAACGAAACCTTTAATTCTGCTTTCCAGTTGAGCAAAATACAGACTACATCAGCATTTATCAGAAAATGTTATTCCTACCTTGTTCAGCTCTGGAAGCACATGATCTTCTGACATCCTCAACATCGCTGAGGGAAAAATTATATTCTTATTGCATTAATACTGTTTTCCTAATATTCTTAATTTCTCATGTCTACGTAACAAGAGATTGCCATTAAAATAGATTAATTCATCAGAAGCAAAAGAGTCTGGAACGAAGAATTACAAATTGAGACTGAAATTAAGCCTCGCTAGACCCACTAGCTTACAATACAAATCTTGTAGATTTTTATCTTTAATCTTTTCCAACTGCATTCTACCCTGAGATGAAATTATCATAAAAAGTGTTCATAAGAATTTATTCATGTACATACTAAGAGTAATAAAATGGGTATATATAAAATACATGAATACTGTCATGCCCAGAATCATGCGTTTGAAGAGAATTACACAGAAGTAATTTTAAATCAGCAAGGCTTGGATAAAATTCTGTTTAGTTTCAAAACAAGCAAATAACAGCAAACATAACACAGAACTCTGACAGTTCTGCTTTCTGTAATTTTTAAAATTAGAATTACTATATTCCTGCTAGTAAGTGCTAACAATGCATTTCTGGTGCTTTTACAGTATCTGGTAAGACCACTTAGGTTTTGTAAAGTAGTCAGTTAAAAGTTACAAACTTATTCATAATCACTTCAGAAAAACAAGCAGGCTAAAATACAGCATTCTGCGCTTCCTTCTAACATTTTCTCTGCAGCTACTCAGACACAATTGAAAGTGGCTACCAAGTGCATTCAGACATTCAGAGACTGTTTACATCTGTGCAGAACCTTACAGCTACCCAGGCTGTCACAGGAAAAAAGAGCAATTAACAGAGTAAAGGAGAATTAGACTGTACTTCAGATTTAGTGTAAACTAAATAAAGTCCTTTATTTTCTCCAAGTCGAGACCAGCAAATTGCTCATGAAGCAGAAAACAGTTTGGAGCAACACTGCAGGTCAAGTATGTACAATACCCACTCCACACAATAAGTTCAGTCAAGAACTATCAAGTTTATGATTTATGTGTTTAATAGTATAATTACTCGTCTCATCAACTGTATCCTTTCAGATGTCCAGAAATTTTCTACGATAGAAATAAATAGATGGTTATAACTAAGACTGGCCCGATTACTTGCCAACATTTCGATGCTTACAATATAAAACAGACACGGGATGATTACTATGCCATCAAGCTTACCAACATACAGCCACCGAAAAAACGCCTTGAAGTTTTTCATACTACTGTCGATAACTCTGAGCAAGAAACAACAAAAGAAATTACAAAACCTAAATGTCACAAGCTGCTCCAGGCTTAAGTCCCATTTTACTACAGAAAGGCCTACAAGCAATATCAGTTTTTTTAAAAACGTCCAGTGCAACCTTTCAGGTAAGACTATTCCTGCAGTGAGACAAGATCAAAGCCCACCACCAACAGAGGAGCTTTGTTCTTTCAGCCTCCTCTATTCCCAGCTACATGCAGCCCCTTCAATACAAAACTCATAGGAATGTTTTCTAATCTCTCCAGACTTTATACTTACTGAAGTAGCTCATTTGCCTTCAGGATGAAAGAACCAACAGCAGTAATAGCCTCTGCAAAAGAAGCCAGCCATTATTATTAAGCTTTCAAAAGTGAAATCTGATCAGGTAAGTAGCAGACACTACTGCACCTTCAATTCCAGAGGCATCTAATCCCAAAGACTCGTATTTTTGTTTCCATAAAGCCATTCCTTTCAATTCACTCAAGTGGTATAACAGAGCCTCAGAGCCACTAGGAAGGAAGAGAAAAGAAGTATAACCTTTTAGTCACCCTTTGGAAATTCATGACTTTGCTGTGTGCTAATGGTAATAGCATGATGATGCTATTATCATTTACTGTGCAAAGTGCATATATAATATGCCATTTAATCTATAATTCATTCAACATTCTGTGACTTACCTCTGCAAATGACTTATGACTAACTTCTGTATACTGGAATAGGAAGACTCTATGGACTGACCAAGTTTTTTTAAACCCTGTTAACAAAGAAATACAAGCATATAATAATTTTCTGTTAACTTACCAGAACAAAGACTAAAACACAGTGAAACAGATTGTTTTAGTATGTTTAAAAAAGTATTAACATACCTTTACTGTCAGCTGGTTCATTAGTAACGCCTGAAGTTCCAGACTGAAGAAGGTGGGGAGAGAACCAAATATGCACTTACTTTGTGTTTCTACATCAAGTGCAAATGCATACTCAGATAAAACAACAGTAACTACCTTGCTTTGCCCCATAACAACAGCTGCATAAACTCATCCTGAACAGAAGTGGTTGTATTCTTTTCCTGTCAGTTAAAATGATTGAAAGATTGGTGAAGAGATTAAATCCAGGCTACCAAATTATCTCACAAACACTTCAATTAAATTATATCGGAGGACCCCCCCATATCCTTGAATGTTGAAATCAGACTACTGAGCACTGAAAATTTTCTAGTATTTTAAGTTTTTTCAATTGTATTACCCAATAAAAATTCTAAGCAGTTTACCATCACCAAAAATCTATTTAAAAAAAATAAATCATATTATTCAATTAACTTCTGGCCATAGGCAATGAACACAAAATTTAAGTAAATCCAAGACCATCTTAATCATGGATGTTATACAAGCTCCACTGAACTAGGCTGTAAGTGTTGTTACTCAACATTTACAATAAATCAGTTTAACAATGAATAAAGTACAAAGAGCAGTTTAACAATGAATAAAGTACAAAGAGCACAACCTTAAACAGAAACCAACTGATCAACAGCCGGGCAAGCTGAAAGCCTCACTTTTGAATATCTCAGAATAAATAAAACAAAGAAGTATCACAATACAGTCATGTTTGATTGTACTCATGCATCTTCAGCATCAGAGCACCTGACACACAACAGCTTCCAGGTCGTCTCCGAACTTAGAGACTGTTAGCTGGAGACATCATGCTTAAACATTAAGATATGCGTGACATTAATAAGAAAAACAGAATTACTTCAAAAGGTTTTCCAAAAGAATGGTTAATCCCACAGTACCTGTACAAACTTTGTGAGTCGTGAGTCCATCTGCATCAGTATTTCTTCCCATGCTTCACACATGCACGTCAATGACAACTTTATATACTGTAATACAGAAACAGACATTAGTATTACTTCCTTTCTCCCCTTAGTCATCACACTCAATAACTGAATGTTACAATACAAAGGGAAGAGATACTGTAGATCTTATGTAAAATTTATTTTCAAATTCCAAGTTAGAGCTCTACATTTACTTAAAACCAACTTAAGCATCCTACTAGAAAACATTTGATTTTACTTGCATTAAGAATATCAAAGCCTGTAAGAACTGTGATATCAAAAGGACAGAGTAACATGATTGTACCTGTAACAGAGTTGAAATGTGAGTAAACTTCCGCGCCATTCGAGTTACCTCAGGTAAGTAACTTGATAATAGACTAGTGTCCAACTATAACAAATGAAACAAGAAACAGTTAACAGATGATTTGTCTTTTAAAAAATTCTAGATTACAGAAATTAAAAAACAGATTGAAAGGACCCACCGAAAAAACTGTCAGCTTTCATTCCTTTTAAGTTGATTTTAAGAGGAAAAGAGATGTAATTCAAAGAAGCAATAAATATTTTTAATTCATCTATAAAAACTCCCGATAAGGTTTCTCATTCTGGAGTTCTAACAGAATAGTTTTAAGGATGACTGTTCTAGATAGATGGGATAATGAAAAGCACTCTGTTATGCCTTTGTGTGTTGAATGAAGAAAATTTGAATAACTAACTGTAATTGAATAAATTAATGTTATTTTAAGAGTAGGATTTTAAATAATGCCTCAGATCATCACCGTCAGTCTTATGAGTGAAACCATGTTAACATCATAAATCTAAAAGCTAAACTGGGATAAATTTCAGAAAGGCTCAAAATATTATTTTATGACGTTTTTTGCAAATAATGGAAAAGCAATAAAGCTACCCGAACACAATTTAAAAAGCAGTTTTATTTTTAAAGAACATTTTAAGATTACTTTACTTGCCTGAAAATACGTTATCTCTGCTTCACTGTCTGAAGAGTCTCGTATCTCTGTAATAACTGACAGTGATTTCAAATCACTAGACAAACACAGTCCACGACAAGAACCTGCCACCTGAGGGATTCCAGTTTAAAAGTTAATAAAATATTGCATTTCCTCTAAGATGCACTTACTGCTCTAACACACTGGCATACAAAGATGATTGCAGTCAACAACATATAAAGACAAAGGGTAATTTTCAGCTACTACTCAGGAACAAAACTACTCTTTTTATTGTGAATTAACACTGAACTTTGCTTCATGTGAAACAAGATGTTAAATTTTCCAGTTAAAATGTCTTTTCACCAATAACCAATAACCCAATTAACTAGTTTCTTTAAAATTCAGTAAGCCACTCTCACTTGTGCGTGAGCACACATAAGTATATTTCCACTCAATTTAGCTGAAGTTTGGTATTTTATGAAGAAAAAATATGGAAAGGAATGGAACATACCCCATTTACTGTAGCAATCTTGAACATTCCATATGCATAAATCTCAATAAATCCTGAGCTGCCACCAAGGACAAGAGCATTAAGCCTATTAAAATAAAACTGTGTTGATAAGCATACTGAAAGAAATTCAAATACATGCAGATATAGTTCTTAATACTTATATACCAGCCCTTTAATAAATGTTCCTATAACAAATCACTGCACAAAAGGAAACACTGTGCTACTGTCTATGATCCAAGAAATCTAAAGCAAACAAAAAATTAGTTTGGATTTTATTGATCAAACCTGCCTTCTAACATTTACAGTAAGAGTATCAATTACGACATTAAGTGAGAGAAGAGGGAAAAATAGTACAATTTAGTCACAGAGTCCTTTTTCATTAACTTTATACCTTCCAGAAGAAAAAAGTAACAAGCTACAGTCCACCTACCAATACAGGCTACAAAGAACTCTTACAAAGCTATTTTGATTTATCCTAACTACAGGCAGAATAAGTTGGCCACAGTCACTCAGTGGTTCCTCAACAAAACCTCAAAGGAAATAAGCATTTGAAATGAATGCTGCAGCAACAACAGCCACAGAACTAACAGCATCAGAAACAGAAACCCAGAAATACCAGAAAATTAACTGCAATTTCTGCCTCTCACACACCTAAATATGTTGAAGCATAACGTTTCAAGAAACATTCTGTCTGAAGACAGAACTTGGCAATCACAGTATCTGAAAAACGTTTGGTTTGATTAATTGAATGTATGAAGGGAGCACGGAATCCACAAAGCTCCTACACCACAGACAGCCACATCTCTCTCTCAAGCAAGGAAATTCTACTGTAAGAAGAGGCATCAAGTCTTAAAAAAGAAAAACTCATGATAGACAGAGATGTAAATTTTGATTTAAGGAGGATGATTCTCAGTGGTTCCTTTTGCTGTAAGGAACAGCAAAAGTCAATGGAAAACAAGGCACAGACATTAAGTGCCCTCCTCAAAGCAGCACCACAGACACTGCACAAAGCCAGTCTCAGTCTGCTAAACTGCACTTCCTCCAGCTGCTCCTGGTGTGTGTCCTAATAACAGATGTTTATTCTCAAGTAACACTAATATAGCTGATTTCAGAGCTAATGTTAAGTTTAGCTTTATCACACTCATAGAGACCCCCAGGAATTCCCTGTCTATAACAAGCATCCACAAATGTCTCCAAGACCAGCTTCAGTAACATAAAATAGCCTTCAAATGCACGCCAGGGAATCTTCTAAGAAAAAGAAGATATGGCATCAACAGCAGTTGCTGATCAAGTGCCTTATAATCTCTCTAAACTGAGGGGAGACTTCTTTTTTAACAAATTCTTTGAACTTTATCTTTGTACGCGAAAAAAAAAGACATTCCATATAATTTCTCCAGGACCCTTAAAAACAATTATTAACAACTTCAAAGTAAACTCGCTTATGCATTATTTTATATTTTTGAAAACCCAACCAGCTAAACAAAAAAAAAACCCTCAACCAACAACAATGCACAGATGGATTTTACCTGACATCACCCAGAAGCTTCATAATCTCATCTGACTTTTCCTCACTGAAAATACAAACCATGTAATTAGGGCTCAGGTAGCTTGTCTCAATACCAGAAAACAAAATAAAAGAAGAAAATAGAGAGCTATAAGATGACAGTTTCTTACCTGAAAATTTTTGCAGTGGTACTGTAACTGAAAACAAAATAATTACTGTCAATAACAATGTTTGGACATCTGTAGAGCACTAAAGATGAAGAACTGAAACAACAATAACAAACGGCAAATAGTATCTTCTCAAGCTTACTAGTGTAACACTTACTTTTTTGGTAGGGCTGGTAATTTAGGCAAAAGGAGGTTTGATTCATCCTCAGCATTGTAAAACGAAGTGAGAACACTGAAAAAGAAGCAATACTGTCTTTACTACCCAAGCTGTAAAAATGAGAAGAGACTTTCTTTTTAACTTCAAAGTTAAAGCATATACTCAATACATCATGTATATCAGAGCTACAAATACCAGTGCGTAATCCCTTATGGGATTTTTAATAATTTATCAAGTGATCAAATTAATAAAAGAACTCTGAAATTTTTTTATTATTTTCACTGAAAAAAGTTTGTGTCTGCTGGCTTGGAGGCTTGCCACCAAAATCCTTCTGCATCTCTAATGCAGTTACTGACAAAGGATTTCTATTTAAACTCTGCAGTACAACCTACCCACACCTCAAAACTGCTAAAGGCACATTGTGGTGATAGGAACATTAACACACAATACTTAATATCACACCAAAGACATGCCAGAAGGATGAGACCTTCCCACAAAGAGCTAAGCCTATCCCCATCAGGAGAAGAATGTTAGAGTGATTTAAGATGCAGTTATTTTCATGCTATTTTAAGATTGGTGTTTTCTGGAGGCAGGGGGGAAAAATCCCCAAGTCAGGCTTACAATACCTCCCTCTTTTAAATAAACGTTTTATTTAATTAATTTCTTGCACTGCAATAAGGTGCACATCAGAGGTTTCCATAAGACCACAGAAGTAGGGATCATGATGTCCTCCAGCTCACAAGCGCTGCTGAGAATTGTTTAATCCCACAGAGCTCATGGTCACTAGTGACAATCTGACTTCCTGAACAACAGAATTGCCAATGGGATTGGATGTAACACCAAAGACACACCATGAAAGACCTAAACATCAAACTAAAGATCTTGAAAACACAGGTGAAGAAATACTTCAATATAATTATTCTAACAAAATAGAAGAACATAACATTACTACAATTAGTTAAATGAATTCATTGGTATTGACGTAAACTGTATCAGAAGTCAGGCTGTACAAACTACCACTAGATTAAGCAGCTTTCAAGAGGCAGGCGCTCAAGATTAGGTTACACATTACATTTCAGCATGAAGAACTATAAATTAAGGTATCAGCACTAAAAATTAGCATATGGAAAGTGTCTATTCTAAAAAA
This sequence comes from Pipra filicauda, assembly GCF_003945595.2. Classification (NCBI taxonomy): domain Eukaryota; kingdom Metazoa; phylum Chordata; class Aves; order Passeriformes; family Pipridae; genus Pipra; species Pipra filicauda. The sequence continues at coordinate 1,233,662 of NW_024104206.1, read as the reverse complement.
AATAAAAAAAAAAAAAGGAAAATCTTAGTCAAGTGGTGAAAAAAAGCCACAGCTATGGAATTTTGTACTATTTTATATGACCGCTTCTAACACACTTAGTATAAATTATTAATAAGGTGGGCACTACATAGCCTGTAATTTACTTCTAGAGTTTTTCAGACTCACCTGCTTTCCTCAGTTACTTCCATCCAATGCATGTATGTAATAGATAAGTCCACAGAGAAGGAATGCAAGCTTTCAGGTTTTTCTACATCACACAGAATAATCCGCTTGGTATCAGCAAGGCCAAAAGCCAAAACTAGAGAAAGAAAAATAAAATGTATAAATAACCAATGTGCAAAACTCTGTATTTTACACTGACCTAGAAAACAATGTGCCTTCAAAGCCCATTACTGGACAGTTTTCTTGGTCTGTTTACAGTCCTTTCAAACTCTCATTTGAAATCTACTTATTAAAGTTTGAACTGTCATGTTTTAGGTGGTAAATTTAAGGCAAAGGCCTGATTTCATAATTATTTACCTGCATGTTTAACTGAACATGCTTATAACACTTCTAACAACAGTTCCAATAAAGTACAGCCTTCCAATTTTGCAAATTTGGGGCCAATATTATACATAAAGATTGTCCATCAGAAAGGTTTGGGTTTTACCGCAACAGAAGTTAGGACTTACTGAGCAACTTTTGCATCACTTTCTTCCTAACTGTCTTCATCCCTAACAGCATATGGCAAGCACAGGTTTCTGTACTTATTTCCTTGTAATCACACGTAACCAGCTTAAAAAGAAGTTTCTTAGACTCCTCAGATGCCATCAGAAAACAATGTAGGCAGTTTTTGTCCACATCATGAAAGAAGATTGTTCTCATTCTCCCACCTCCAATGAATCAAAAATTAATTTCCAGCACAAGTCTATTAAGATACTAATTTCAACATTATTTCTGTTGATAAAGGTGTTTCTTTCTCTGGTCTATTACGAGAGCAATTTTAGCCTCTGAAGTTTTGCCTCTGCCAAATAAACTGAGCTCTTCAATCAATCCTGATTAGACAGCCAGCCTCTTTCTCTTCCAATAAACTTTGCAGTTCATACAAAAATATTCTGCTTAGTTAGGAGGTTGAAGTTTTGCTATACCCTGAAAAGCAGTATTTTAGACATAAATCTGTCTTGCAAATCTTTCTTGCAGTTGCATTCAAAAGTGTTAATCTCACTATTACTGTGAATGAACCTACATAAAACTGAGCCATCCTCCTCTTCAAACACAGTTAACTTGAAAATTTCCTTTGCAGATAAAAGGTATCACCACCACAACATTCATGATTTCCCATGGGATTTTTATTGTACCATGTCACCTTGTATACTTGACATTACTTTTGCCATCTGGTCTCCAAGCAAGAGCGGTCACTTCTTTTCCTGTATTTTCATTTGGAGGTAAACTCCACACTCGTTGAAAGTTTGCAAGCCGATGAAGTAAAACCTACCAAGCAAATAAATACATCGAAGACAAACTTAAACCACATTCTCCCATTAACACCACTCTGTAATTCACTTCAAGACGCACTTTTTTAACCAGTTTTTAATAACTCGTGTGGCAAATACCACCTACTCCTCTAGCAGATGATTCACTCCTATGTTCTTTTAGAAGGTAGCCCAATGTTTACAGCACTACAGAGAAATAAGCTGAGCCTTGAACAAGGATAAAAGCCAGTAACAACTGCCTCTCCAGCAGACAGCCCGAAAGCACAACAGTCTTGTCTTCATGCATGACCACATGCAGAAAAAAAACTTGACCATTGATTTAAATACGAAATTTCACGTGCTTTAAAATCCCACAAATGCAGGCAAGGAGCGCATCGCGAGTGAATTTGTTTGGAAATTAGACTGTAAAGAGGGAAGGGGCACTAAGAATTAAGCAGCTTGATTTAAAAAAACCCCTGCTCTTCCTAAATGCTTGGCCAGGCTTACAGGAAGGATGCCACAAGCAGCAGCACAGGCATCTGGCCTGCAGGGAGAGGCAGGGCCCTCCTTCCGGCGGCAGCCGCTGTTCCCTCGGCCCCCGCACTCACCTCCCCCGCCCGGTTGGCCAGGGCGATGAGGTCCCTTTTGGGGGACCAGCACATGAACACGACCTCCTGAGGCAGCTGCTTCTCGCCCACCTGCCTGAAGGCGGGCATGGCTGCGGGGCTCCGAAGCTCCCCGGGCCCTTCCCGCCCGCCGCCCTCCGCTCTCGCTTCCGGGGGCGGCGCCGAGCCCGGGCGGGCGCAGGGGCGGGTCAGGCTCCTCCTGCTCCGCCCTCAGTAAGCTTACTAAATACCTTTTTTTTCCTAGCCTCTTTTCCATTTGGAGAAAAATTTTTTAAAAACACAAAACCATTTCTCTGAGAGGACTGTAACTAACAGAGCTTTGTTTCCCAACAATTTTACCTTTCCATCGTCTACCCTCACTTTCTCCCTTGCCCCAGGTCCCCCAACACCTACCACAAAACCACAGCATCCACCAGTACCTCACCTCTCAGCAGTACTCCCCTGAACGTCAGATTCCCACCAAACCAGACAAATAGCCAATCCTAAACACACAAAATTGTTACGTTATACAAATACACAGTAAGGGCTGTGGTAGTTCACTTAAGCTGGGGGGTTTTTTTTGGTGCCAGTAACGATGTGTAATAAAGGAACTGCCACTTTTAATTCAATCAGGTTTTATTTTGGATGTTAATATTTACATTTTTAGAAAATGGAAACAAAGGCTGGCCATAAAAAAATAAATAATTAAGTAGCAGCAAGAAAAGTCATGTCTTTTTTTTCTTATTCTTCATTTTCTTCCCGGAGAATATGGTACGTTTCATTGCTGATCTTTTACAGATCCCCATCTTTACCTTCTTTGAAGTTTTCTGCCCTTTCTTTTTGTCATCTCTGTAAAGAAAAAAGGAACATAGAGATTAGAATAAAATGGAGAATGAACTTTTACATTTGCTGATATTTTAAATAATCTGTCTGTGTAAGTACATGAACTGTAGTGACAGTATGTGAAGCACCGGCACAAAAAGTACAAGGAACATTCCATCTTACAATGTTATGATATTTCAACTTCCTAAAAGTGTTTCTCCACTTTATTGCCATTAATTATCTTTCATTTATGTACTTATTCAGCATTTAACTTTAAAAGGATATAGAAAACAAGAAATTCCCTCACAAAAAAGCACACACAGAGTTTCATGCTGAACATATAAAGCATAAATACATAATAGAAAGGCTTAGAAGACAATACATAAAGTTAGGGAGACTCCTGCATTAGGAAGACTCCTGCAAATACAGGACCTACATACAACTAGCAAGTGGACTGTTTTGTCTCTGACAAAGGATGTATTTCACAATGTGAAATGTTGAATAATTTTAATAAATAAAACATACAGAGCTTTTTATTAGAAAAAGAAAGCTACGCTATATGCTGCAATAAGTCAACAAAAGAAGTAACTGATGACGTGAAAGGACTAAACCACTCTGGTACAATTGACCAAATAGTATCTTACTTGACAGAAGAAACAGATGAGGCTTCATGAATTTTTTAGCCTCCATTTAACTCTTTTAAGCAAAGAAAAAAAACCCCAAACATTAAGAGAGATGGAATTTTTAAAAGAGATAGATAAACTGAAACATTACTACCTTTTATCTCTACTACTCCTTAACCAAAACTTGTTTTAATGCCACAGTAAGACAGGAAGCAATACTCCTGTACTCCTCTACCATCCAACAGGCATCTGGTGAGTCTCTTGATAGTGATTCAAGAGAGTAATTATCTGAATCTCACTGTGCAACAAGAAGTACAGCTTTTGCGAGAGAAGATTTGCATTTCCACTGCTATAGCCATTGAAGTCAAGAATCACAAACAAATCCATGACTCTGGAGAAGCTACCAAAGTGCAGGTCAACTATCTGGAACTGGAAAGGCTGAGACAACTGCTGCATCATCTCTTAGCAAATCCCCTTTCCTCTTTTCAGTTAGTTCTATTTGAAGACCACCATACATGATTCTTTTGGACTTCTGACACATACAAGTATGTCATTCTGTATATTACAGAAGAACAATCATGGAAGACTCAAAGTACTCAATGTGATCCTGATTAATGGTGGAGACTTAGATCATACTACAAAAAGCACCTGAAATACCACATGGAAAAAAGCAAAATATGCCACAACAAAGCAAAAGAAACAGGAAGCAATAAAACAGTGTCAGTGTCTTCTCTGACCTGTCATGAGGAATTTGAAGGGGATAAAAGCATTTTATTACTTCAGTTTTCAGTCTTCTTGACAGAGCTCTCCTGTGCACCAGTCACCAAGTTTGCGATCCATATAAATCAGTTATGAAAGAAAAGCCACAGACAGGGAACTGGGAGCCACAGGAGCTGCCATTTATCATATCCTCCCTTCGGTATATACTCCCCAGCAACAGAGCAGGAGAGCAACAGTGAAAGCTGACATCAGCACTTAAAGCCAAAAGTCATCTCTTTCTAAATTCATTCCATGACATAAGATCTGCTCGCACCTGACTGCTATCTTCTATTATATTAATGCAATATGACACTTACTGGAAAGCTGTTCTGGTGCGGGAGAGACTGGGACAGGCACTGCGCTTGTGACCTGCCTTGCCACACACAAAACAGCCAGAATCAGTCTTCTCACAACTGTGGTTTGGAAGAGCACAGCAGTTGCAATTGTTACAGTGAAACCAAGCTGCAAAATAAGTAACATGATTTATTATATTGAAAATGTTTATAACGATAATTCTGAAAATGAGGTTTAAATATAGGCCACAATACCCAGTTTCTAACTCTGGATTAGTTTTACAGAGATGAACGTGGTCAGTTTTGGGTTCCTTATCCCATCTCATAAGGCAGTCAGATACCTCACTAGATATACTGCGCAATTATGTGTGAATTTTTTTGCCATGAGAACTATTATCATGTATGTGATCTTAACAGGGAAAAAAAGTCCAGATGTTAAAATGTATTTACAGATTGTGATTTCTGTAACAGTAACAAAAATTATTGCTTCAGCTATTTGAACAGAGCTATACATACAATTAAATTTGTACATGAAACATAATTTTACTCCACCCTCTCAAGCATTTTAGTAATTCCTCATTTGTTTATGAAATTCTAATGAAAAAGTTTACAGAATTAGGAAACACTTATATGACAAATGAAAATATTTCAATTTTCCCATAATAACTAAAAATGAGATTTAGTGTGCCTTGACAAGAAGTTATCACATGTCCACACAGTGCAAATACACTTAAATTAATAAATAGCAGCTTGTGCAAAACAGAGATTTTTTTGTTTACTCTCTGTCTTCTACTACATTTTACTTCTACATTCTCTGTCCTGGTTTGTTATCTCAGTTTCTTTGGACTAGGCGCATTTCTATTTAGAAAAGTACTTTTGTGTACTTACAGGGTTTTACACATTTTTTGCAAAGAACACAATGTTTCCATCGTCTGCCATCCTACAAAAGACAAATAAATGTTTTTTTTATTAACCCCACACACACTGATTCTATCTTAAAACTAAACTACTGATGTATGTACCCCACTGTTTACAGAAACAAGTCCTCTGTAGGAAGGACTGTAACTCAGAAACAACAAACCTGAGAATCTGTGACAACCACAGCAAAAGGGCTGCACTTTAAAATTAGCAAGTTCTAAAACTTCAAAAGATAAGAAAACATCTATGTGCCAACAGACCACTGGTGAATAAGTTATGGTCTGAGTGGCAAGTAGTAAATTTTTCCTGTCCTCTTTACAACACAAAACCAGAAATTAATTCCCAGTGGGTTAAGAAAGATGTCCTGTGAAGGTAATAATAAGTCTACAAAATTGGAACTGTTGGGGGTTTCCCACAGAATTCGCTATCAGAACAGGTTTTTACCAGAGCAAATATTACAGAGACTCCTATCTGACTACTGCTAAAACTGCCATTCAGAAAGGAGGGAAAATACTTACTTTTGACGTACATGAATTGCACATCTCACAGTGCTGGTTACCAGAACTAACATACCGCTGACATAAGGTGCAAAACCTGGACAAAAAAAGGTACTGGTCCACATTTGCTAACAAAACAATTAATTTTACACAAGCTTAACAATAAACATAAGGACTGTAAAATCACTTTGTTGAATTAAAGATTACATCTTTGATGCATAAATGATATTTAGGCAATTTAGACACACCCACATAGTAAAATTCAGGAGCTTGAATTTGAATTATCGACACTATCAGTAGTAAATCAAACTAAATCCATTCCTCTGTCCTCGATGCTTCTCTTAGGGTTCATTTTTTTAACTACTATCTCAACAAAGCTGATTATCATACATAGCTGTAAATCCCTCTTGTAGGTATATATAACATTTCCCACAGAGAAGTTGAGGCATCTCATCATTCCATAATGGAAAACACAAGCTTCTTTTTAGGTGTTCAGCTCTCCTACAAGCTGTCTATATACCACGCAACTTTGGAATGAAACAGAAAAATATGCTGGAGCCTGGCATCCAAGTTAGGCAAGACAACACTGAACAGCACCACCTCAAACTCCTTTAGAGACTCTCTGCCCTAAGAACAAAGACACTCTTTCAGTTACTTGAGCATTAACATATCTTACCTATAACCTTCTTCTACAGGAAGTACAATGATACTCGGGGTAAGGTTTGTGAAGATACGGACAGGAGATTGTCTGCGACCTGTCTTGCCGTGTTTATACAGTGCATGATTATCATAGTCTACCTAGAAAAATAAAACCATTAAAAAGAGCCTTAAACTGAATGCTAAGCATGGGCAGAGCTATTTAGATATTTATCTTTATATGTGCCTTATAAAACGTTCATGTTTATATATAAACTGCAGGAACATGATAAAGTTATCAAAGGTATGACTAACAGAAATGCAGAATGCAGGCTTCACGTGAGCACCACGGGCTTCACAGTGTCTCCAACACAGTCAAAGTTCAAGGACACAGCCCATCTACAGACAAGTGCTACCACTGTATCAGCTCCATTCATATTCCTGTTCACATTGCACACAACTGATATTTAGCAGATTCATTTGGTTCAGCCATACCTGGTAATCCATCATACTGAAGCTTGGGAAAAAGTCAAGAATACGAGACTCAAAGAAGTATGGAAATATCCAGAACATGGGCATCTCTTTATTGTCTTGACCTAGTAACGAAAAGGCTTTGATGTACATAAGAGAAACACAAGGTATGTGAAGCGTGAGAACTTTACAGTAAGCATTTGGTATACATAAACAATGATATGTATGTCATGCTAGGCATAAGAACTAGTTCCTGCAGGAAACAAAGTTTTGCCATATTTTATTTATGCGTAGCTGTAAGTGCCACATAACTAACAGCTCTTGTTACCTGCCTACGTTGGCAAGAAATGGTACTGGTTTGATAGCTTATTTTTCTCTACCTTTTAAGTCCATTTTAATGGAAAAGTAGATTTGGAAAAGAGTGGCAAAGGGTTTTAAGAGAGAGAACTGGGCATTACTAAACTAAAAATACCAGGAGAGTAAACAAGATATGGTAGTTCGTCTTCAGAAATTATAACGTGAGTGTGCTCACATTCACCTGAGCAGCAAGAATCACAGACTTATTTTAAACAGGTACTTTTCTTATAGTGATGTTACTGCTTAACCCACCTATCTGGCTATAATACATACCTTCTTTTCCTGTCTCCTTCCACATTGCCATCAGTTTTTTAAAACTAGAAGCCAGTGCTTCCACTAAACCTCCAAATGGGGGATCAGCTACCATAATGACTCTTTCACCATTATCTTCATACAAGAATTTCCTACAAGTTTCACGTGCAGCCTGTAAGAAACAGAGGTTAACAGATTAAAGAAATGTAAAAATATTGTCTTCAGCAATAAAATGATCACTGTAGAAGTTTCAGGTTTTATTCTTGTGGAGGTGAATTTCCTCTCGTGTAGCATTTAAAAAACAAAACAAAAAAACCCAAACAAATTAAAAGAATCCCAAACAAAAAAACCCTACTGGATTTGAAGCACTGAAAACAAGTGCCCTTTTCAGTTAATGTTTCAAAGGCAGATGCAGTTCAAGCTTCCTAAGACAGTCTTCTTCCTAAGGATACTGAATTTACCTCAGAAAAAATGATGTTATTCATAGCGAGAAAACAAAGTTCAGTCTCAGAATACATTTTATTCATGCCCTTTAACTTATAGTTCTATTCTGCAAAGCATTACCAAAGCAGTAGGAGAAAAACACATCTACTGAAAACCAATTCAATCCATACTGATTATAAAAATACACAGTATTCAAATTGTAGCAATCCAACCTGTATTCTATTATTAAAGGAAATGTAAAAACCTATGTATTCACTGCCATCTTGCAGTGTTCTATCATCTGTTACTTAGATTCTATTGCATACCAAAAGCAGATTTTTAATACTAATATGCAACTGAAAGTTCTGCAATTCAGTCCATGAATACACTGCAGAACAGTGTCATTACAGGTGTCACCTTTGCACACCTTGAAAAGAACTGCAATATTTATAATGTAGATGAACAGAGTCTTTAGTTTTAATTGAAAAATACAAAACTTGAATACAGTGATGGATTACAAATATTTAAAGTTCAGGCTTTCAGACCAGCTTCCCATTTCATTCTAAATTATTCTTTTTATTTTCAAGATCTCATTCAAATGTAGCCTTTAGAATGGAAAAATCTGAAAATTACCTACATGCTGTGAACGGTATTGAAAGAAACATGTTTATACAAATAAGCAGAGGCTTACTAATGGCAGAGGAAGAGCAAAGAGTGAGTATATTATTGGGACAAGAGTTTAAAATTAATGTTTGGACTTGAATTAGACTGTGATTCTCTTACAAAGCTATAACAGACATCCTATTACACCTGCAGGTTTCCTAACAAACTCGAAATTAAGCACTTCATGTGACATTTAAAAAGAAACAAGAAATTCGGCATTTTCATTGAGCATTACACCAAATCAATCTCATTTTATGACAACAAGGTTAACCTTTTGACCTTGTTTTTCTGGAACAAAGCATAAAAACCTCGTTTTCCCTCCCATCTCAAGCACCAGTGATGAAGTCTTGTAGCATCCACTGGGCTGGTAAAGGCTGGGAATAAAATAATGAATTCTGTTGTAGCAACACAAGAAAAGGGGTAATGAATATTTACATGAAGCAACAGCTCACACCACACTGTCATTTTAATAAAAGCAGGAATTAAGGTGTCTAACCAACATTAGTTAACATAAATATAATGTTTGAATCAAGTGGGAGAGAATTACTGAATAGGCACTGTCATTCTTTGCTTTTCAGTACTACCGACCATTTTTTCTCATGATGTTTTCTACTAGACTAGCTTCTTACAAAATTTTGCATTGACAACACTTACTTCTTTACAAAAGCACTCAATAAATACTTGGCCTTACCTCTCCACCAAAAAAATAATGATTGAACATGTTGTAGTGGCAGAATTCATCCTCTGTGTAAAATTGTGAATACCTGTAAAATAAGTTCAAATAGTAGTAGAAAAATATAAGCAACTTCTTGTGTGTCCTAAAAGGCATTTAGACTGAAAACAGGCCTTAAGAAAAACAACATCTTTGGGTTCTGATTACTGACAACACATACTTATACTGAGGAATTATTAAGTATAATTACTTTTCTCATAAACCGGATGTCATTCGTGTATGTGTGCATGAACCAAGATGTAGAGACAAGAAAGTGAAAACAACCACCAATTTATCTTTTAAAGTAGTAAGAACACAAATCTTTACACTTATTCTTCAGACAGACAAATGTTAAAACCTACCTGAAATCAATATCTAGTAGAAGGCTTCTAACTCTGAAATCTTCTTCTTGTGATGCTTTTGACTGGATCATTTCATGAAGCCTGAAGTATAATTGGAGCAAAAAAATTTAACACATAACCACTGGCTTCAGAAATGATCTTGCAAGACAAGAATGCCTGGTACTTTACTAAACCTAAAACCAAACAGATAAGAGAAAATGGGGTAATCTGAATTTGGGTGATTCCCTTTGGCCGATACTCAGAGTTAAAAAAATAGGTTAGTCTTAAAAGATGAAAAGTCAGTGAAACCTATTGGATCACCTTGCATAAAAACCCCCTGAAACAAAGCCAAAGAAATGCCACCGCAGTAAGAAATAATGCAGAACTGAAGTGTGTATGTGTGTTTGTGTTATGTGCAGTGCTGCTGCAGTCTTCTCCGTTATCTTTTTAGCTCAAAGCAAGACCCCACGAGATGCTTGGATAACCCCAACCAATTAAAGCATAGTGAACCTCTTATTATGGGAGAATCACTGATTATGTAATCATTAGTAAGCTGCACAGTTTTGAGGTATAAATATTATTTGAAACTGTAGCAACTCTCACTGATATACCTGGGTGTTCCAACAGAGAGCACTCGTCTGAATCCTAAATCAATAAGGAGATTAAGTAGAAACTGGCAACTTCTGTCTGCAAATAAATACTGTGCATTTGTTTTTTTATTCTCCAGTGGATACAGAAATTGACTGGGACTTTTGAGCTGGGCAGTGGAGATATCACACAGCAACCGGTGATTCGAGTGTTTTTCCCATTCTGCTGGCAATAGCAATTGCTGGCAATCCTGGCAAAACCTCCTCTTTGATAATGGCAGCAGAACAAAATTCTTGTACCTTTAAATAGAAAAGACAATAGGGAACAAACTTTGCAAAAAGCCTCTATGAAAGACATGTAGCAGAGTTACAGAGGGAGTTTCACATTTTTTAAGTATTCAGACATTTAAACAGACAATGCAGTTTACACTGCTCTTGCAAAACTCCACATGTGAATTAAGTATTATTTATGAAAGAATATTCAAAGGACACTCTAAACTGCACATAATATATGGTAACCAAATATATTGGGAGTCTCCACAAAATAACAGGATTACAGAGTGAAGATTTCATAGACCAACTGCAAAGTCCTGTATGATTATACACAAAAATTCAGACATTATTTGTTACTGTATTACCTTTGCTTCTTTTTATAATGTTAAGCCTGTTACTTTTGCAAACTAACGTCAGGCATAAATTAACTGAAACTACTACTGATCTGTTGTTAGCAAACTATGAGCACTAACATCAGAAGAACTATACAAACATAAAAAAACCCAGTTCCTGGGTTGAAAATACTATGCTCTAATTAGTTGTTTCATGCTATTTTCCCATTTGTCCAAATCCCTCTGCCACATCTTCCTATTTGAAAGAATCCTGAAATGTCTTCTCTACATTCAGAGTACCTAAACTTGTATTACTTCATTTCTACTAAAGGAAAGATGCATAACAATACCTTTCCACATTCTGTCTGTGTGTGAAAGTAGGTTGATGATTTCTATTATATTCTTCACGTGCTGCAAGCCTTGCTTCCGACACCTGTAAAATTTGTGTACGTAAAAAGTTACAAAACAAACAGCTATTGCTCTGTGTTGTACATCAAATCTCAACATTAAACAAGAGGGGTGCATCAAAGGTCTCATGCTTTAGTTACTCTGCAAGGAAAAACCATCACATTCCTTGGTCCGTTGTTTCAGAAGAACAAGCATGACTGCAGCACGGGGGCACACTGCAAAACAACACCAGTCTCTCACTGTGAAGTTAAACCATGCAAAAAAATAAATAGGATTTCATTCTTCTACTACATATCTTCTACTCAGGGAAAAACTCAAAACGTGACTGTGATGGAGACAGAAAGAGCTATCCTTTCCATTAATGTGTGCCAGCAGTTCCATTCCCTCTGAAGAACTATGATCTGATCCTGAAAAACTGATGACAGCAGAAACATTGCCCAAGTCTTTTGTGTGATCATTTTAAAAGGACAACAGCTCTGTGTTATGACCTGTCACCGAGTTTGAGTCATTAACCTTTAACATTTCAGTCTCTCACACTCTTCTCAGACTCTTCTACTTTGTTCCCACAAAACATACTCATGGTTTCACGTGGAACAGAGTTTCAAGACATTTGCACAAAACTTATGGAACTGTTTTGTTTAAAGGAGAAGACAATAAAATTCAACAGAAGACACCATGCTACAAGTGACATTTAAAATGACTTATCACTAGGAATCCCATTTAAATCTACACGACCCAGTAACCAACCATCTCATTTTCTCTTTCTACAACTTTTCAGTAGTAAGCAGCACAGCAAAAAACCAATTATGAACCCAATTAAATTGCAGCCTGCCAATCTCCTGAGGACAATGACGACAACACAAGACACTCATTCAGGGAACAGAAAAAGTAACACAAAACACATTGGAAAAAAACACGGCAAGCTCTCTGTGAATACATATCAATCCCAATTTCATTACCCTACAAAATTATGTGACCAAAGGTCTTTAGGGCAATGAGAAATTTCTGAGCACCATGCTGAACCCCACCACCTCGGAATTTTCTATATCCCACTTTTTGTTTGCATGCAATAGATTTTCTCTGTCTTAATTATGGGAGATGAGAGCATCCTGGGATCAGAAGTATCCCATTTTGTTCAACATTGCATAGCATTAGCAAACTTTTTACCTTAATTATCTACGCATTTTGGCAATACGGTAACAAGTGCCAGTGTTGCTCAAAATGTACATAGCCTTCCTTAAAAGTTATACTTGAAACATGTTCTCCTGACAGAAATAAGTGCTCTGCTAAGTATAAACTATTAGATAAAGTTTAGCAAGTGACAACTGCCACAGATTTCCAGAGCAAAATATACTTTTTAACTGTTAAATCAGCAAAAGTCCCCAGTATTTCATAGTATCACCGACTGATTTGGGTTGGAAGGGACCTTAAAGATCATCTAGCTCCAATCCCCCTGTCATGGGCAGGGACACTTTCCACTAGAGGATGTTGTTCAAAACCCCATCCAATCTGGCCTTGAACACTTCTAGGGATGGGGCATCCCCAATTCTCTGGGCAACCTGTTGCAGTTCCTCACCACTGTCACAGTAAAGAATTTCTTCCTAACAGCTAATCCAAACCTACATTCTTTGCATTTAAAGTCATCGCCCCTTGTCCTATCACTACATGCCGTTACAAAAAGTCCCTCTCCAGCTTTTTTGTAGCCCCTTTAGGTAGTGGAAGGTGCTATAAGAGGTCTCCCTGGAGCCTTCTCTTCTCCAGGTTGAACAGCCCCAACTCTCTGTCTTTCCCCATAGGAGAGGTGCTCCAACCCTCGGATCACCTCCGTAGTCCTGAATCTCCAGCAGAATCTTAAGCAACGCTCTCTTACCTTCTCATCTTCCCACTGAAAAAAGTTACAATCCTTTCTATCCCTACAAGCTGAACAAGCATAGAATCTTCTCCCTTCCTCTTTTCCTTGGCTGGTCTTCACGAAGAGCAGCGCGGGACCTGGGGACAAACGCGACGATACGATGACACAGGGGGCACCAGCAGGTTTGTTCCACCGCTCCGCTGCAAGAGCCGAGCTCCCAGAACAAGGCATTCCCAACGGCTGCTGCAAGGCAAGCCCTGCCGGGAGCCCAGGGACGCTGGGGTGGTGCCCCCCGGCCCTCCGGGCTCACCGTGCGGGCAGCTGGGCGCGCCGGACGCCGGCCCGATGAGGGCGATGCCGCCGGGGCTGCGCTCCCCCGCCGCCATCGCACCGCCTCCGTCCCGACGGCCCCCGCGAGCGGTGCGGCTGCACCGGGCGGCGCCCCCCAGCGGCGCGGAGGCCTCGGCGGGACCCCCCCACCCGCGGACAAGGGACACGGCGGAGCCCCGACCCCGAGCCGGTCCCGCTGGACATTCATTATCCTCAGCAGGCGTACCCGTGCATCAACACTGTCTTTAATTTTTTTAATAATCCGTTTGGATAAAAACAATCATGGCAAGTTTATAAAGGGGGACGTTTCCATCTCCTTTCGAGCTCCACCTTGCGGTGGGATTTACATTTAAGGCTTAAACATCTCAGTTTTGTGACTTTGCTAACATGCGACATTAATATTTACATCCACTCAAAATTACATAAAATACAAGCATTTTATTATTTCTGAGTTCCAACAGTATTGCTTAGAATTACAAAATACAGCAATGTCTGAAATACTGAAAGTTTCATAAAAGCAGCAATCTTTCTCCCATTTCCAGTCTTAAATGTCCAGGAAATTACTAAAATAAAAATATTTATCACATTACAGAAGCCGCAGACCTAGAAACATGACCATCAAGTCTTAAACCAGGTAATTTAAGCATAAATGCAAATGGCAATTGGCAGGTGATCATGACATTGCTAAGAGCACAATAATAATTCCCTGCTGTATGTATTACAGTCTTTTCCAGTCAAAAAAAGAAGTGTTCTCTTTTTTGCAGTCAAAAAACCAAAAACTGTGTTTAGCTAGAAATTTAGAAGGCAAACTGGCTTCGTGATGAACACATTAGTGATTCTGTCACTAACAATGCAGAACCACTTTGGTGACAACTGATGAACACGTTTATAGTGCATGGCAAAACAAACCTAACAACACGGTGCAATTCCTTCATTGTGATGCATCTATAAAGAAATATCACAAATTTCCATATATGTGCTTAAATACACAAGTTCTAAACAGTACAATGAAACTTCAACCTCTGAAATGTACACTCAGTTTCTATTGTCACAGTAGAAACTGTGTATTCACTCAGGTTGAATTTTGCTGTAATTCACCTACTTAACTATTTTTGGTCCCTGTGTGCAAAAAAAAAAAAAAAAAAAAAGGTAGTTGGAGCATTTTCTCCCCTTCTCCCTTTCTCCTACTTGTTTGTCAAGGACAGATTATTATTTTAAGTGCATGACTTTTCAAGTAACTAGCCTACAAAAATCTATAACCAGTTTAAAATATCAGGAAAAAATTCCAAGGAAAAGCATTTTTCACAATCAAAGATAACATTCTGAACTTTTTTTTCCAAAGGCCATATAAAAAGAAATTAATAGTGTACAGATTCTCACATGTATATTAAACAAAAAAAATCCTATTGTATTCAAAATTAGTTTCTCAGCATATGCAAACTAGCTTCCCTTATTCAGAATACATTAATTTAGCCTATAAAAATACAGTATGGACAAATTTTTCTCATTCCCTGACGTAAGAATTCACAATTTTGACACAAAAATTGTAAACTTTTATTACATTCAAAATACATTTCTTAAGTCTTTAGAATTTAAGTTCTGAGGTGTTGGCAGTCAGAGCTCTTGGTATTCAGCAGAAATACGTTATTGCAGAGCCTTCACACAAAAGTAGCTTTCTAAAGTTAAGAGAACTTACTCTTCCCATGTATTTTTGTTGCTACCAGGAGGAAAAGAAAGGCTTCCTGCTATGAAAGGTCTGTGTGAATGCATTACTCAGGTGAACAATTCGGCCCTGACTTCCAGTGCTACTTCGCTCTACAATCACACGTGGCATCTGAACAAGCTGAATGGGACTTTTTTCATCCTTTAATGCCTGAGTAAGGTTTAGTATCTAAAAAGAGTAAAAGCAGGTAAGGTTAGAGTACACAAATAAAACTGTAGCTAACAGGCTTACAAATTTAGATGCCACTCAAATCAATTCTGTAGAGGACTGTGTTGATGAATGAATTAATTTTAAAAGATACTCTATTGCAAGTAGAAATATTTTATTTCTTTGGTAACATGAAGACATCCTGCCACTAACTACCCTTCCATTCTTTTCTTGAATATTTCATGCAATCCTCTCCAAATTTTCAGAAAACGTTATGAGTCAAAAATCAAAGAGCATTTTAAATTTAGCACATCTCTTGAAAGCACTGCACCTTTAATGAAAAAAACCAACCTACAAGAAAGCCATGATTTAACATAGGATCTATCACCAGTTTAGCCCAAATTATTTTCATATCAGAAGATATGAAGCCATATTATTAATGCATACCAAACCCAGTGCTAAGATCTACATTCAGCCCTCAATTCACAGGCGTCTGTTATCTTCCTTCCAAAACTTCAGTGCTCATGGACTGCCCTGATAACTTACTCCATATTCAATGTTATCCTGCTGAAAACTGAGGCAAGTATTCATTTTAGCTCTGGTGACACACTTGCATTATCCTTATCAAGCCTTTTTGTCCCCTGCACAATGACCTTGTCAAACTTACTGATCCTCTGCTCACTCTGCACTTTTCAAAGTTCTGAGGCAATCCTTTGTAGATATGTGTTACCTGTTGCTTAGACTATACATTCTTGAGAGAATTGTTTATTTTGGGTTTGAAACCCTTCCCAAATTTTTTTACCTGCACTTCACAAAAACAGGCTTCTAACTATGTTTGGTACCTGAAAGACCTCATCCCTTACATGCAAGATATGTTTATCTGCAGTCTCCTTATCTTTATCAAGTAGATTCCTAGTTTTCTTATTCTTAAATTCCCATTTTTAAGGATGTATTTAGATGTTTTGGCTATCCTGCAAATTCATCCCAACTGAATGCATCCACTATCATGTGATCTAGGTAGCCAGCTCTTCTATAATGCCCTTGTAACATACTTTTGTTTTACACCAAAATCAAGTCTAAAATCAGTGCTAAAAGGCATTGTTTGCTGGTGTATTTCCAATCACATCCAAGAATTACTCATTATCTGCACTTCTTCCATGCCTGAAAACCTGACATTTCCCACAGTGAAACACACTCTTATATAGCTAGAGAGAGATTAAAAAAAACCCAAACAAACACAACAAATCTCTGCTGAAATCCACCTCAGGGACAGGGTACAAAAAAAGGGTCCAGATGTAGCTTTTAGAGCGAAAAACTAATTTAGACAACCAAGCAGAGTTGCAGTCTTGTGCAAGGTACTTTCTGATATAGGAAATTCTACAGAGAAAACAGCTAATTAAGCCACTCTAGGAATTGTGAATGTCTGGCTTCAAACTATCCATGTTGAATTTATGAACACAGAGAAGTCAGTATCAATATATTCAGTGCGAACGGGACTATTACATTTGCAGAAATGACATTTTATGCCTACAATGAACTAAATAACCTGTTCTTAGCTAAAGCTTTTTCTCTAATATTTCACACCTGTCTTAAATTGTAAAACTGCAGGAAGATGGAGAAACCCTCTTCTCTCTTGTTTTGGTGTTTTAAAATAACAAACAATCAAACAAACAAAAAAACCAAAAAAGCCCAACACTTAACAATCATCAAATTTCTAATCCGAAAATGGCCGGACTGTTTTGAAGTATAGTTTTAACATTTGATATTTTATTACCTAATATTGCTTTCTTGTGAGAGGTATTTGAATAATCAAGTCAATCCTCCAAAATAAAGTCACATTTATTTTAACGGCATAATGAAATTACACATCAAGTTTTCCATCCAATTTTATGACTCTTCTCCAATATTTCGTTTTTAAAATGCCTTCTAAGAATATACAGTTAATTTCTCCCCTATCCCCCACAAAACCAATAAAATCCAATTATTTAAGAAAATCTTCTATTAAAAAAAAAAAATCAGCATACACTTTCTGCTGTCTCATCTATATGCAAATGGGAACAAACTCTAAGAAGAAATTAAGTCTTCTCAGGTGAAAATACCTTCAAGTGTCTTTCCATTCAACAGAAGTCAGTTTTTGTTCCTCTAAAAAAAGCAGCTGAGAAGTGGTGACAAATTAAATACACAAATAAAAATCTAAGAAAAGCAGACTTACCTGTCCCCTCATAACAGACATCTGGTTTTCAAAAGTAGCCTTGTCAAATCCTTTGTCAGTCTTTATTAAGAAAACAAACAGTTATTATAGGAAATGACCCACTTATTTTCAGCTATATAATTAGTATGTAAAATCATCAGTATCATAATAAGCATACCCATATTTACCAACACTATAATAATTTTTGAAAGCTTCAAATAGAATCCTAGTATGACCCACAAAAAGGCCTATTTATTGCAGGAAGTTTACATACATGAAAATGAAAAATGTTCCACATCACGGAAGTAAAATACATCCGTGGATATCTCTTTTGGCAAGTGGTAAATACCAATATCTGGTAGATACCAGGCTTAATACCATTACATAATGTTAACACTGCTCTTTCTCTCACATGTACTCTGGAAGAACATTTCCTCCCTTGGATTTATTAAATACTTCAACTAACAAACCCAGAGTCAAAGACACAAATTTTTTTGTGTTTCGGGATCCAGTTTTGATATTAAAGCTGCACTTTCATTAAAAGTTTAAAATTTCAAATTCTTTCAATGCTCATTTGTATTATTTCAATTGAACACCTGACACAATTGTTTATGGAATATTTCAGATAAGGACACTTCTTTACATGTCAATATTGTAGCACACTTTTAGTGTCTTTAAAATGAGTTTGACTTTAAACATGGTCAAGATTTCAGCATCAGTTTAGCACAATATATGTACGTAAAATTTATATATATATATATACACACATACACACAAAAGGCCTGCATGTATTTTAAGTTATGTTAAATACATGATTTCCTCAGGTTGCTACAGCTTAAGTGCATACACACCACATAGGTATGTTAAATAGAGTTTTTACACAAATTTGTGCTATAAGAATTAACTGGCTTTAATTGATTATGTGAAACTTAGATATATAATAGATAATTATGTATTCAGATGAGTTGATTACTATGAATTAACTACATTGGCGACACAGTTTCCTTATAATTACATAAACCCTTTCGACCATGCCAATGTTAGAGCTAAAATAGCACAATATCGTGATATAAAAAAGTTATATTTTTTTTTCCTTTTATGACTTTAACTGTTCCATTACAGGTATCAGCTATTTCAGTAATATTCAATTCAAAGAAGCAGTTGATTCACCTTAAACAGTTCATAAAGATCTTCGCAAAGGTCCTGTACGAAGTTCATATCAGAAACGCGAGGAAGAACAAGATCTCTGGTCTCCTGAGAGAAAGGAACTTTTGCTTGAGGAAGCCAAGCCCAGTGAAAGGGATCTAATACAGGAAAACAGTACACTTAGTGATTAACAACAGGCAAAAATTAAATTCTCGAGCTGCCTGCTGCATGTTCTCAGTAACACACCACTTTTTCCCAACATGGTCTCCCCATACACCCCTTTTGGCTACAGTTGCAAGAGCAGTTTTACAGCTGCTAATCCTTTTTTCCAAACAGTAAAAACATAGTAAGCAATAAGTAAAAAAAGTATACAAATGAAACACTGCAAGCATGAGAAGAGGCCTTTTCTAGTTTAGCAATGCAGTTCCCTTTGGAGTAAAATAATAGCTGTAATAAAATAGAAATCTTTCACATGTTTGACTCATTTATGAATTAACAAAAAAGTAGCTACTATTTTTAATATAATTTTTAGGTTTTTAAAATGCTTTCTAAGCATGCTGAGAGAAGGTTCTTAACTTTTCACTCAATTGCTACTAGATGGTTTTTTCAAAATATATTGCAAGAGTAATGAACTTCTGTATGACCATTTTTTTTTAAGTGCTCCCTTTCTTCTGCTTTGGGTAATGATTCATTTCCCAAGGCTCTGCTTATGAGTTTTGAGACCCAAGAGCCTGAGAGCAAATCTTACAAGTGAAAACTGAGGCAAAGTCAGCACTGAGTAACTTCTTTCTTCACCTTTTGCCTTCAGGTCTTTGCTGCACTTTTCTTCAGTCCCATCCTCACTTCTAATTTACTTAATGCTTTCTTGTTGCTCTTTATGTCTTCTGCTAGCTTTACTTCAGCTGAGCTTTGACATTCCAAACTCTTTTCTTGCACTTTCGGGCAAAGTCTCTATTTTTTCAGAGGAGTTTCTACATCTTCTTTTTTTTCTTTTCTTTCTTTTTTTTTTTTTTTTTTTAATTAATATACTTAATATTTGCATCCCCAATTCAGGCAGGAGTTCCCTGTTCATCCATGCTGGACCAACTTCCCGCCTTTTGCATAGGCTGCTCTCTGGCTTTTAGAAGGTTATCCTTGATGACCAACCAGCACTAGTCAAGAAAATTTGCTCTATGTATCAAGAGGCTGCAATTTGTAAATGCCATGCTACATTTACAAAATAATCACATCATTTACAAAATTATCACATGCCTGTCGAACTGCACAAGAATACTAAAGGATCATGCAAGTTTAATACTTTTGATTCTGAAGTAATAGATGGTATAAAATAAGCCATAATTGCTGTGTCTCTAGAACAGCTACAGAAGTGACTGTAGCCAAGAGATGTGTAGGACAGTAACTATTTAGTATCAACATATAAAGAGATTATACAAAGCTCTGGCTGGAGTAATAAACTAGCCTTTTGAGAGTCTAAGTAGCCCACACTTAACTGCCATAATTACCTGCTTGGCTAATAGCCCTCAGAAATAATTGGAAACCCTGTTGGGCACCTCCCTCTAAACTGTAAGTAATCACAGATGTAGTCAAAAGCAATCTCACTTAAACAGTAATAGCATTTTCAAGCAGAGTAAAAATTGATAACTAAATATTAACATCTAGGAAGTAAGCTAAAGATGAGAACAAGAAAAAAATAACCTGTCTACTTGTCCAACTATAACAGTACTTTTATTTGGCCATTAGACAGACAGCTTGCATATCCTTTCACCCAAGTAATTTTCCACCATGTTTTTCAAGAAAATACATGTGAGAAACATGTTGCTAAATTCTTCCAATTCCACCATCAGTCAGTTTACATACAGTACTACGCTTATAAGTGTCCATGTATTAACAACGTTTAAAAGTAAAAAATATGAAAATGGACTAAATCACATATGCCATTGCCAAAATGGCACTTGTTCCTAACTGTCTGAAGAAGAGTATGTTATTTAAAAATTCAGTGTATAACTACAGTGATGACTTCTTAGTTTCTTACTAAAACAACCCAAATAAAAAATACTTCTTTGGAAGCTACTCTCCTGAAAGGAAGATGATAGAAGAATGCAATACTTACATGCCCTCCACTCATCAGGATGCTTAAAAGGAAATGCTAAACCATTGTCAATTGCAGCAATTTTAATAGATTCTTTAGTTATACTCCATTGGCTATCCTGTTGAAGGAATATTTAAAAAATAAGTGATATTTATGTGCTTACAAGAACAGTGAAACACATTAAAAATATTAAATAATATACTTTTTACCTTCACTGGTTAAATTCAACTTAAATAATACAAAGCAGTATCCAAATAAACTCAAGTACATATAACTCTTACTCTAACCCCATTAAAGAGGAGCCCTTCCCCAAATACAAGATAAGCTGAGCACATAAAGAGCTGAAAAAATGTGCCTGAGCAACAGTGGGCACTTTTACTATTATTATAACCCAATCTAGTAAAGCCAAAATACAGAACAATATAAATAACTTCTAGCACTGTTCTATATAGACTAGTCTAAAGAAAATAATTTTTCTCTTCATTTTGTCTAGAATAATTTGCAGTTATCATATATCTTGAAACCATGCACCAGGATTAAAGGCATGCCCTTAATCCCCAGCAAGACCAAGGTACAAAACTAAAAAATTTAAAGAATATAAATTTCAATAGTACAATTTTCTTACCTTATCTGAAAGATCAAGTCCATCATCTTCTTTTTCGTACCTGACTAACCAGTTATCATTACCTCTGTCTTTAAACAGAAAAATCCATGTCACAACAGAACACATATAAAGAAAGCATCATCTAAAGTGATACACAATGACTAATATTGTAAATTGACACTTCATCCATGTAAGTCAGGCAAAACTGTTCAAAAAATTTCTTTCCATCACATGTGTTTTAGCTTTACTGAAATGTATAGGCAACTGATTCAGTGAATGACCACAAATGTACCAAATGTTCTTAGGTATGTAGTATTTCTTTAGTTTCCCTAAACACAGAATTAAAGCATAATGAAAGTATTTGCTTAAAAATATCGATTAACACTTTAAAAGGGTTGTTTGGATTTTTTCATATTGCAATCCAAAGTAAATTATTTTAAATTTAAAATGCAACTTTCTGGCCTTCAATTTTGAGAAAAGCATCTGAAATGTACTAAAAGTCTTAAACACCAGCTTTCAGCCAGCATTGCTTACCATTTCTGCCTCACAAAAGTAGATAGATACCCAGAGACACTAACAAATACCTGTGTTTCTGATGACATAATCCAAGATAACCAATCTTTCAAACTGTGACTGAAATTCTTTCCTTGTGTTCTCAGGTAAAGGATCAGTTTCAAACTTCCTGAGCCAGTAGTCAGCTTCCTTATATCCTTCAACAAACAACTGGAAGGAGCCAACCTGAAATATTAAGAAACAGCATTTGGAAAATACACTTGGGTAGGTCACATAAGTAATCTCAACTTTGAAAGTACATAATGAGTTTTTCTGTTAAAAGTTCAGAACACAGCAAGTATGACATTAAAAAAAAAAAAAGATTACTAAGTGGTTTCTCTTTCATTCCTAAACTCAAAAAAAAGGTAAGACTCAAATCATGAGAGTGTTTTTCTAGGATTTTTGATGGTTTTGGTTTTTTGGGTTTTTTTTAATCTTTGTTTAAACACTCACTGAGTTTACCAGGAACGAAATGTAGCCAGATGGTTCAACACAAATGAACAGTCAGTATTACAAGAAATAATATCTATTCTCTTTTTTTCACTGGAAGCACTTGATTCAATAGTTCAGAGAAAACTGTAAAAATGACAAGAGAAAATCTTCCTCTCTGATCAGCTTTTAACCATCACTGATGAGAACAGCAGCACTAACCACTTTTTTCAAGACAGATCCTTTTTGCACAAAATTGGCTGAAATACATTTCCCAAAAGAGACCAAGGAAGAAAAGTCGAGATGGCATAGGCTCCATATGTATGTGAAACAGGAGAGGTGCTCAAGATTAAAATTCAAAAAGAACTTATATTTGGGAAGTAAAATGCAGATAGATAAACACATGCAGACACATGGATACATA
Source organism: Pipra filicauda (assembly GCF_003945595.2). NCBI lineage: Eukaryota > Metazoa > Chordata > Aves > Passeriformes > Pipridae > Pipra > Pipra filicauda. The sequence goes on along the minus strand of NW_024104206.1, from coordinate 1,210,752 downwards.
GAGAGCACGTGGAATAACCATGCTCAGGCGAAGCTTGCACAACCTGTGTCACGTGGATCTAAATTGCTGGGAACTGATACAAGTGGATTACACAAGCTGTATGGAACCTGTGCTTTAAAAGCTTAGGATTAGAACAGTGTAGTGATATTTTGGGGATACAGTAAGGCTCATTAGGCAAGAAAGATGCCAGGTTTTTAGTCGGCATAGTCTGCACTCAAGACAAAAGGAAGGTAGGAAGAACACAACAGTAGGATTCCCAAAAGAATAAAACAAACAATAGAAGGTAGAAAAAAAAATTAGGAAAAAATTAGGAACTAGATAAATTTCAGGGAAAAAAGATTGACAATATAAAAACATAATACTAAAAGGAAATGTACTAAACAATCAATAAATACAAAAAAAGAAGTGAAATGCACAACAAGTTCCAGCAGAAAGCTTGCCTGTAAACTGAAACAAAAAGTGCCAAGATTATTAAAGTAGTAGTGAAGGAATGATAGATAGTGGATAGATTTTGCACAGAAACAGTCATATTTATCAAAATTTCAGACAATTAGAGGTAGTTTTCAATAAGCAACAAATTTTTTCTTCTACTGTTTAAGTTACTTATAAATATTCTTTTTTTTTTTTAACTCAAAGTTTTGTCTAAGAATCAGGACCTATTTTTCATCTTACCTTAGGAGGTAGTCCAATTCGATTAAATTTTTTAGCAACTTTTGGCACTTTCTCTAAAGCATACTTTTTTCCTCTTGACTTTGCACGATCTATTGCACTGTAATTAAAGGTCTCACTGACAAGCCAGACGACCTTAAAATATGAAAGTTAAACACAGCTCAGAATTCTTTATTATTTAAATTATAAATTTACATTAAATTTTAGGCTCAGTTGTCAAAAAAAGAAAAATCAAAAAGGAAGCATCAGGCATTTCCAACAGAAATTTTATAGAGGTGAATATTTTCTATTTCACAGATCTCAAACAAAAATGGGAATTTTATATGCTGATTTTTGCAAATTTGCATCTCACCAAAACATGAGGCACAAAAGGTGTCAGAAAATACTAGAAACTGAAGTGGTTCCAAAGAAAAGATTCAATTCGGATTCAATTAAACTTATCATTTAAAACAAAAGTCACGGTCATTATTTCTACACCAAACCACTGTGCCTTTGGACTTGCAACAGTTTACAAATGAAAATACACAAGGATATCTACACAGTTGCAGTTCAGAGACTGTAGGGGTTTTTTATTCAGTAATTTATGTGGTTTAACTTTTACCTTAGTTTTAGGTACAACTCCCAGCCCCAGCTTCTCATCTACAAGATAGGCACCAGCTTCAGAGAGGTATCCCTGATTTGGAACGAGGCAGCCTCTGCCAAAGCAGCAAGGACAACAAATTTTGTGAAAATATTTGGTCCATTTTGGATTTAGATGTCCATAAGGCTCTTCAGATTTTGGTTTGAACACTCCAATAATTTTCTAAGATAAATAATACAAAATTAAAATATGAGCACTTTGGGTTGCAAAATTAGTTTAAAGATTAGTTATTTGAAAATACTGGTTAGATCCTATACACGGCATTTTACAGTTGCTCTTTTTAGATGATGAGATAATAAAACAAACAAAATGAAATGCTAAATACATTTATCATCAAATGCCTGTCTAGGATTAGTACAAATTCAAAAGAAGCTCTTCACAAGAAAAAATCCAAATCAACTACTATTTTCTTTTCCAAAATATATTTTTCAAAATTTAAGAGGACTGCATTTTAAAATATAATATTTTTATATTCTAAGTTTTTTAAAAAGGAGGTAACAAAAGTAGCTTTAAAAGCAATTTTCAGCCCACCAATTAACTCACTGACAGGCTATTTCAGATGGAGACATAGTGGCTCCAGAAAAGTGACAAACATAAAGAACATTAATAGTTGACTGTTACATTTTCTCTTTTAAATCTATTTTCCTATTGCTCTGAGTTTGAATGGATCAAAAGCTTCTGCACTCTGCAATTCCCAAGAGTGGTGTCATTTACCACTTCTGTAGATTCCTCAATTTAAAGCCGACAATGGTTCACACCATCAGCCACCATTTACCTGTAGTAAATACTAAAATTAATCAGAGTGCTGTGTCCAGTTTTGGACACTATGCTTCAAGAAATCTGTTAACACACTGGAGAAAGTTGAAAAAAATGAGAATAAGCACAAAATATGTGAATAACGAAAGGTGGTATGAACAAAGGTTGTTTAGGCTAAGAGAAAATGAGGCCTTATGAACTACTTGATAGGTTGCTATAGGGAAAAAAACACATTTACTGTTGACAAGCCAAAAAATGATAGGTTTAAATCCCAGCAGATAAGTCGCAAAGAAGAAACCCTTTTGAACCTTAAGAGCAGCTCAAGACTGGAACAGACTGCCAGGTTCTGGAGTCTCCAAAGCAGGATGCAACTAACAGGAGGGTAGTTAGACATTTATCAGGACTCACGTTAAAACAATCCTGCTCCACAGCACAGGCACTAAATAGATGATTTCTCAAGGTGCCTTCTACATATGATTCTGTATTTGTTGACCTCAAACCACAAGATTATTCCCAGACTAAAATACATAACCTTTCAATTGCCTGTGATGAACTCTGGCCTACTGCATAAAGTCCGTGTAATGACTTTTCTATAGCTCACGTGGAATGCTGTAGAAATGCTTATCTTCATCCCTCCTCACAGCACAGTGGCAAGCAAATCAAATTCTTTCTAATAAATATTTAAGAACAACTGTTTAGGAAGCATTTTCACATATTAGTACTTTACTCAATCCTCATCAAAAGAGTGGACCTCTCAATAAGCTAAACACAGCCAGTTCTCAGAGCTGATTGACACTCAGGTCAGGAACAAGTCTGCTGGCAGTCAAAGACTGTTGCAGTAACTGCTGATTTGGCTGGATTAGGGAGAGGATCCGACCAGTTGCCTTAGCTTCTAGAGAATTTTCACCCATTTTGTCCTAGACAATCTTGCTTTGTCCAAGATTGTCCAGGACAAAGTAACTACAGAGGACTTAATTCATTCAGTTTGGAAACAGATACACAAGATACCAGGCATTAGCAGCATCATCTGTCTCATCCATCTATTTTGATTCATTCCCAAAAATACCATTATTTGCATTCAAACTGTAAAATAAGTTTCCTATCAACAGAGACAGGAAATAAATTGACAAGAATTCTCTTGGTTTTGGTATGCTGTTATCTATGACTGTAGATAAAACCATTCAAAACCAAGAACAAGTTGTATGCAACTGCAGACACAATTCAATTTAGACCTACAAAAATGGTTACACTTACAATAAATATTCTATGCAATGTGAAAGGACATCATGTTTTTGAATACATAACTATTTATTATTATTTTTTATTTTTAAATCACAACACTTGGTACACTATTTTAATCAAAATTACAATGTGAGGTTTAGAAATGTTAAAGTTATTTAATTTTTTCGTATTGAATCACATGTATCTACCTGCTTAAAACAAAGCTACCAGCTTTGCATTTCCCAGAAATGTTGTGGTGTATATAGTAGTACATTCCAAACCTTTACTTATCTCTTTTCTGAATCACTCTCTGGAAAATACTTCCTACAAAGTGCCCATTTGAAAAAGGAGCTTAGCTCATTCCATCACTTCTCTGGACTGTACTGTGCTATACTGTCAAATCTAGATATGGTTTCAAGGTTTCACTGAAGTTAGAACACCCTGCCAAATTTTGCAGAGTCACCACTGTTGAGGACCAGAGTAGAATCAGAAAGCTCAATATGTAGGACAAGCTAGCAAGGCCAGTCTTAATTTTGCCAGTCAAAATTAATTTACAGACTGACTCCATTAGCACTACCAATTAGCCAGTAGTTAAACTGCCAGGAAACTATTGCAGAACAATTTGTAACAGACACAATGTCTTGTATTTATTGGTTACACAAATACAGAAATATTCAATACTTCAGCAATAGTGCTGCTTAAGTACAGAACTCCTTCATATCAGCATACAATTATATAATTTTTGTTAATAAATGCAAAAAAGCTAGCTTTAATTAGGCAAATTGATTTTTATCTTTCTGATAGACTCAAATCAGCAAATCAGATGACCTAATGGAAACAGCTTATTTTACCTGTAACTTGGCATTAGTGTGAGTAAACACTTCAGAAGCTGACCAGTAAGAAGGCTTAGCACTTCTTTAATGAGCTCCTTCCCAGCATAAGGAAGAGATTACTCACGAAGAATAGAAGGCAACTCACAAAACTGGTCTGAAGTGGAATGATGCAATACTCAGTCCAACAGGATCTGAAATCCATTCTACAAATTGGAATAGCGCTATTGACAAAATTAAGTTTTATCAGACCTTTAATATGGATAGCAAACATAGATAAGTTCTTAATTTATTGCAAAGAACAAAAGCAAAATTGAAAATCTGCTAATAACTCCGTATCATTATTCTCACAGTCCCATGTTGACAAATACTTCCATATTTTGTGATAAATCCTTCCTGACCCATATAAAATAAGTGGTCTCTTTTTTTAAATCATTTCTCCTAAATACTTACATTCAAATCAATGACCTACATAAAGGAGGAGGGCAAGTCACTACTAAGAACTTAACTAGGAACAAAACCAACATTTACTGCAAAAGAAAAGTAAAACCACCAAAAAAATCACCACATAAGAAGCTAGGAATAATATGCCCCATCCAAAATACTACGGTTATGTTTACACAGAAATGACGTATAAGTAGTCTCTCACTAGCACCAGGGCACAGTGAATGTCTCAGGTATCTGCTAATCACCAAAATCCAGCAAAATCAAGTCTGGAGAAGCTTCAGAGAAAACAGATTTGCAGATATGGAGATACAGAACAAGTATGATTTTTTTTTTCCCCTAGTAATTTCTCTACTAACTCTCTAAGAATAAAAAAATGTCAACTGCACAGCATTAAGAAAAACTCCAAAAAAAGCCCACTTAATCAGTTGTAAAGTATTTTAGCATGACACTGTAGAATACTCTTTAGACACATCATGCATTGAATTTTTGAAAAAGTATTAATTTAAACCAGTATTTGGTTATTACTCAGATTTTTTCCTATTGCATATTAAATAAGATATAAACCTAATTTAAAATACCTCTTTACAAATAGAACAAAGTTTGAATATGTGTATATAAGTACACAACCTGGAAATCTACAAAGATCTAAGCTACTGAAATCCGGAAGTAACGTAACGTTTAAAAAGTCAGATGAAAATTTGAAAAGGTTTTCATATTTACAGCATTGTATGTGATAGCAAGAATCCCACAAAGTCATCAGAGAAAGAATTCTTTTTCCTTCCAGTTCCAAAAAGAGAGAGACACTCCTTCCCAACCTACTTTGGCTCTTCTCCAGCAGAATAAAGGGGATCATTACTAACAAATGTTCCTGGAAAACAGGTTACAATGGAATAATGGAGCTGCAATGTGCAGTTTTCAGAAGATTTTGAAGGGTAACTCTGCCACCCCCCATAACAATAAATTCATTAATAAAATCATAAATTTACATATTTATTTATATTAAGTCAGGTAACTATTCTAAAAAATCACTCATTCAAAAAAGTGTAAAAACTATCACCATAAAATTGGCATTAAAACAAACTAACAAATGTGAAAATTAACTGACAAAACAGGAATATATTCTATAATGATCAATAATATGACTAAAAGCTAAACAGAACCCAAACTACTCCCTAAATGAAAGGGAAGTGACTGTTATGGGGATGCACAGAATAACAACAATCTTGAATATATTCTGAAAACCTAGGCACTCAAAATGTTACAACTTCCACATCCAACACAACTGAGCAACTGGGATCTTCAGGATTAATGAACACCTACATCTATCTAAGACCAGAAAACTCCTGATTGAGCTTAAAATAAAATCAATATGACAAATTAACAGAAGTTGAGGGGTTGGAACTCTTATTTTATGAAACAGATGGGTAGCAAAGTATTTCTAATTTAAAGAAAACAATGTGAAAATATGTCTGAAACATCATTTTCTGTTACTAAATATTGTTGACCAAATGTTACTTTTCAAGCCAGATACTCAGGTAACTGTTACTTCTCTGTCTCAAAGTAACCTTAGGACATTCCCTTGATGACCACTATTCAAGGTACCATCTACCACTATGGGAGGGGAAACCAAATTTTCCAGTTAAGATTCAGCAGACAAGTTCAAGCAAAAAGGTAGATTTGATATCACTTCTCACCCATCTACCAATCATATAGGAGAAAGGAGACATGACCTAAATAAAAGACTATCTAAAAAGAGAAGAGAGAAAAATGTAGGAGGCCTAAACAGTACTGAAATCAGAAGCTCAGTTGTGTCAAAAATCAACTAAAACGTACAGAAAACAAGATTTCACACAAAGGAATTCCTGAATTGTTTTCAGATGCTAGAGGCCCTTTTATTTTCTCCATATTTATTTGATGCAGATCATTCAAACACGACAAAACTGCAGCAGAGAAATAATAGTTATTTTGCCTTACCTTGTGCTGCAAGACATAGAAATCTAATTATTACTTGCATTGATTTTTCCAACATCAATTTTGGCATACAATAAATTAATAAACAACTTATTCAAATGAATTTCCATTTAAACAGAATTTTTAAATGTCCATTTTCAGTTCACTGCTGATAGTGTCCCTGACTCTGCAGTAACATGCTCACCCCTTTTGGATCCTTGGCAAAGTAACTCCCACTGGACCCTTGAGAGATTCTTTCTGGAAAAACTCCACATTCTATAGCTTGTTCTGTTCTCAGAATAATCTCTGCAAATTCTGGATCATCTAAAAATATATTCATATCAGCAATATGTCCTGTATGCCCTGAAAAATAAGAAAACAAGGAGTCTTAAGTGCAATTTGTACTACTAATTAACAGCAGCATAAGTAAACACATTGAAAAGCCAACACCCTTCTCCTGCTGACACCCATTCAACAGCAGGCTGAAAAATCTGGTCCATTAAATCAGTGCAAGTTTTTCCACTGATTTATCCATGTCTAATCGACCTTTTGTTTAAAGTAAATCAGCCAAACCCACAACAGCAAATTTGAGACTACCACTGCTAAGTGTTTATACTTTTCAAGGATTAAAAAAAAAAAAAAAAATCACAAAAACATTTAAAGTCACAACTGTAAAAAAAGTGCTAAAGATTTTACATATTATCTTCTGCAGAGAAAGCTACCTGAAAGCAAACTGCTCATTACCCACTAACTATTAGGATGGTATCACACCCTTGAGTCAAGAGTTTAGCTAAGGTTCGTTGTCTGCTGAGACACAATAAAGTTAACCCACTGAAAAATCTGTTACAAGTAGCACTCAAAAGTGGCATCAACATCCCGTGGAGTACCACGTGCCATCACTATTCCAACATTAAAACATTGTAAGCAACTTGTAGTGTTTCTTTATATACCAACCAAAAGATCAGGTCTACGAAGACACTCATAATGCAAACTCTACAACACTACACAAACATTTAGAAAGACAACTAGAAAGGAAGTTGCCAGGATTCTATTCATCTTTCAACTTTTTCAAACTATTTCTTCACAAGTTTTGAAACTGTAGATTATTGTACCTTACTTTTAAGGCTCGTATTATTCTACACGTTCACTGAGTGCATTGTAATGGGTCTGTTTATTAGGGATCATTTCTGCATTAAGAAGTAGCTACATTATTCTAAATTAAACATTTACAGATAAAAGTAGCTTTTTTTCCCATTTCAGCAATTGGAAAAATGTAACATACATCCTTCTGGAACGCAACTGATACAGAATCCACAGAAAAGATACTCCTAAACAGTTTGTGGAGAGTCAAATTAAAAAACTAAACACCTTTTTGTAGCACAGGACAGTCTTTGAAGCTTTCTAGAATGCTAGCACTTGCGTGCAACGTACCACTCACAAATAATAATATGGCTTCCAAACAAAAGAACTATAAAGCATTAAAAAAATAGGAAAACCTCAGTATAAGTTGGCAACAGGAAGAGAAGCCTTAAAGCTAATAGCAGGTCATTCTTAAGGATCAACAGCTATGGCCCCTTGGATCAGAATCTCTCACAACTACTCGGCAAATACTGCCGCGATAAACTACACTTTGAGACTTTAGAGTCAGACAACAAGAGACAGGGAAAGAGTTCAAAGATTTCCCTGTCACAAAGTATTTAAGTGAGTTACAGAAATAAACCCAAAGACCCACAATGCATTTATTTTTATGGAAAAAGTCACTTTGAATCAATGATTCTTATTACATATTCAAGCCTCAACTACCTCTACACATCTACATCACATCACACACCGGAGCTGCAACTACTACACATTTCTGGCAGTGAAAGCAAAATCAGGGTTGTGCATTGCACTGTTACCAAACAAAATGCAATATCCATGCTAAGTCACACTGCACATTGATCTTCCAGGTGAAGAAGACCTACAAATGAAGTTGTTCACATGGACTGCAGTTGTCTCTGCAGAAGATTCAGAGGGCAGTTTTTGATTTCTGTGCATTTATTCCACAATCTAATACTGTAGTCTCACTGCCTTGGGGAAATTCTTCAACTATGTCTTTTTTAACATAAAAGACAACTTAAGGAAAAAGTTGAAAGCAAAGAAGCCGCATTATGCTGCACAGTCAAGGAAGCAGAGAGAAATTTTTGAAACTCGTGATTTGTTCAGTATTGCTACTGTGCGGTGAGAAAGCCTGTTACAACAGTGATGTCACTGTACAAAAACATATAGGCTGACAAAAAAGAAACTGACAGTTTAAAGTTTATCAACACTCTCCCTCTGCAAATAAACCATCTTAATTGAAGACAGTATTTGCTGAATGTGGCAGGGTTTTTTTCTGAGTTGGTTTCTTTTTCAAAAATCATTTTAATCAAGTTTTCCACTGAGAAAGTATGTTGTATCACAACTTATTCCCAGTTTTATAACTAATCAAGGTTTCTCTTGCCATTACTCTAGAAAACTACTCTTCTCATTAAACTGCCACTAAGTAGACCAGGCCTCACACACACACAGTCTAACTACCAAGCTCAAGAACTTTTTTCAAATTAATTTGGGTAAGCCCAAGACTGGGAAGCTGCTATACTAGAATGATGAAGACTCACCAAAGAAGATACAAATACAATCATTGACATATGCACCTCAGCCTGTTCTTCTATCAAGTGAACATGACATAAGCTAAACTCATACACTTTACAAGAGTAATACGTATGAACTCCTTCAGCACTAAGCTAGATTTATACACTTTCAACATGAACATGGCTAAAGGTAGTCCCTTCAACCAATTCCATCTTTTCCAATACAAAGTCTCATATTCTGATCATAATTCCATTATGAAAACACTCAGTGTTGCAATAACGTGCACAAATAACATCTGTTGCATGTTGGTTCCACCTGACGTGTGAAACAATCCTGTACCTTCAAGTGTTATACATACAAAAAAGTTAAGGACAGGGAAGCAAGGGATGAGATGCTGCAATCAATCACAGTTCTGAGATTTTCTCACACATTCTTCAGGCAGATTCCAAGTAGTACCCTGCATTCGCTGTCCTAACTGCCCCAGTGGTGCAAGAGCCACCTCTAGTCTCCACTCTGAAGCATGATCTTCTTTTTTGAAGTGTTTTGAAGTTTTTGAAGTGTTTTTTGAAGTTTTTCTAGAAGTGTTTTGCTAGAAGCACTGCCTCCTTAACACATCTTTGTGGAAACAAGACAGGAGAACAACATTTTAATGGCATGTTCTCATTACAGGTGTGGACTACACTTGGGACCAGTGGTTAAAAGAAGAGATTATTCTTTCCTTATGGTTAAATTCTATATGCTATTAAAAGCTTTCTGTGGCTACTAAAATAAAGTTACTAGCACAATTTATTTTGTTTAACTTGATAGGAGTTTTGTTTGCTTTTTTATTTATTTATTCAATTGTTGCAAAAGGAACAGTCTTGCCAGTCTCTGGCAAGAAATCCTATGTTATGATTACAATAGCAAACACTATGAAGTGACAGAACTCTACAGATTTCAGTCAGCAAACCCATCCTAGATGTACACCTATTTAGAAACTTGCACAGAATCAAAAGGTTGTAAGCCTAAAGAAAAAAAAGTAAGCAATAAATAACAAGTAATTTATGATTTTGCCAGTATATTTAGAATTAGGTAATGGCTACACTTATGCCTCTTTTCAAATTAATTATTAAATTCCTGCATTTCTGAACTTTCACATTATACTTCTCTCTTGAAGACCAGATTTCAAAACATGGAAAGATAAATTTCTATGAAAACCAAAGTTATGACAGTAGAGTCCACATCTAAAACTCCTAAAGCATGTGATGGTACAAAGTGAACATATGATTGTATGAGAGACTAAACGGTTGATGACTCAAAACAATTGCCCATTTGTGGAGGCAGCAGGGAGCTTTGCTGAGGCCACGTTTGCAGGAGGTGAGTTTTTGGGTGTGTAGTGGCGATTCACGAAAGACAGAGAGGGTGAACACCTACCACCAGAGGCTACAAGCCAAGCTTTGAGCCAGGTAAGCAGTAGATCCTGCGAAGTGGAATAGTGCTTTTTATCATGCCAATTGTGCTCCCTTACACACACACACAGTCCCCTTCACCCGGGGAAGGTCAGGTTAACACAGAGGCCTGAGGGTATTCATCCCTCCTGATGGGGCATAACTGGCTCAACTACGTTGATGTGAGAGGCAGTTATCA